>NC_045446.1:23054216-23160992 GCF_002776525.5 Piliocolobus tephrosceles | reverse complement strand
CAAGAACTTCAGCAATTATCTGGCAACAAAGAAATAAAGGCCAACAGAGTTCCCATCCTTGACACTGTTAAGTCACAGAACCATGACCTACAATTTCTGAACTTCTTGCTAAGTGAGAAAAATGAACTCCAATTCATTTAGGTTTCTTGAGTCAAATTATTATTACTTATAGCCAAGAGTTATATTAACTGGTCCAAACATCTTCTGCCCTCAGAAATAAAACATAAATTTAGGAAGGTTTAAAAAAATTATAATAATGCAATCATCATTAGTATTTCAGTATATTACTGTTCAGTCTTTCAAATTTACATATGCATTAATATTTTCTTTATATAGTTGTCATTATACAAAATCTTCCAGGTCATAAATTTTTGAAGCTGCCTTATAACTATGCATAATTAATTTATTCATATCTTTCTTTTGTTTGACATGTAGGCTAATGCCATTTTTTACCTTTATAAATAATTTTATTAGCATATTTGTGCATACTGCATTTTTCATATTTCCTTAAGATAGATTTCTAGAACAGGATCAAAGTAAATAAAAAATTCTATGACCCCGTAATACAAAGTCAAACTGCTTTCTAAAAAAGTGTTATTGCAATATACATTGCTACCAAAACATTTAAACATACCATCTATCAACATATTTTTTCCTATATTAAGTATTAATATGAAAAAACAATGGCTAATTTCAACAAATAAGAACTTTTAAAAATGATTTTAATTCAAGACACAGTTCTCTCTGTTTGTTGCTTCTTTCTTGCTATAAAAACAGCCATTAGCTTCTTATACTGTATAATCTGAAATAGTTCATCTATCTTCAAATTTCTGCCTAACAATTATAATGACTTATGTATGCAGAATGTTTTGCATTGCAGAAAATGCTTTTGAGGCAGGTATGATTCTCATTGAACAAAGCATAAAGCAGATTTCAGAAAGCAAAAGTGTATTGCTATGAAATGGTAGAGTTTATACTTTTGATTTCTAGTCCAAGACGCCTTCTATTTATTTATTTATTTATTTTTATGTTTGTTTCATATTTTTTTGGCTTCAACATAGGTGCAAATCCAACTTCATAATATTAACACTGACTTGAAAGACAAATACCAAAAAGAATTAACAAAGGCCTAGAAGAAGCAAATTAGCTGAAGGAAACAAATTTAGGCCAGGCACAGTGCCTCACACCTGTAATCCCAGCAGTTTGGGAAGTTAAGGCAAGAGGATCACTTGAGCTCAGGAGTTCGAGACCAGCCTGGGTAACACAGCACGACCTCATTTCCACTAAAATCCAAAAAATTTAGCTGAGCCTGGTGGTGCATGTCTGTAGTCCCATCTACTTGGGGAGATGAGGTGGGAGGATCCCCTGAGCCTGGGAAGTTGTGGCTACAGTGAGCCCTCATCATGCCACTACATTCTATCCTGGGCAACAGAGCAAGACTTTGTCTCCAAACATAAAATAAAATAAGGAAACAAATGTAATAGAGGGAGTCTTTCTTTCTTTTTCTTTTCTTTTCTTCTTTCTTTTTCTTTCTCTCTCTCTCTCTTATTCTCTCTCTCTCTTTTATTCTTCTTCTTATTTTTTTCTGAGTTTCACTCTTGTCACCCAGGCTGGAGTACAATGGTGCAATCTCAGCTCACTGCAACATCCACCTGCCAGGTTCAAGTGATTGTCCTGCCTCAGCCTCCCGAGTAGCTGGGATTACAGGTGCCCACCACCACACCTGGCTAATTTTTTTTTTTTTTTTTTTTTTTGTATTTTTAGCAGAGATGGGGTTTCACCATGTTGGCCAGGCTGGTCTCGAACTCCTGACCTCAGGTGATCACACCAGCCTCAGCCTCCCAAAGTACTGGGATTTCAGGTGTGAGCCACTGTGCCCATTTGGGAGCCTCAATTTCATATTACCTTTTCCTCTGTTCACTGAGTATGTATTATGAGCACATGTGGCCACAATGTGAAACACCATAGAAGAGCTAAGGGTAGCCTCAGAGCAGTCTGATATTAGTGGAGCACAGGTAAATTCCACAGATGCAAAGGAATTTTGGAACCTCTAATGCTTTGAAATATTTATAAAAACAGACAAGCCAGTAGCTATAAAACATGGTGGCTTTGAAGAGAATAAAAGTAATAATAATGAGTACAGTTGGCTCTCTGTATTTGTGGGTTCTGAACCAGTGGATTCAGCCAACCACAGATGGAAAATACTTTTAAAATATGCACAGTTGTGTCTATACTGAACTCATACAGACTTCTTTTCTTGTCAGTATTCCCTAAATAATACGGTATAACAACTAAGTATATAGCATTTATGTTGTATTACAGTTTATAGATAATCTTGAAATTATTTAAGTGTATGAAAGGATGTGTTTATGTTGTATGAAAGTACTAAATGATTTTATATAAGGAACTTGAGCATCCATGGATTTTTGTATTCACAGGTAAGTGCTAGAACCAATCCCTCATGAATACCAAGGGACGACTGTTAGCTCGTATGCACTGGCTCCTCGGTCTTCCAGTAATCATTGAACCAGAGATGCTATATAGATGAAGATATGTCTTGCAAGCTTCTAGGTGACAGATCTCAATGGGCGTTTAATAGTTGGTCTGCATGAACTGAAGTGTTTATGGAAAAAGACATTGGCTACATAATAAGCTTGATTACAAAGTCGGGTAAGGAAATGAGATTTTAGAGGATACAGTGATTAAGTATAGAAAAGTAGAGAGAAAATAAAATTGAGTCATATTAGTATTGGGGCAGGAAATCTAACCTAATTTCTTTCTTTTTTTTTTTTTTTTGAGACAGAGTTTCGCTCTTGTTGCCAGGATGGAGTGCAGTTACATGATCTCAGCTCACTGCAACCTCCACCCCCTGGTTCAAGTGATTCTCCTGCCTCAGCCTCCCGAGTAGCTGGGATTAGGAGCATGCATCACCACGCCTGGCTAATTTTGTATTTTTAGTAGAGTAGTAGGCCAGGCTGGTCTCCAACTCCCGACCTCAGGTGATCCGCCTGCCTTGGCCTCCCAAAGTGCTGGGATTACAGGCATGAGCCACGACACCCGGCATCTAACTTAATTTCTATTCCTTTCCCCTTGGCTCTGGCAATAAACTGCACCTCAAAACTAGAAGAAAGGAAAATTTAACATGCAACGTTCACTTCACCATATCTCTTCCTTCACCTGTGTCAGAAGATTCTGCATAAAGAAAACACTGTAATTTCTCAAGAAATATCTTATAAAGAGTACATGAGAAAATCCCTTCTCCCCAGAGCTTATTTATCTCGCATTTTAATTCTGAATAAAGGGATCATAAAAGCATATCAAGATCCATGTTGCCCCACAAAGGACATTCAGAGGCAACCTGAATGTCCCCACCCCATGTGAGACAGCGAGTGATTTTTAAGGGACGGAGTAGGCTGTAAAAGGGAGTCACTGGGAGACGACAGGAGAAAACGGAAGAGAGAAAGTAAAGGAGGCAAAGTAGAAGGCACTGAGGTTGGCATCACAGTCCTGTTTGGAGGCAGACTGAATGGTGCAATGAAAAGTTCCCAGAAGGGTAAATCAGAGGACCCATGTTTAAATCTTGAGTTCCCTACCTATTGGTTGCATAATGTTGAATCCATCACTTAATCTTTTAATCCTCAGCCTTCCCATGTGTAAAATGTGAACAATAATTACATTTTTCTTAAAGAGTTACCAGAGCAATTAAATAAAATTTGTGAATAAAACATAAAAAATTATTGTATAACAAAAGAAGAACATGTTTTTCTTTCTTCAAATAAAGATCCAAGCAGGAAGACGGAACCCACAGTGTGTGTGAATGGGTAAGTGTGCGTGTGTGTGCGTGTGTGTACATGTTATGTAAAACTTACTGCCTTAGATATTTGGGGAAAATGTGTTTCCTTTTTATATTGAAACTGTTCATCATTTAAATGACATTACTTATAAAATTCAATGTCAGGCACACAGTAGGTTCTACACATTTGTTGAATAAATAAGTAATGACTCAAAAATAACGTTAAAACAAATAAAACTGAATGAAGGTCAAGCTCCAAATTAGCAAAGTATAGACATTTAATAAAAGCTGCTCTGCAGTTGCAAAGATAGTATTCACTCTACCACGTTACTCTTTTTCAAGAAAACATAGTAGACAACAAGTTGAAACTCATAGATCTATTCCCGCCCCAGCTTAAACTCTAGGAAATGAATAATGCTTGTGTAATATATAAGCCTGTTCTAGTTAACCATTCTTTGTAATAAACCACCTCAATATGGAGAGACTTGAAACAAAAGTTTTGCATATCTAACCATTCTCTGTATTGGATGGGTGATTGCTCTGCTTGTTTTGCCTTTACTCATTCATGCACCTGCATTCAGCTAGAGAACAGGCTGGGCTGGAAGACCCAAGATAGCCTCACTGGCAGCTTATGCTGGCTGTTAGTGACATGCACTGCAGGGGATTGACAGAATTATGGGTCAGGTTTCCTACGTGTGACCTCCATTAGGCTGGATGGGCTTTCTTTCTTAGTGGTCCCAGAGCAGCTCTCCAACGGAGGAAAATGGAAGCTACAAGGCTTTATAAGGCCTATCCTTGTAGGTTATGTAATGTTATTTCTTCCACATTCCATCAAAGTAAGCCACAAAGTCAGATTCCAGGGGTAAAGAAACAGAATCCACATTTTAGTGGGGTGTCATATTGCAAAAGAATGCACATACCAGGATATGTGGGATTTGTGGCCTTACTTTTCTATTTACCTCAGAGAATTGAGGCCACATGTGGCCCCTTTCCTGACCAAGGGGACTGCAGTTCATTGTTGCTAGACCGTGTGCACCAAAAGACCGTCTGTTTTAAGTTTAACAAGTAAAGTCCTTACAGAGTAAAGAGCAAAGGAGTTCTGAAATCACAAAACTAAAGCAAAAATGATGTCATATTGAACATCTGATCAAAACATAGTAATCAGGAGAAATAGAGAAAAGGAAGCAGATAGAGTAGGCCATCGTTTTAATTATGCAGAAGACCTGGGCTTGGAAGACACATTTTTAGCATAAAGCATGCTACGAATGTGACCATATGTCTGGGAGGGTATAAGCTCCTTTAAAACAGGACTGCATCTTCTCACATCCCAGCTCTAACAATTATTAGCTGTATTATCTTTGCAAGTTACTTAAGCTCTCTTAAGCCTCATTTTCCTCATCTGTAAACTAGACACAATAATAATATTACCTACATATGTTTATACTAAGAATTAAACAAGATTTATGTGCATCCCCATCACAGAATACATGAAATATGTAACTAAGAAATTTCCTGGTTTCCAATTACAAATTCTACTAAGCTCTATTTTGAAGCTATTAAAACCACATGAAAAATAATCCAATCTTAATTATTTAAAAACAGTATGATAACTTGAGTTCTAAAGGGTGAGAATTTACAAGCCCACAGAAGATGGTGGATAATTTGCCTTTTATTTTTGTCCCCAAAGTAAGTTTATTGAGATAATTTGATCAGCAAGTGTCCTACCTTCTGAGAATATATGAAGAACAACTTAGTAGATAAAAGTAACATAAATGACAAGATTCCAACGTAGTAATACCCATTAATCTGCTTACAATTGTAGGACAACCCTGAAAATACATAATAAAATTTAACTAAATATAGCACCACAATCTACAACACAAAAATGTTCCAACATTCATTCAAATCCTGATTCAGTTAAAACATAAAATAGTTACAATGAACTGCTATTCATTCTTCTATCCTGTAAGAAACAGAAGGAGAAAAAAGAAATTCATGCAAATATATTGTACAAATACTTGTGTGTTTCATAATAATCTTAGCAGCCTCACCTACGTACAGGTACATTTGTGGGTGTTTGTGTGTATGGCATGTTTTGAACATCTTTAAGGCTTGCTTGAAGTTTTATATCAGCTTGGCTTGCTTAATAGTCTTTTTCCTTTATGTTGTCCCTTCACTAATTGGGCAAATGTGATAATTTGTAATGGGTCTCCAACTCATTAGTGTAATTTAGTAAGGTTCTACTGTATTTCACCAGACGCACAAACGAGGCTGCTGCACACATCTGGTATTTTTTGGAGCTTTACCTCATCAGCATCCACAGTATTTCTGCTTTAAAATTGAGAAATGATTGCCCCTTAATCAGCTATTTGTTATACTGGGCTACAGAAATATATGTGGTGTCATTAATAAATAATTTTAGGATAGAACCTAGGAAAAATTAACATTCACAGAGAGTTTTGTTTGTTTGTTTGTTTGTTTTTTTCAGACAGAGTTTCACTCTGTTGCCCAGGTTGGAGTATAATGGTGCAATCTCAGCTCACTGCAACCTCACCTCCCGGGTTCAAGCAGTTCTCCTGCCTCAGCCTCCTGAGTAGCTGGGATTACAGGCACCTGCCACCATGCCTGGCTAATCTTTATAGTTTTAGTAGAGATGGGGTTCACCATGTTTGCAAAGCTGGTCTCGAACTCCTGACCTCAGGTGATCCGCGTGCCTCGGACTCCCAAAGTGCTGCCATTACAGGCATGTGCCACCGTACCTGGCCTACATAGAGCTTTAAGGTTTAAATCTTATTCTTATACATCCAAACGCAGAAACCCTATGTATTCTCTTGTGAAGAAAGGTATTATACATATTTTTAAATGACTTAGAAAACAGCATTTCATAATATTTCTAAATATAGATATTTGATTTGTCCAGACATTTGCTACATAATTTTGGCCATTTATTTAACCATCTTTAAAATCTGTATAATACGTACTTCATAGTTTTTTGGGGGAAAAGATCAAATATTTTTATAATAAATATAAACTTTTAAACACATAGTAAGCGCTGAATAGTAAGTAAATGCTTGTTGTTATCATGATCTTGATTTGACAGATAAGAACATTGTACTTTTTAAAAGATACTTACATCTAATGACAGAGAAAAGAGATAGCTGTCAAATATATAACCAGGGTTTGCAGATTGGGAAGATTCGGATTAATTATGCAAAGGTAGTCTCTATTCTTCACTTCTAGCAAGGAAGCTGTGGAGTTGGGTAGCCAATATTGCAAGGCTGGAGCTAGCAGAAGCATTGCCTCTAATTTGAAGCCCTAGAGCTACTTAAAACTGTGTGAGTGTACAGAACAGAGGCTAGACCGAAGGATGTAGATTTGAAAAGGCTCAAAGACGGCACCAAAACAGGAACTGGGCCTGGGGGCTTAGGCAGATGTTGGAAAAGTTGGAGCTAAATATGAGGTTGAAATAAAAATCCAGGAAGAAGGAAGCAAGAAACCAAGAAACTCTAGCAGGCCATCGGGGAGAAAATAATCTGAATAAATGTCAAAGATAGGAAGTGTTGCCTAATACTGGCTTGATTTTGTATCTTCTGTGGCTTCCACTGGGTAAGAAGGGTAGGAAAAAAAGATGATGGAAGGAGCAAAAAAAAAGTCCCTACATTCTGGTCCTGCAAATTACTAACTACTGTGAGGGGTGAGTAAAACAGATAGAAAGGCAAGATTTTCTGGAACCATACCCAGGCGCAGACAGGAGAGCCAATTAGCTCTTTCTGTTTCTCAACCTCCTATCTCTGCTCTCATCAGGGAAGAAGGTCAAGGTGTTATTCAAACAGGCACCTGCTAAGTGACTCTCTACTGGCCTCCCCGCACCCCCACCAAAGGATGATAGTAATGACCAAAGATTCAATCTGAGCAGTTAGTTTCCTCTTGATGGGGGCAGCGGGGGAAGCTCTGTTGCTTCTTCAAGTAGATGTGGTCAGAATTAGAGCTGACTCTCTTCAAATAGTCTCCCTTTTGCCTTTCCTGGACCTTAATCTTGGATCCAGATTCTAAGCCAAGAAAAACAAACATTCTATGAAACTACCTGGCAAATTTCTAAATGTATCATTGTGAAACTGTCATCCTTCTAGCTTCAGAGAAAGAGAAACTGGCATCTACTCAAAGCAGACAAACTGTCTCTCTCATCTCTGAAAACTAAAAATCTGAAAAGAAAAAATTAGACTGAAGATGAGAAGGTCAGAGAGCGACCTTTTTGTCAACTCTTCATGGTTGTGTTAAGTGCCATTCCATTCTGAGCTGGCAGTTCTTAGACATGTTTCCCTGTAGAACATACCACTAGAGATGCTTGGACCATCTGTCTGTCCGACAGACCATCTGTACCAGGCACTGGCACCCCTTCCAGAAAATAGAAGAGAAACTGAGGACACTAAATAGGTGAGTCTCTGTGTCTTTGTTTTCTAATCCCTCTGGCAATAATTGGTAGAAGAAAAAAAGGAGGCCAGGAAAACTGTTTAAGGTTAAAAAAAGTTATGGCAAACGCAGAAAATAATTTTCATACAAGCAACCACAGAAATATTTAAAAGGTAATAGAGAAAAGTAGCTGTTTCTGGCATTAAGTGTTAGGCAAGCTAATGCCCAAACTGAGAGGAGTCAAGGCACCAGGGTTTTGAGACAGATGCAACTAGGCAGACATTCCGGTAGACACTGCTTTTAACGATTTTTTACCCTGGGCAAATCACAGATCATCTGTAGCTCAGTTTCCTCATCTTTATCCTGAGAATAATGATGCCCTCTTTATGCAACTATAAGTTTTTAACACCTCATCTGAAACACCATAGAATTAAATGTGTGATAGCTGTTGTGTCAATTTTGTGGGTTTTTACAAGGCTGTCTACAGGGCTCCAACCTGTATCTACATTCCTTCCTACCAAATACTTTTTGATGTATTTCCTTACTCTATTAGCACTGATATATGCAAAGTTATAATTTCTTCTAATTTCTCCTTGGAAACATCACTACTTCACAATGTAGATATTTAGGACAAATCTCAAATTCCCCTTCCTTCTTTAAGCTTCCCCAACCACAAATTCCTCAGGGATAACTCCCTTCTCTGAGTTTTAGGTACTGACTTTATTATTTTCTGGTTCTGAATCCTGTGCTGCCTTGTTTAGCAAGTTAATTGCTCCTCTGTCAATAGAATGTCAACAATAATATATGAACACATTTGAGGGAAAAATCACATTGCTTACAACTTTGTGTTCCACATCATAACTGGATAGAATAGTGAATCTAGTAGGTGTTTAATAAACAAAGTTTGAATAAATGACACCATCAAAATGACTACAGAAGCAAAAGAATGTACTGTTACCCACAAGAACATTCATTGAGAATTCTGACTGACTTATGCAAAAGTGTTCTTGACCTAGATCCATGACATCGTTCTGAGGTTCAGGAATAGGAATAGGGTTATTTTAAAAAATAAACACCCCGACCCACTCCCCCCACACACATAGACATATACAGACATAGATATAGATTTATGTGTGTGTGTGTGTGTGTGTGTGTGTGTGGTGCTGGACAAATGAGTCTTGGAGAAAAATATGTATTAGATAGGAAGAACAGAATTTCATTTAGCAAAAGCTTGACAAAAATGTAGCAGTGCTTATAGTGATGGAAGAGATGAAAATCAAACTTGAAGCAGCAAAAACACATCCAGGAGAGTCATGGCAGTGAGGCATGACAGGTCAAGGGTAAAGAAGGGGAAAACAGGAAATAGCATCAACCAGATGAACCCAGGAAGAACTCAGCTATTCGTGAGCAAAACAGACCTATTTCATGAAAATGTTGGC
Source organism: Piliocolobus tephrosceles (assembly GCF_002776525.5). Classification (NCBI taxonomy): domain Eukaryota; kingdom Metazoa; phylum Chordata; class Mammalia; order Primates; family Cercopithecidae; genus Piliocolobus; species Piliocolobus tephrosceles. The sequence continues at coordinate 23,151,350 of NC_045446.1, read as the reverse complement.
AGCCAGGGGAACACTAGAAAAATTTTAAACTACTTTTGTATCTGCTGTTACTTGGGCACTGGAATCAGAACAGGTTGACTGATAATATGTTCAATGCTTAATAGTAGTCCAGGTACCTTGGTAGAGAAAATGACCCTGAGCAAAAGTCACATATAAACATGGTTTTCCTTTTGAAGAAGGGAGAGTGGAGTTTTTTCCTTGTATGTATCTACATTCAGACTACTGTCACTATGCATGGTGGATGACTCCAGCAGAAAAAAGTTAGCAAACGCATCCACTGTCTGTTTCATTAACCATTTGCTTGTTTTCAGGAAAGAGTATGCTGTTATTAGATTGATTTTTTTCTAAATGTTTTCACTTCACACATATTTTTTACTATGTTATTCAAACACGTGTCTCAATTTATATGGATTATTTTCTTCTTCCATATGGAGTATCTACTGGGATCAAGGTATATATGGTCACAGGTTTTAATTCCAATCATATGGTTGAAAAAAAAGTACACCCTGCACCATTGTGTGTTTACTTGGCCTTTGTTTCTGTGACTTGTTACCTAAATCATGAATGTATAAATTCAAATGACCTACACAAGGAATTGAAATCCCTCATCTTTAAGTAACTTATTATCAAACATTCAACATGCTAATTTGTTTGCTTAATATATATGTAAAGGAACAGCTAGAACTTCAAAAACAGTTAAAAATACAATTGAATATCTATGTTATGTAAAAAAGCTAGAGCATTTTTACAGGGATTAGAGAAAAGGTGGTGTTAAAATTTTCTTTGTCCCTTGACAGTTTTAAGTTGAAGAAAGATTGCTACTTCCTCTCTTTATCAAGAAAGCTTTCATAATATGACCTTTTCTCCTGTTTACAGCCAAGCAATGAGTTCCATGGCCCACATTTTAGAACCTGACTTTAGAAAGAATTCCCCAGTTTATGAAATTCTGACTCGTTTCCCTTTCTCTGGTCTCCTTGCATGTTCTGTACCAGTCACTCTTTTTCCATCATGTCCCCCACTGACATCAATATGTTGAAAGATAATTTCCCTCCTCTCTTTTATATTTTTATAGTTAGACAAACATGAATATTTGCTTCTCTGTTTATTCATGTGCTGTAATAATTTGTATCGTCTCTGGCACTGCAGAATACAACAACATTTATACAAACTGAAACTGCTAAGTTATTATAATTACTATTACTACCAATTATTATAAGTAAATTTAATTATTATTATAATGAGATATCTTTTATTGAACACCAATTAAATTCTAATCTCTGTTCTAGACACTTTGTGAGCATTATTTTTCTTACTTTTTACAGCACTACAAGGTAAGATATGGAAATATAGCTACAAAAGTAACCTTCCCAAAGGTACGTTACTAATGAGACATAACATGTTGGGAGATGCCACCCATAAAGTAAATTCTGCAAATGCTCCTTAATGCACTGAAGATTTAGTGTTACAGAGAAGACTTTCACTTCTTTACTTTCCTCTGAGCCCTGTAACTTCAGTACAATCATCCACATGGCATCAGACATTGTAATAAGATCTAAGTAATTGTCAAAGTTAAGTAGAGATCTGCCTCAACTTATGGCTTCTGCTAAAGACCACAAGAATATGGTACTGATGATGTACTATATTAGCGACCCATTGGTTCAGAGAAGCGCCCTTCAGAGGCCCCTTAGAGATACTAACATCACATCTTTCCACTGATAGAGTCGGTCCTACTATGGGAATGTGATTATTTAATTTGCATTTACAGAAGGCTTGCTCTGAACCGTCTATAATTATGTGAAGAAGCATTTGGGTTTGCATCCTACAAATAAAAGAAACCATGGTGTAAAAGAATAGGACATGGGCTTTGGAGTGAGTCAGAATTTGGGGCAAATAAATCCTTTTTTGCCTTATCTGTAGTATGGGAATAATCATGTTACCTTGCTTATTTTGTGTGTGTGTTTGTATGTGAGAAGTATAAATAAATAAGCTAACATACCTAGCACAGTGCCTGGCACATACAATACCTTTGCTGACTCTACGAGATAATTGATTATAACATTATGTTTTCTTGGTGTGTGCTGGTAATATATTTTGCAGTATATCACAAAAGGAATTTCCTTAGTTCAGTGTAAAACTTCAACCACAAATTCTGATGCTTAAGGCTGTGGTAGAGGCCAACGAACTTGTGTTTGCTATTTTGACCAATTGACATCCCTCTTTCCTTTCTAACTCTCCTCGAATCAAATTTTATGGCATGAAGCTTTAAAATGCAGGGAGCATAGATCTTGTCTTTCTTCTCACAAAGTCATAAAACAGACTTCATCCATTCATTTTAAGGACAGAAAGAACCCACAATCTGAAGGACAAAACCCTGTCTCCTCCATGCACAGGGAAAGGCTGACTTTGCAGTACAGAAATACCTGGGTCAAGTGGTACCAACCGTGCAGAGTTAGCAAAGCAGAATTGGACTCATCACTGACAGCTCAGTTCAGCTACATTAGTAGGAACAAGGCTTTTTACATCTTTTCTGATATGTTCTTGAACAAAATAAAGGTCATACACAATGACAGAGCCCCACATAGGTCAGATTCTGGCAGAGGAATCTTAATTCTTTTTAACTATCAAATCAAAATTCCAAGGGGCAGCCTTTAAGACTGCAGCATTCCCTGTCCAAATACAGGAATTGCAGCAAATAGCTATGAGTAGAAAGTCCTTCTAATACTCCCCACAGCAATGATTGTAGTGCTCGTACCTGGTAGGTGCTTCATAAATATGCATCCTTTCATTAACTGTGAACAAAACGATATTTTAGGTAAAGAGCGATGTTAACACCTCTTGGTGACATCTGGATTGTGTTTCTGCAACCACATATGGAAGGATGCACGTGATTATTCCTCCTTATATTCAGTATCATTCTGAAAGTTCTGACTATAAGTGAAATGCCATCTGAAAAGGGTGCTTAGACTGCTCCGAAAAAGGGTCTGATGAAACCATGGTACATGAAATGAGCTAATTTACAGAAATATAGCTTTCAGAATATAGCTTTCTGTCTCTGATTTTACTTAGCACTCAGATTACATTTGAGGTTTTTGCCCCCGGTATAAAAATATAAAAACACTGGATTAGTATGGTCTTCCTATTCTTAAACTAGTTGAACAGGAATGAGAGAATATATGTGAGCTACCTAGAGAAGTCCAATTTTGTGTCAAGGATTTTACTAAGTGCTTTACATAAAATTATTCATTCAGTCATCACAGAATCGCTTATAACTGATTGTCCCTATTTTACAGATGAGACAACTGAGGCTTCAAGAGATGAGGTATCTGATCTCATTCTATTCAACTCCAAAGCCTGTTCTCACTACCATATTCTCTTGCTGTCATAACTTCCAAGTCAGCTTTTTAATTCTGGTCTATCTGTCCACCAAATGCAGCTCACTGTGAAAATCATTGTTTGCTGGGCTATTACTAAAAAATGTGTATTTTATTTATATAATTCCCAAGTGTAACTCAAATTCTAATCAACAACCTCATTGTGGACTGGAGTTATTTGGTGACTGCAAACTTGCTAGTAGTCTGTGTATGTCCAAGTCTGGGAAAGTCAAGTTTTTCTTATGTTTCCTGGATATCCAGTGAAAATGAATTCAGGTCATTATATATTTTCTATTTTTCATGAAACTAAAATTATGCCTCATATGAATTGGCTATTTATGCACGTATGCATGCACATGTACATACACACAACACATACACATATTCACAAGTAACTAAGAATGTACCACAAAAATTACTGAGAAGAGGCAGAGTCAACACATTTGAAAAAATACCAAATCTATAACAACATAAATGTTAATACCAATCATTAAGAATAGGTCAGTTCTGCTTAACATTTTAACTTGAAATTATATTGGAGGAATCATTTTTTGTCTTGGTCAATACAGAAAGTCCTCATTACTATAACACATTACTTTTCTACAAAAGAGTATATTTGTAGATCTTTTTTTCTACAATATTTCATCATAGCCTTCACAACAACACTATGAGTTAAGAATAGTTATTTCCAAATTATATAGGAAGAAATCAAGGTTCCAAGACTTTGAACAACCTACCAACCATTAAGCAGTACTTGCAATGTTTGACTGACATCTTCTGATGCTCAATCCAGAGGGGTTTTTTTTTGCTTCTGATTTTAACCCCAGCCTCCACCATTCCCCATTTTATCTGTGACTGCTGAGTAGTCCCAAATGGAGATGCAGATAATTGAGTGAGTTGGTTTAATTTATTGCAAAGCCCCTGCTCTATTCACACATCAATTAATCCATCTTTTATCCTGTAATTTATTGGGGTCCCTGAGAGGTTGTTCTGAAGTGATGGAGAAGAGCATCAAGGACATACCAAATAGCATTTGTCATCACAGACTGTATCTTCTTCTTCCCAAGAGCCTTCATTTTCTGTTGCAGGCTGATGCTCTTAGCCTATTCATATTAGTCCCAGTTCCAGCATCAGCTCAGCTCTTTGAGCTAACAAACAGCTCTAGGCTGTTGTAATGACTCAGCAATCAAAATTTCAAGTTCAATCCACCTGGTCCTTACCCACCTCCAGGGCCAGGGCTGCAAGAGCTCCTCTCTGCTCTTGAACTTACTAGGGGATGTTCCTGGCTCTTTCTTAAAGGTTCTCAGTAGCTGACTTTCCAGTTGTCAACCCTGTTTGTTGCACAGGGAAAGAGATATTCATGTGTTAAGTGCCCTGGGTCTTAAAAACATAGGAACACACTGGAGAATGTTGGGCCTCCTTGTCTGACTTCAGCAGCGTCCCAGAGAAAGGACTTCCAAATCAATAGAGTTAAATAGAGAAAGAAACTGGAATGTCCTTTATTCTCCCCAATAAACTCAGAGAAACTTTTCACCAAGTCATTCTTTTAAAAATATAACCCTGCATATGTTGCTTCTAGGGAACTTTAGCCTTTTCTTTAGCAACTCTGACATGTTACTCCTACTGAAATGGAAAGCTCCCTATCCCCATTTACCTTTCTTTTCTGAATTCTCTAAGCAATAAAACAAATCCTGGTAAACCTCAAAACCCTCTCTACCACAAAATACAACTGAAAAAGCCATGGACCTGAAGTTGGTTCTGATCAAAAGCTGTTTATTATTGCTCTGGCCTTAGCTGAAAATAAAGATGCAAAGTTACAGTTGTGCAAACACCATCAGGAACCCTTGAGATATGGTAGAGAGATGCTTTGTACATTGCATAAGCTGTAATCAGAAAATCCTGAGGTGACTGTACCCCACTTCTATTATTAGCCTAAAATAAGTGATCATGAAAGTGTTGCTATCACTAAAAGATTCACTCATTACAATGATTAAATCTTTAATACACAAAAGCCAAGTTGGTATCTTTTGTTGTTTTTTTGTTTTGTTTTGAGGTAGTATTGAGAATAATCTATGCAATTAATTTTTACCAACACCACACATCTAAATACACCAGTACTTGGTGAGAATATGAATAGGAGAACAGTCAACATTAGAAAACCTCAATGGAGAGAGGTACTAATTTGCCAGATTCCAGAAAGACATTTTCAAAGGACCTTTCTCTGTTCAGAGCAGTCCTAGCACTAAATAGATGACCTAAAATGCTGTCCTCCATACCTGGGACTAGTTGCCAAAAGATGCAGGTTAATAAAGAGCTGACAAACTTAAGGAATGTTCATTGTCCAGGCAGAGCTTGGGGAGCCTCCAACACCCTGCCATGACCCTTTGGCACTTGGAGTATCAGGATCCTTCTCCTTACAACAGAAACTTCGTGTTTCTTATTCATATATTATTCTCACTTGCAGGGTTTATGAACCTCAGATTGTTTCCACAAAGAAAATAAAATTTTATTTAGGATTTCTCCTAGGTTCAAGCCACTTAAAAATTAAAAGAACAAAACAACAAACCTCCTTTCTAGATAAGAAAAATGTACCTGGACATTATGGGTCACAGATAAAAAAATCATGATCATAAATCATTGACATGAAAGACACATTATAAATTATACTGACGGGAGTTTTCCCGTGGTAATTTTTACCAAGAGTACTGCCTGGAGTACCAGGTACAAGGTTTGGGCCAGGGGTGGAGGAGGGTCAGCGTCTCACGGTTTTCCTGGCTTACCTGCTTCTCTAAAATCGTTATGCAAAAAATATTAGATAGATGAAAGGCTAGGATAGCCTAGGGTAATACCAGAGTATAATCTCATCTTTAAGTTTTTTTGTTTGTTTGTTTGCTTGTTTTCTTTTTGGAACTCCTTTTAAATATACATATAAAATCAATGTTTTGAGTATGATGCCTGACATCTCTCAACTTGGGTGCTCTCATAAATCTCTGACCCAGGCCACATAGCCTCTGAATAAATCTATTATGCTTCAATTTTCATCTTCTTTCTATACATAGACATCAACACCTGGAGAGAATCACTTAGGTGTGCTCTTCTCTACCTAGTTACCACACCTGTCATCTCTTCCATGAACGTGTCCACAGTAACAGTTCAAGTTGGCTAACATTCCATGAACTAACACTATTCTTTTAAGGACAAGCCATCCACATGCACTGGCAGTGAAGATTAAGGTTCTACTGCCTTCATGTGAGGTCTCAGCATTTTAGAAACCTATTTACAAGTGATTCTTACTCCTGGGGAGAAGCTAATTGATACCAATGCAGAGATAAAAATACTAAAAGACACGGGAACACAGATGTTATCACAATGAAATGATATTTTGCTTTAATTAAATAACCTTGGGATTGAAACAGGTGAAATATTGTCTGCATTTCACTTTGAAGGAAAAGCTTGGAGGTGCAGGTGAAGAAAGGCACAGTTAACTACCAGGAAACTAAAGAGACTGAGTTAGGCAAGATGTTTGAGTAAAGTCACCTGAATTCCTGATGCCACTTGCTTTCACAGCCAAGAATAGACAATTAAGAGCAATTTTCAAACACATCCCCTTCTCGGGGGACCACATAGGGTAAGAGGATGTTCCAAAATGAGCGACACTAGTCTTAATCAGGGGACACTGCATTCGGAAAGGTTAATGAGATGCAATAGCGAGAGAATCAGTGCAAAAAGAGAGAGGTTCAAAATACTAAACAATTTCCACTTTGTTCTCATTTCCTCCAATTAAGAGCTGGTGAAGCAGCTTTTCTGTATTCCACACATTCGCTACTCTCTAGAGCAGATATAACTAACTATTCGAGGAGAAAAAAAATAGAGCTATGGGGAGGGGGAAGTCTACTATTAAGTTATCATGAAAGTCCGGATTACACCCCCACCTCCCCAGCCCCCAGTCTCTCAGCAGACACACTTTGCCTCTAACTCAGAGCCGGGGCCAGTCGCTTTTCTGATTAATGTTTTTCCTCAAATTTAGACAGTATTGCAAGGCAGGAGAAAGCTGGAATTATTTTTTTCCAGATTTCATATATTCAGAATTCCCTGTGAAAATGTTAGATAAACAAGAGAGGTATAAAAATGGTAAGAGGAAAGGGGGGATGGTTATACAAATGGAAATAACCTCCTTGGCATAAAAATAGCCCCAAAATGCCACACACTGAGTTCTTCTGAGCATTCCAGTCTCTAGATATGAGCATATAAACTGCATATGGATTTCCGAAAACAAGCAGGAAAACACAAACATTGCAAGACAACAAGGACCGAGATCTGAGGAGTCCCGTGACTTACCTTCTTTATGGATCCTCAAAGTTCACCAAGGAAAATTTACAATCCTCTAGCTTGCCGTGCACTACTCTATTTTCTTTTCTTCTTTTTATTTTTTTAAGTCATATCGGAGAAAAATAATCAGTTTTCAAAGGTTCCATGTATCTGATCTTCCAGCACCAGCAAAAACGTGTCCAAGAGACTCCGCCAAAAAGTAAGCCAAAAACTCATCAAAGGCAAAAGCAGAAGGGGGAGTGGGGAAGCAAGGAGGTGGCGAAAGGCGGGGGGTGGGGGCTACAGACTGTGAGCCCAAGTGCCCGGAGAATATTGTCACGCTGTTGAAATCTCCCACTGTACGAAATACCTGCTTTGGTTGTCACACTAACACGTACACACACACGGACACTCACACATTCTCTTTCATGCAAAGCAGGCACCCACACTCACAAACACACACAAACACAGGCACTCACACAAACCAGTGTAATGAAAACTGTCAGTAGTAACCTCCAAGAGCTGCTGTGTGCTGCAGATGGCACAGCTCACTGTTACCTTCCCAGATCTGTGAAGGATCAAATGAACATCCAAAATCAGGGGGGCCCCAGGACTAGGTAGATTCCGGATCCCTCTCCCCCAGGCGGATGCATCAAGCCAGGAGCAGGTCAATCAGCAGAGGTGTCTGCTTGCAGGGTGCCCCGGATTATGGCAAGGTTATTAATCTTGATGTGCTGCATCCCCCACCCCCAACATTCGGCAGCCTGCATTGAGATGATTGCCAGAGCTGTGTCTGTCCCTGTTCTACTGCATTTGCTCAGTCCTCTGATGCTGCAAGTGAGACACGGTGGAGGCAAGAATACTAATAAGGTGGTTAGCTACAGTTTCTTCAAGGCAGTCGGCATGCAGTACAGTAAATGTGTACTTCCCAGTGCTCCGCGTGTGAGCCTGCGTGTCTGCAGGGAGGGCAGTGAATCCATCTCCGGCCAGAAGACGAAATGGTTTGCATCCTGCCTGGGAGAACTATATCATCATCGGAATCATCACTGTCCTGCAACGGCGTTGTCTATGACAGTATTTTGCTTGGGATAAAGAAGGGGGTTTAATGGTTTAGAAGCCTAGAGCTGGCATTTAAAAGAGAAAAAACAAAATGTCTAGGGAGACAAATTAGCTTTATAAATAGGATCCAAGGAGACCGAGGCAAAATTTTAACATGCCGCTTCCCTGGCTGTTAAATGGAAATACAAAGCAATTTCAAAAAACAGCTCCAGACTATAAATCTTGGAGCTGGCAACAAGTATCTGAATTTGACTGATAGGACCCTAGATAAATGGATTCTTGGTAATATAAAAAGTTTGCTCATGCATTCTGCTTCATAGCCATGGATGCGACATATGCAGCAATTTAGGTACAGTTCATTCATTTTTAAACATGAATTTAGACTTGACACCTGCAATTTTACTTTAATGTACACTTTTAAATCACATAGCTATCAAATTGCAGAGAACATCTGTGTGGGACAGGTTCACTAGAAGGATTGGTTAACAATTGGCCATCACGAGCATTATAATACATAACATTTTTACCTGAAACGAACTTAAAGTTTTCAGAAAAATGTATACATCTCTTTTAGTACCAAACAATGAAATTTAAAATACATGTGTAATATGCTAAATAAGTTAGCAGCCTCTAGAGGGCTAAATTTTCTGCTCTTCTGATTCAGTTTCATATTAAAATACCTTTTCGTTAGTTCAGGACACTATATTCTTTAAGTTGAATTAACTGGTATTATCTGGAAAAGTTGGACAGTTGGAGAAGGTAGATAAAGGTGAATTATAGAGCAGTGTAATACCAGGTATTGCCAGCAGATGTCACAAAAGAAAACACTGGTAAAATAATTCTTCCAAGAACGACAAGCATTTAATCTTATTTAGTAAACACATATCTTAATAAAATTGATGGGACTAATATGAAATACTGAATTTTTATAAAATTTTAAGGTGCAAATAAGAACTTAGAGTATAACTTGCCTTTTATATGTTTCCAAATATCCCTCTCAAATCACCATTTTTCATAACCCTGGTAGATTTTCTATTATTAATATTGGAAAAAATACTGTGCCATTAACTAAGATTAGACTTACATATAATACTATTTCTATTAGTGATTTTATTTTTTTCTATAAATATAGTATCAACATATTATATGTAATAAAGCAGTTACAAGATTAAACTACAAAACAGTTTGTAAATTGGAGGAATACAGTTAGTCTATAAAAATTAGTTTGAAAGAAATATTCATGTTTAGGAGTTAAACACTTAAAAAAGTAACACATGTGTAGGATGTACAAAGAATTTTGACTGGTCTTTATCAATTCTATTTATGCTAACGTGTGAAATGTTTAAAATAATCTAGCATATCATCTTAGCCTTCATTTACTTAAATATAACTAATGGGTACATACCAGCTCGCAGCACTAATTGGCAAAATTGTAAGTAAAATACAGTATTAAAAATTGGCCTTTGGAATTTAGATAGATCTAGGTTCAAATTTTAGTTTTTCCTCATACAGCGTAGTTAGTCTCTACAAGTCACTCATCCGTGTCTTTTATTGGAGTGGGGTTGTGCTTTGTCTCTCTCTCTCTCCTTTTTTAAATTTTTAACTTTAAAAAAAAATTTCTTTGAAATCAGGCTCCTATGTCACTTGAAAGCAGGACACTAATATGTACCCAATAGGATTATTGTTAGGACTGGAATGAATTAATATTTATTACGTGCTCACCATATCTCCTGATACATAGTAAGCGATCTATCAGTGCTACAAATGTCTTATAAATAAAGTAGATATTTGATTTGTACTATGTTAGTCTGGCTTTGTGGACCACAAAGTTAAAGAAGAGAAATTATTTAATCAATCCTTTTGGTATTGAAGATGTGCTTTTAAATTTATTTTTACAAAGAGTTGGTTTGATCTTGTTTTTGTAAACCTATATTTATATAACATGCACCACTCTTTAAAAGTTTATTATATGCATCCCAGTCAGCCCTCTGTATCCATGATCCCATATTCATAAAATAATTTTCAAAAATAACGATGCAATGATAAAAAGAATACAAATTTTAAAAAGCAATATAACAAGTATTTACATAGTATTTACACTGTATTAGGCATTATAAGTTATGTAGAGATGATTCATGGAGGATGTGCTTAAGTTATATGCAAATACTACACCATTTAATATAAAGTACTTGAGCAATCATGGATTTTGATACACAGAGGGGTCCTGGAACCAACTCCCCATGAATATCTAGGAATGACTGTACATGCATTCTTGCTTTATATATGTGTCCTAAGACTCAATAGGAAAGGGAAATCACTTTCTTGATTGTCTGATATTTTGACTCAAACAGGGTATTTGGAAGGAAGTCTAATAGCAAACACTGCTTCCTCATCAAGACTTGCTTTGAAGCCAATAGTCTCACCAAACACTAAAGTGTTGGTATTTAACAAAGTGCTAGGTGCTTATGTTTATGTCCCCCCAGATTTATATGTTGAAGCCCTAATCCCTAATACTATGATATTTGGAAGTGGGGTGATGAGATTCAAGACAAACTATTCCAAAATATGGCACCTTGACATTTAAGAAAATGACAGAAGCAGAAAGGTCACTCTCGCTTTGCTTTTCCCCTCTCCCTTGAAACTGGCCATAAAATCTAGCTAATCTTACTAAAGTAAGGTTATATAACCTTCATTCCAGCGGAGGCCCTCCGCATACACTGAGAAAAGAGAAATTCTGAGAAATTCTTGTCCTTGCAAACACAGAGATGCCAAGAAGAATCTGAACAAATGGGCCTGGCTAAGTCCTCTCCAGTTTATTACCTTTAAATCTTACCCTTTTTCTCTAATCGTTCTTCACACGACTGTATACCATTCATCAAATATAAGCATAAATATACACAAATTTCTGTCTATTTGGGTCTTCATTTCTGAAGGATCCCATGTCACCTGAAATGTGTTAAATACATTTGTATGTTTTCATCTTGTTAATTTGTCGTGTGATATAAGGACCTCAGCCATAAACTTTTTGATGTGTGAGGAAAACATACTACTTTTTCTTCCCCACAAGGGCCTTTAGGAGTTAATTAGGTCATGAGGGTGGAGCCCTCTTAAGTAGGATTAGTGCCCTCTTAATAAGAGATGTGAAAGAGAAAATCTCTCTCTTTGTCATGTTAGAATGCAACAAGAAGGTGTCTATTCATAAACAGGAAGAGAACCCTCACCAGAAACCAAATCAGCAGGTGATACCTTGATCTTTGAATTTTCAGCCTCCAGAACTATGAGAAATAAATTTCTGTTGTTTAAACTGCTCAGCTAAGACACAATGTAAAATAAAATAAAATAAAATAAAATAAAATAAAATAAAAATAAAACAAAATAAAAATAGATACAGTTTATTAATCAGAAATTCAATGACAGACTACAGCAGATTATCATTTTTAAATGGATGCTTGGATATTGAATCTTTTGGCTACTGATCACTGGACAATTACTAGCTACACAGTAAGTGCTTTTTGAGAGAAAGGCATACCAAGAGGCAGCTACAGGGCATCAGTTACATGTAAATTCCTTCTGGGTCTCTTGAAGAAATTCATTAGATTAAAAATGTGTGTTACAAAATTAAACAGTTTATCGGTAAGCCTATTGTTCTTCACCCAGCATCCTAAAACTCTAGGGTGGGTTGAATAATCTGTAAAGTTGAAAAAAAGTTTCTTTGAAATCACATTGCTATGTAAGATTAAATACATCTCCTCCCTCATTCCAAGAAAGCTTAGTGTTATCAATAGTCCTCTACGTATATTACTGAGAGCATAATAATGGTAATATATTGTTCCATGAAGGAAGAGCACTGGTGAGTTCATTTATTTCCTCATATGCAAAATATTAAAAATTAAAATAATAAAAAATTTTTAAAACTTCCTTTTTGGGGGGAGGTGGGGATGGAGTCTTACTCTATCACCCAGGCTAGAGTGCAGTGGCACACTCTCAGCTCACTGCAACCTCCGCCTCCTGGATTCAAGTGATTCTCCTGCCTCAGCCTCCCAAGTAGCTGGGACTACAGGTGCATACCACCATGCCCAGCTAATGTTTGTATTTTTAGTTGAGACAGGGTTTCACCATATTGGCCAGGCTGGTCTTGAACTCCTGACCTTGTGTCCATCTGCCTTGGCCTCCCAAAGTGCCGGGATTACAGGCGTGAGCCACTGCACCCAGTCAAAAACTTCTTTTCTAGTAATAGAAAACCTCGAGTTTGGAAAAAAAAAAAAAAAAAAAAAAAGCCCAGATAATCCGGGACTTCTGGACAGTATGTTTGAATTAAGGAAGAAGAAATGCACCTATATTCACATTATTGAAAAATTCTAAAGTTTTCTGAGATAATAAGTGATCACCTACTACAGACAGCAGATATATGTATGGCTTTAATATGAATATGTTTTATTTTGGGGGAGTAAATAGTGAGTATGAAAGATCCCACCACCATCAATATGAACAGATTCCTCTTCCAATTTATATGTGAAAATTGCAATTTCATGGTTTCTCTCAGCATAGTTTACAACATGCCACTCATGCTTCTGTTTGAGACCATATTATAGGCCAAGACATAAGCCTAAAACAGCCTAATTTAGTATTCGTTCCCTCCTTGGCTTATTGTCAAATCTGTTTGCCTGAAATTCAAGTTTTCTGAATTCATTTAATAGCCTAAAATATTATATTCTATTATTTTATCTCTTGAAATTTTCATTAACTATATATTGAATTAAGCTTGGCTCTTTTATTTAAAGTGTTTTAACCAGTTACTGAGGGTTGGACATTTATTATGTTTCTCAAATTATTTAACCTTCCTATTTATATCCAGAAATTGCAAGCTTAGATAAGTGCAGCATAAATGTTGAGCTATTTGGATCAATTTCTCCACGAAGTTGGCCTTGAACTTTATAATTACTTCCTCTCATAAATCTAAAGCATATTCATTCAATCCATCTTCACTTAACATTTATTATTATTTTATATGCATAATATACATCTTAAAAAAGCTTTTTTTTTATGTCTTACATCTTTTTATTTCCTAGAGAGAGCCTAACATAGCTCCCTTCAAACCTCAGATAATGGATAATTTTTTATAGTTTTTACTAATAAAAAACACGCTAGACATAATTCAATTTAGAAGCTTTATATAGCATGTCATGGACCGTGGCTCTTCTTTCAACTTCAGGCTCTAAATAGAATAATAATAGTTGGGGTGTAGATTACCTGCAGGTGAAACCTATGACTTCATTAGTTATTTGCCAACTCATAATAATTTTGTATTATTCTTTCAATATCTGTAAAATCTATAGTGATTCCCTCTCTCTCATTCCTGATATTGGAAACAGGTACATTCTCTTTGTCAGCCTGGCTAGAGGTTTATAAATTTTAAAGATATCAGAGAGCCAACTCTTTAATTTATTTTTCTGTTTTTCATTTAACTGACTTCTTCTGCCTTTATTAATGTTTTTTTCTTCTGTTTATTTTGGGTTCTATTTCCTCTTGTTCTTCTACTTTGTTAAATACAGGCTTTGGACACTGATGTGAGACCATTCTTTTCTAATGTGAGCTTTTACTGCTATAAATTTTCCTCTAAAAACTGTGTAGGCTGCATATAACAAATTCTATTATGTTGTGTTTACATTTTCATTTGGTCCAAAATACTTTTTAATTTTTCATTTGGTCTCTTATTTATACCATGGTTTATTTATAAGTGTGTTATTTAATTTCCAAATATTTGGGAATTTTCCATTTATCTTTCTTTTCTTTCTTTTTTTTTTTTTTTTTTCTTTTTTGAGACGGAGTCTCGCTCTGTCACCCAGGCTGGAGTGCTGTGGCTGGATCTCAGCTCACTGCAAGCTCCGCCTCCCAGGTTCACGCCATTCTCCTGCCTCAGCCTCCCGGGTAGCTGGGACTATAGGCGCCGCCACCTCGCCCGGCTAGTTTTTTGTAGTTTTTTTAGTAGAGATGGGGTTTCACCGTGTTAGCCAGGATGGTCTCGATGTCCTGACCTCGTGATCCGCCCGTCTCCGCCTCCCAAAGTGCTGGGATTACAGGCTTGAGCCACCGCGCCCGGCCTCCATTTATCTTTCTGTTATGGATTTCTCATATTAATTCCATTGTGATCAGAGATCATTCTTTGTATGAATTGATTTCTGTTAAATTTATAAAAATTTGCTTTGTGACCCAAAATATGGCATAACTTGGTAAATGTTCCTTGTGGTCTTAAAAATAACATGTGTTCCACTGTGATTAAGTGAAGCATTCTACAAATGTCAAGTACAACAAGTTGGTGGGTAATGTGGTTTAGTGTCTCTACTCTCTTAAATGATTTTCTATCTACTTATTATCAAAATCCTTCACTGTAATTGTAGATTTATCAGTTTTACCCGGTTTTGCTTTGGAAATTTTGAAGCTCTGTTACTAGACACATACAGGTTGAGGATTAAATACTTATTATGAAATCATTATGAAATTACCCTTTTTGCCACTGGTAATTTTTTAAACAAAATTTAATTTATCTGGCATTGATACAGTCACATCATTTTTTTTTTGGATTACTAGTAGTAGCCTATCTCTTTTTGCATCTTTTTACTTTCAACCTATGTGCATCTTTATTTAAAGTTTCTTTTGATCAACATATAGTTAGTTGTGTCTTACTTTTTTACACAATATTACAATATCTGATATTTAATTAGGAATGATTATATCATTTAACTTTGTTGTAATTACTGATAAAGCTGGGTTAGAATCTACTGTATGGCCACTTCGACTTATGTGTTTGATCTACCCTTTGTTCCTATTTCCTTCTTTTTCTACTTTTGAATATTTTTTAAATGTGATTTTATCTCATTCATTGGTTTATTTGGTGGTATCCTTCCTTCTTCTCTCCCTCCCTTTTATTTATTTATTTATTTATTATTTTTTTTTTTTTGAGACAGAGTCTCACTCTGTCTACCAGGCTGGAGTGCAGTGGCATGATCTCAGTTCACTGCAACCTTTATCTCCTGAGTTCAAGCGCTTCTTGTGCCTCAGCCACCCAAGTAGCTGGAATTACAGGCATGTGCCACCAAACCCGGCTAATTTTTGTATTTTTAGTAGAGACAGGGTTTCACCATGTTGGCCAAGCTGGTCTCGAACGCCTGATCTCAAGTGATCCACCCACCTCGGCCTCCCAAAGTGCTGGGATTACAGGAGTGAGTCACTGCATCAGGCCTATTCTTTTCTTTCTTTAGTGGCAAAGATTGCTGTAGGATTTACAGTATATACCTTTAAGTTATAGCCTACCTTCCAGTAATATAATACCATTTCATGTAGAATGTAAGAATGCAACAGTATTTATCATGTTCCTCTCCTCTGGACTTTGTGTGTTATTGTCATATGTCTTACTTCCACATTTATTATGAACCCAGTAATATATTGATATTATTTTTCTTTGGTCAATAGACCTTTTAAGATGACTTAAATTTAAGAAAAATAATTGACATTTATTCACATATCATAATTACAATTCCCTATGCTCTTCATTCATATATATATATTTATAGATTCCCATCTGTTATTACGTTTCTTCTGCCTGAAGGACATCCTTTAACATACTTTGGAACTGCTGGCGATGAACTTTTTCAGCTTTTGTGTGTCTGAAAAAGCACTGGGTTCATTGTCTTGTTTCATTATTTAAAAAAAAAAAGTCCAGGTGCATTGGCTTATGCCTGTAATCCCAGCACTTTGGGATCCTGAGGAGAGTGGATCACGAGGTCAGGAGTTCGAGACCAGCCTGGCAAACATGGTGACACTCCATCTCTACTAATAATACAAAAAAAAAAAAAATTAGCTGGGCGTGGTGGCAGACACCTGTAATGCCAGCTACTCGGGAGGCTGAGGCAGGAGAATCACTTGAACCTGGGAGGCGGAGGTTGCAGTGAGCCAAGATGGTGCCATTGCACTCCAGCCTGGGCAACAGGATGAGACCCCATCTCTAAATAAATAAATAAATAAATAAATGAAAAATTAAAAAAAGAAAAAAAGAAGGGTTCTGCTGCTATTGTTCCTCTGTACATAATGGCTCTACTTACTCTGAGGATGTTTTGATTTTTTTTCTCTTTTACTTTGCATTTTTTAAGTAATTTAATGATGTTCTTTATTGTGGTTTTCTTCAGGTTTATATTACTAAGATTTCAATGAGCTTCCTGAATCTTTGAGTTTATAATTTTTATCAACATTTAAACAATTTAGACATTATTTCTTCATATCATTTACCTGTCCCTATTCCATCTTTTTGATGACTCCAATTTACATGCATAGTAGGCAGCTTATCATTTAATGTTGTCTTACATCTCACTGATAATCTGATCATCTCTTCTCTTCTTCATGTCTTTTTCTGTGTTTCATTTTAGATATTTTCTATTGCTAAATCTTTAATATTTATATGTTCTGCTGTAGTAACAAATATGCTATTAATTTCGTTGTGTTTATTTTAAATCTCAATTTTATTTTATTTATTTATTTACTTATTTTTGAGATGGAATCTCTCGCTTTGTCACCCAGGCTGGAGTGCAATGGCACGATCTCGGCTCACTACAACCTCCACCTCCCAGGTTCAAGGGATTCTCCTGCCTCAGTCTCCAGAGTAGCTGGGATTACAGGCAAGCGCTAACTCACCTAACTTTGTATTTTTAGTAGAGACAGGGTTTCTCCATGTTGGTCAGGCTGGTATTGAATTCCTGACCTGAGGTGATCAGCCCGCCTTGGCCTCCCAAAGTGCTGGGATTACAGGCGTGAGCCACCATGCCTGGCTAAATCTCACGTATTATAGTTTTCATCTAAAGAAGATTATTTTGGATCTTTAAGTCTTCCATTCCTCTCTTTAACTTACTTATGTTTTCATCTACTTTCTTGAAAACACAAAACATATTTATATAGTTTAATGTTCTTCTCTATTAAATCTTTTATCTGCATTATTTCTCAATTGGTTGTAGTTAATTATCTTTCCCCATCACTGTGGCTTATAAATTATTATTTCTAATCCTGTCTGGTAATTCTGGTTGTATGTTAACAAATTTTAATTTTATGTTATTGGAGGCTGATTTTTTTTTTTTTTTTTTTTTTTTTTTTTGAGATGGAGTCTCACTCTGTCATCCAGGCTGGAGTGCAGTGGTATGACCTCAGCTCACTGCAACCTCTACCTCCCTGGTTCAAGCAATTCCCCTTCCTCTACCTCCCGAGTAGCTGGAATTACAGGTACATGCCACCACATTTGGCTAATTTTGTTGTTGTTGTTGTTGTTGTTGTTGTTGTTGTTGTTGTTGTTGTATTTTTATTAGAGACAGGGTTTCACCATGTTGGCCAGATCAAAATATGATTCTTACAGTTTTTCTGGAACACAGTTATTTGGAAGTTTGAGATTTCTAATTGTTTGAATTTAAACTTTGTGAGGCAAGACCAGAGAACCCTTGGTCTAAGGCTAATGTTTCCCCACTACTGAGGCAAAGCAACACTGCATACTCTACCTGATTCATGTCTTATGAAGTTTTTCCCTCTCTGACTAGTGGGAACATAAAATATTTCTGGCTTCTTGTGAACTTTTGGAATTGTTCCTCTTGCTTTCTTAGGTAGTTATTTCCCTAGTACTGGTAGTTTCCTCTCCGTACTCCTTTTGGTACTCTGTCCTGTGAATTCCAAATGGATTGACCACAACAGACTCCAGCCTCTACTGCTTCCACTCAGGGAGACTCTGGGCCCATCGAAGGTCTCCCTCTCTACTATATAGTCTGGAAACTCTCTCCAGCAGTAAACTGGGTCAATCACAGGGCTTATCTCATTTGTTTCCCTACCCTCAGGGTTTACTATTCAATGCTGATTTTTGTCCAGTAGAGTTGCACTTTCAAATACTTTGTCCAATTTGTTTTAGCTTTTTAAAGGGTGAGAATGGGTCTGTTCCCTGTTACTCTGGTTTGGCTAGAAACAGAAGTCTCTAGTTACCCATTCAAACAAAAATTGATATCACAACTGCATTGTTTGTTTGTTTATTTGTTCATTTTTGAGACTGCATCTCACTTTGTCACCCAGGCTGGAGTGCAGTGGCATGAACCTGGTTCACTGCAGACACCATTTCCTGGGCTTAGGTAATACTCCCATCTCAACCTCCTGAGTAGCTTGGACTACAGGTGTGCACCACCACACCTGGCTAGTATTTTTTTTTCCTTTTTTTTTTTTGTAGAGATGGGGTTTCATTATGTTGCCCAGGTTGATCTCTAACTCTTGGGCTCAAGCAATTTGCCAGTCTTGGCCTCCCAAAGTGTGAGGATTACAGGCATGAACCACCATGCTCAGCCCACAATTTATTTTATACAAGTTACTATTCATTTAGCCGGGAACACAGTGTTGAATCAAACAGATCACATTTTTCCAATCATGTGGTCTCCATTCTAGTGGAGTCTTACAATTAGTAAATCAGTTAAGCAAATATGCATAAAAATATTTTAGAGGGTTTAAGAGTTGTGAATAAAATAGAAAATGTTACATAATTGATATGGTTTGGCTGTGTCCCCACCCACATCTCGAGTTGTAGTCCCATAATTCCTCTCTGTTGTGAGAGGTACCTGGTGGGAGGTAATTAAATCGTGGGGGCAGGTCTTTTCCATGCTGTTCTCGTGATAGTGGATAAGTCTCATGAGATCTGATGGTTTTATAAAGGGAAGTTCCCCTGTACATGTTCTCTCTCTTGCCTGCCACCATGTAAGAGGTGACTTTGCTCCTCACTCACCTTCTGCCATGATTGTGAGGCCTCCCCAACCATATGTAACTGTGAGTCAATCAAAACCCTTTTCCTTATAAATTACTCAGTCTGGGGTATGTCTTTATTAGCAATGTGAGAACAGACTAATACAGTGATAGAGAATAATAGAATAGGCTATTTTAGTTAGGTTGATCAACAAATCTTTCAAGGGTTGGCGTATAAATATCTAAATGATGAAAAATTAGCCATGCAAAGACCTAGGATAAGTACATTTCAGGCAGAGGGGAGTGCAAACACAAAGGACTGAAGTCAGAAACAAAGCTTTTCCCACCAAGAAAGAGGACTTGATGCTAGATGATTGTCTTTTATAAATTTCTGTCTCCATTATGTGGTATGGAGAGGCAAAATATAAAAGCTCAGTAACATGGTTTATTGTTAATCATGGATAAAAGTCCAAAGCAAACATTTTACACTATAGAGATTACTTCTGATAACTCTACCAACTTAACGTGAGGCTAGAAAACTGAATAAAGGTTTTAAAATCCTTTTCTGTTATAATCAGTCAGGGTAAACCAGTTTTTGTCTTAGTAACAAAAACAGTAACAATAACACATTCCAACCAAACAATCAAAACAATTTCTTGTTAACACAGATTCACCAGACCTTAACCTCCACTGGAGTTGACAGTTGATAAAAGGGCTCAATTCATTGTAGTTACTTAGGATCTCAGGCTGACAAAACTTCATCTTGACTGATGCTTTCATAATCATCTTCTAATGGACAAGAATATATGGCAAGTAACACACTGTATTCAAAAGTTTCAAGAAATGGTTCATATTGTTTCCACTCATATTGTTTATAGAAACAAATTAATATAGCACACCTAACTTTGAAAGGGTAGAGAAGGCTGGGCATGGTGATTCATGCCTGTAATCCCAAGAATTTGGGGGCATAAGTGCATAGGTTTCTTGAGCCCAGGAGTTTGAGACTAGCCTGGCTAACATGGTGAAATCCCATCTCTACAAAAAATACAAAATTAGCTAGGTATGGTGGTGTGAACCTGTGGTCCCAGCTAGTTGGGAGAATTAAGTGGGAAGATCACCTGAGCTCAGGTAGGTCTAGGCTATACTAAGCAATGACCATTCCACTGCATTCTAGCCTGGGCAACAGAGTGTGACCCTGTCTCAAAAAGAAAAAAAAGAAAAAGAAAAAGAAAAGAAAAGAAAAGAAAGAAGTAGAAAAGAAGACAAAGAGCAGGGAAGCACAATTCTACCATGTGCGTTGAAAGTAGAGAGAAAGAAATATTTTATTATATTGCTAATGAAGGCCACATCCTCTATCAAGGAATCTGTATATTCATGCCTTGAATAAAACTAGAAAGTATTCCTTATTTAATCAAATTCAGTATGAAAGCACCATTCATAGACTAGAAGATCAAGTATTAGACACACACTCACATATATTCTGAATTTTCTTTACTGTCTTCAAATTCCAATTAGTAAAGTGGTCTACCAGTATTTTTTTTTCCTATAAGAGAGTTTAAAAGCGGTAACTTACTCCAAGAAAAGTTTCAGCAACTTTGAGAACAAAGTTCTACATTTAAAAGCTATCTCTAATTTTGAGAAGCAACCTTTACAAGAAGGCAGTATTAAAAAGTTTCAGGATTCTATCGTAAATTGAACTGCTTCCACAAGAATACCCATCTGAGAGAAAAGACAAAATGGATCTAGAGAATAATTAAACACTGAAGTAGACAAAAAAATGTCATTTTCCCTAGTACTGTCTCCAACTACTACAGTCCAGGTTAACTTCACATTTACTTCTCCTCAAGAAAGAAAGAAAGAAAAAGAGAAAAAAATATATGCACTTAAATCCAGGAATCTAGCTATGATGCTAGGAGCTTTTATGTATGTAGATGATAGCATTTTTTAGCTTTCCAGTGTTATGGATTTATATTTTTTATATAAATGACATTTATGTATAAATTGTCCACCACCATCTACCCTCCACCATCTACCCTCCTCATACCACTCCAGGCCTTGGGTAGTTGTCTTACATCAGGTTTTTCAAGGCAATAGAGGGTAATGTATGCTTTTTCTTGGCATTCTTTTCATTGGATCTCTTTTTGTGGCTTCTCCTTACCATAAGAAAGGGGCCAAATAAATCATTCATTTGACTCAATTGAGAAGTTTGGCCAAATCAGTACAAGTAAATAACAAGCATCTTACAAAGTCTAACCCTTACAATTACATGCACCAAGGCTTGGGGAGATTACTCAAGGATTTTGACTTCAAATACTAGTAATTGTAAGCAGGGAGCTCAATGTTCTTGGAGATTTTCCTGCACTTACTTCTAATTTGAAAGTACAACATAAGTTGAAGTTGTATCAGATGAGGGAAGTGGCAGAGCTTTTGGTCTTCATCAGTATCATGAATATTAGATATGAATTCTAATTTAATTATACTTCTGGCTCTTTCTTCGATAATTTGAATAGCCCTGTCATGTTGACCAATAAAAATATATATGCTAATATACAACTTCAGGAGTTAGGAAAAACTAGTAGGAAATATTTGCCTTTACCTCAAGAAGATTAAGTTATGTCTGTATACACACAAACACAAACTGTTTCATCCACCCATATAAGAAGAGGTTCATTCTCCTATAAAACCATGAACACCCATAGGGAATGGTGCTCATTAATTTGGTAATGCTCATCAGTCACCTTCCATCAAATGCAGTTTCCAGAACAATATGTACATTATATTGTATTGTCCTTCATTCTCAGCTTCAAAACTAGTGCTTGTGAAAAACTGTGATGGCTTGAATGACTCAACGTCTGTACTTCACAAAAGTGTACTTTTCGTCCTGGTGAGGAGGAAAAACCTCTTCTGTATGGCTTCCTTGATCATCCTGTGGTGTGGCTGTGGAAAAGAATTTGGGGCACCTTTTATCTACTTTTGTTTTGTCCGGACAATTAGTTAGGCAACTGTTTTCCCTCAGCTAATTCTAAAGACCCCATTTGATCCTATGCTCCAAAAGCTTACTACTGCCGAAACCTTTTCTTCCAAGGTCGACTTTTGGTGCTATGATTGCCATCTTCACATTATCTTTAAGTGATAGAAAGGTAGATTTTTCTTATTAAAATTTGGCCAATAATTTCTACTGGAAGTATAAGGCATTTAGACTTCTCTGTGATATAGTAGAACAAGAAATTCTAAACATACCACTGCTTTTGTGGGACATTTCAAGCTAAAGAGGAATTGGAAAAAAATTTCACAGGTTAGAATATGTGATTTTCACATAGTTTTGGTGGTAATGTTTGAACAGTCTGAGAAAAGATCCCCCACACATACACACCCTCGACAGGTATAAGTAGCTAAGCCTCCATCAGTTAAAAATAATATCCTCTATCAACGTTATGCTTTTTATGGCAGAACAATCTCTCACTGGTTTGGTTATTTTGAGGCTTTTTATAAGGATGAGTATAAGCCAACTGAGTCATTATATTTATATGATCATTAAACTAGGAATCTCTAAGGGTGAATAGCTGTGAGACACTAGGCAAATCTCTCTCTTTGTGTATCTCATTTCCTTATCAAAAGGTAACTGCCTGTAATGAACTATTTATATCACAGGCTTACGATAGGAATCAAATATGATGATGCACATAAAAGATTTATTATACCATTATAAATACTACAAATACCATTATAAATATTACTATTAATATTATGACAAAAATTATATGAAAATTATTATTACTAACAGAACCATTTTCACATTGAAGTAAACTGTATGAATAAACCTAAGGTATAGCAAACTCATTTGGGAATCTGAGCACAAAGATTCCATAGCTACTGTAGTGGATAACCAGGATAAGAACAAGGGTTAGAAATAACTAGGCCATCCCAGTGTATCAAGAATATCTAAAAATTGTTATCATGAAACTATTTTTTTGAATGTGATAATCATACAAAGTCCAACATTGCTATTTTTTTTTTTTTTTTTTACTAAGACTTAACTGAATCTTTTCTCTAGATTCTGTTCTGATCCAATGCACAAGAATCTGTCCACATGAGAATAGTTGAGGTCAACAGTATCAAAATATTACAACAGCTTGATCCAGGTTGACCTCCCTGTGTATGTGTGTTTGTGTATTGTATGGGTTATAATACAGTCTCAAGTGTAAATACTGATCCCAAATTGGAAGTCATTGCAAACTTTCTTTGGGAAGTTTTAACAAATATACCATTTTGTCAGAGTGTATTTCAGTTGTACAATCATCCCTTGGTATCCATTGGGGAATCATTTCAGGACCTCCTGTGAATATCAAAATCTGAAAATGCTCAATTCATTAATATAAAGTGATTCAGTATTTGCATATAGCCTGCAGAAATCCTCTCATATACAGCAAGTCCTCACTTTGACAGGTTCTTGGAAACCAACTTTAAGTTAAATGGCATATAAAACAAATTTCACCATAGGCCAATTGATGTAAACAAAAGTCAAGGTCTTATAGCATATTTCTAGTCACAAGATCATCACCAAACTTCTAAACAAAGACCCAAAACACTAGCAATATTAAACACTGAAATAAATGATCACTAAACACACATTTAAGAAAGATCAGTCCAGCTCAGTGACTCACACATGTAATCCTAGCATTTTGGGGGCTGAGGCAGGAGGATCGCTTGAGGCCAGGAATGTGTTACCAGCCTGGGCAACATAGTGAAACTCCATCTCTACAAAAAAAAAAAAAAAAAAAAAGTTGAGCATGGTGGTACATGCCTGTAGTCCTAGCTACTCAAGAGGCTAAGGTGGGAGGATTGCTCGAACCCAGGAGGTCAAGACTGCTATGAGCTGTGAGCTGTGATCACACTGCTGTACTCCAGCCTGGGCAACAGAGTAAGACCCTGTCTTGAAGAAGAGAAAGAAAGAAAGATGAATACAAAGTAAGATAATTGTTTACCCAGTTTTGAGTGAATCAGTGAGTGACAGCAGTTGCAGTGGTGGTGGGGGGATAAACCAAATAATCAATGCTTGCAGAGTGAAAATTGAAAAGATCACCTTCTCCCACAAAACAGTTCAAAAACAACCACAAACATGGCAAGCTTGCTGACTGTTTTTGTACCACATTTTTTTATTTTTGTATATTTGTATGGTTATTATCTACTTTACAAATTTTTATTTGACAATAATTGGTATCCATTTATTCATTTTTCAACTTGCTTATTTCAGTTCAGAGTCTTGGGTGGCCAGAGCCTGTCCCGGCAGCTCAGGGAGCAAAGAGACAACCCACCACAGACCAGACACTATTCCACTGCAGGGAGCACTCATATCCACACTCATACACCTTCCCCCCACACAGTACTACCATTCAGACATGGCAAGTATCCTAATATGCACATCTTTGAGCAGATACTTGAGTACCCAGAGAAAATCCAGGCAGACTTGGGGAAAACGTACATTATACACAGAAAGTAGCACTGGCCAGGAAGCAATTACTATTTTTCTCATCAACATTATAATAAAATGATGCTGAAGGAAATTACATTACTCAAAGGCCTGCTGTGCTTTAAATAATTTCTAGATTACTTATAAGACCTAATACAATATAAATGCTATGTAAATCATTGTTATACTGTATTGTTTAGGGAATAACGACAAGAAAAAAACATGTGCAGACTCAACCATCAGAGACCTAACTACATTTTTGATCCAGGCTAGTTTTACTCAAGGTTGGATGAATCCACGCATGTGGAACCCAGAGATAAAATGCAGACTGTTGTTAGATTACATCAACTGTAATTATTTATCATTTCCCGTTACTCCAAAAGGGAGAGGCAGTTTCACAAAGTTTAATTTTTCCTGTCCTATTTTATGGGATATCTACCATATCCATCAGATACTATGCAAAATGATGAAAATTCAGATATGGGTATGATAGAATTTCTGCTTTTAAGAAGCTGCAAATCAAGAAGGAAAATTTTGTATCAAATAATTATTGAGAGAAAAATAGGTGATTACACTTTGAAATTGGTCAGTGCTTTCCAGTTTTCATTACTAACAATGTCAGATTATTTACATTCTCCTTCCTCAGGGGCGATTGATGCATGTCTCTAAATGATTAAAAGTTTTCCCAGGAGTACACTGACAATTAAAATGGCTTAAGTGAGGTCTTTTTCTCTGGTGTCTACAAGAGTTAGAACAACATATGTGCCTGTGTGTATATATATTTTTATATATGTATATTTATTTATAGCTGGAAGTAAAAAAGAGGAGACATTTATTCATTCTCTTCTTCATCTCTGTATGTTTCTTTTTCTGCCTCTCTTTCTTCTTCATTTCACTATTTATAACTCATTCTCTCTTCTTTTATTTATTCTTCCATCAAATATTTACTGAGTGATAGTCTATGGGGAAACAAGTATGTACTAGGTAGAAAAGATCCTGAACCTCATAGAAAACTCTACTTAGAGTATATTATAGGTGAATATGTTGACAGATACCATAAACTCTAGTATGAGACTTCAGGAGGTTGATTCCCATCTCTATCACTTAGCAACTACATGAATTTGGGCAAGGTACTTATCCTCTTTATTCCCTAGTTTTCTCATCAAGAATATGAGAATTATAATAGTATCTACTTAAAAGAACTGTGATAATGTTAAACTTCACCTGAGCCCTAGGCCATTAGAAAGCTGCAGAGGTTAAGAAATCTTTCCATCCTTTCATGCTAATCTCAAAGGACTCTGTCCTCCATATTCTGAGATAAGACGCAACTCCATCCTTCCTCATAACTCCAAGAGGACTCCTGGATGACTTTCTTTTTTTAACTTAGTCTGATCATTTGTTGATCCTTGTAATGGGATTAATGATTTACAGAGAACATGTCTTTGTTGGGTGCAAAGAAGACACAGAAATTGGTTTGTTAGTCTGTGCTGTTTATTGATGTATCTATTTTGAGCTCAAATTATTAAGAATGTACACCCACTGAGTAGAGACCAGGTCTTTGATATGGACCTGTGAATTGTGTATTTGTGTGTTTATGATTGACTCATGGCTGCAATTATATAATTGAGACTATAAGCTACCTGTATCCGTCCATATATTTATATGTCTACAATTCAGAAAAGTCTTTCACTTCAACTATGTGAATATACAATATATTTCTTACCTCTGGATAGTACTAATTAATTAGTACTATTACTACAATTTGAAATTCCTTACATCAAAGAAGTTCTACTATGATTGGCTTCGTGATAAAGAAGCATCTACACAATTGACCAATCCTAATATTACCAGAAATTAAGAAAACAATCTCAAATAATTTCAAGGTAAAAAAAAAGAGGTATTCTTAGAGAAACTAACTCAAAAATATTTCAAGAATTAATATTCACATAATTTAGGTAAAATGTCAGCAAACGAGACTAAATAATTTTGGTTTAACACAATAATTATGTTTTCTCTGAATTGTCATTGTTATCAGTAATACTACTATAAAGAACTGTCCAAGACTGGATAACTTATAAAGGAAAGAGGCTTAATTGACTCACAGTTCAGCATGTATGGAGAGGCCTCAGGAAACTTACAATCATGGCCAAAGGCAAAGGGGAAGCAAGCCGTCTTCTTCACAAGGCAGCAGGAAGGAGAAGTGCTGAGCGAAGAGAGAAGAGCTCCTTATCAAAACCATTAGATCTCGTGAGAACTCACTCACTATCAAGACAACAGCATGAGGGAAACTGCCCCCATGATTCAGTTACTTCCACCTAGTCTCTCTGTCAACACATGGGGATTATGGGGATTATAATTTAAGATGAGATACTGGCCAGGAACACAAAGGCTAACCATATTATATACAATTTTTTTTTTTTTTTTTTTTTTGAGAAAGAGTCTTGCTTTGTCACCCAGGCTGGAGTGCAGTGGTGCTATCTCCACTCACTGCAAGCTCCACCTCCCAGGTTCACACCATTCTCCTGCCTCAGCCTCCCAAGTAGCTGGGACTACAAGCGCCTGCCACCATGCCCGGCTAATTTTTTAGTAGAGACTATTTTTTTAGAAAGGCATTTTTTTTTTTCTTTTTTAAGTAGAGACGGGGTTTCACGATGTTAGCCAGGATGGTGTCAATCTCCTGACCTCGTGATCCGCCCGCCTTGGCCTCCCAAAGTGCTGGGATTACCAGTGTGAGCCACCGCACCCGGTCCATATACAGTTTTCTTCTACTTTGGTACATTCTTTCTAAACTTATAGGTTTACTGATCAAATAAGCTAGTATTATTTCTACTTAAGGTATAATATTACAAAAAATTTTACTTTGGATTTAACGAGATTGAGTAATTATTCTAACAAACTGTATTTCAACAGTAATTACATTTTCTGGTATGTAAGTTTGAAGAGAATTTCCAAGATCTTTAGATAATTTAAAACCTTCAACTGTTACTAAATTGAGGTAATTAATGGGCATTCATTAAGTAACCAGACAGAAGATTCATTAGGTATCCAGGTAGAATTTCTAAGATAGAAATACTAAAACATTAGTTATAAACCATAATTTTAAGTTCATATTTTTTGCCTCTTAATATGGTGCTGAGAGGCTATACATATTTGTGTCAATAAATGTGTTCAATTTTGAGAAATTATACTGCAAGAAGGTATTTTTGTTTTAAAGAAAAAAGAGAGTAGAGCTTTATCTTAAAGTAAAATGACTGTTACAGAATGAGGAGGAGGGAAGTTTAAGAAAAAAAAATTCAATGTAGAAATTTGTAAAAAGGTCAAGAAAAGGGAATTTGTATTGGTCAATGTACAAGATTTTCAAAAAAAGTTTGTGTTTTCCTTTTTCTTTTTAATACACTGATCTCTTTAAGAGGTTCTAAAGTGGTTTTTTTTTTTTTTTCAGAGTAATCTGCCTGAAAAATAAAAATTGTGTCCTCTCAGAATAAGTTCTTATGTTTTAATCTTGATTTTATCATGTCCTTGACTTTTTAAGATAACCAATACTCTCACTTTTGAAAGCACTAAGATATTTAACAATTATATTACCACTTATATTTACTTTTAAAATATTACATTGTCACTTTGATTAAACAGGAAGTCAAGTATTGACATTAATCAAATCTGCTGACAATTTTGATATTTCCCCTTTTCAAAACTAAATCTTAAATGATAGATTTTGCCCCTAAAACTGTCATTGAGACAAAGAAGATAGAGGGTGACGTGATAGTATGTGGAGGACATATTTTTAAGGACTGAATTTAAAAGAGTCATTCAGCCTTGCTACCTGCACCCTATACTTTAATACATGTCAGCCTGCTTGGTTTTAACAACAGGTAAAAGAAATATTGCCTTGTGCTCTCAAACAATTCTCCACCCTCAATTACCAGATCCCATTAAATTATAGGTTTTACTCATGAAAAAGGTGCTCTGTTGTATTTGGAGGATTTCAAATATTTCTCTCCATCTGCATGAACATGCCCTCTCTTTTTTCCCTTTGTGAACTTTTAAGGTGCTCATCCAGGAATAAATGGGATGCTACAGTGATTTTTCCCTCCATAACTTTGCATGACCCAGTCCCTATCTTTCTTCAGTCTCTATTTAATCTTTATTTTATTAGATCTTGCCCAATCACTCCACACAAAATGGCAATCCCTCCTTGTACGTGACTTTCCTCCCACCACCACATGTGTGCCCACTGCCTATCTCCTAATCCTTTCTTATTTCCCTGGTACTTACTGCCAGTTTACATGTTATGTATTTACTTGTTTTATGTCTATTCTGAAACTTTCCTCACTGGAACATATGCTCTTTGAGAGGAGGGACATTTGTCTATTTGAGTCCCTGCTATGTGCCCAGCTTGTAGAACAGAAACTGGCAAATTATAGGCACTCAATAAATACTAGTTGAATCAGTTAAAGACTCACTGCCCAGTAGAGGACACTACACTTAGGACTCTATGAAAATATACAAAACACACCTCTTGCCTTCAGAAAAGAAGTGAAACAAAGAAATCATTAAAGTTCAGAATTTAGAGGGCTGAAATCTGGAGAGGTAAGGAAATGTATCATAGATGTATCTGTGTATGGATGGAAGGACTTCGAGGATATAACAAAATAAGAGGGGAATTGTAGGAAATAATATAGCAGATTTAAGAAATGATGTAATCATAGTGCAACAGACAGTCTGGCTATTTTTTCATTTATTTATCAAGTATTCACTGCATAACCACCACTGTGCTCCGCTTAGAAATGATGAAATCTACCCTTGATTTCACAGACTAGTGGGAGAAACAGACAAGAAAATAGATGTTAACGTTTTAGTGATAAGTGGTATAATAGATTATAACAATGCATAAATATTGCTATCATAACACCTTACAACAGAATTCCCTCTGGGGAAAAACTTGACCTAAGGGAGTTGTGTTGATACGCTGCTTAGGATAATGCATGATGCATTTGAGTTGCATTCATATTGTTTTATGTATCAACAGTTAATTCCTTTTTACTGCTGAGTAGTATTCCATTGTGTGGATGTACCATAGTTTCATTATCCACTAACTACTAGATTATTTGGGTTGCTTCTGCTTTTTGACAATTATTAATAAAGCCACCATCAGTATCTGAGTGTAAGTTTTTGTGTGAACATAAATTTGGATTTCTCTTGAGTAAATATTAATATATTAACATATGTATGTTTAACTATGTGAAATGCTGCCAAACTGTTTCCCATCTTCAGAGAATAAATTTCTGGTTTTTGGTTTTATTTCCCAGTCACCCTTATATGGTTTGGCTGTGTCTCCATCCAAATCTCATCTTGATTTGTAGTTCCCATAATTGCCATGTGTTGTGGGAGAGACCCAGTAGGAGACAATTGAATCATGGAGGCGTTTCCCCACACTGTTCTTGTGGTAGTGCATAAGTCTCACAAGATCTGATAGTTTTATATGGGGTTTTTCCTTTTGCTTGGCTCTCATTCTCTCTTGCCTGTCACGAGATAATACGTGCCTTTTGCCTTCTGCCATGATTGTGAGGCCTCCCCAGTCACGTGGAACTGTGAGTCCATTAAACCTCTTTTTCTTTATAAATTACACAGTCTTAAGTATGTCCTTATCAGCAGCCTGAAAATGAACTAATACACACCCAGTTTGTGGCAATTTGTGATGGCAGTCTTAAGAAACTAATCCACCTAATAATGATATAAGCACTTTTACATATGCTTGCAATCTGAATATCTTGGTGAAATGTCTCTATAGTTCTTCTGCTTTTTTTTTTTTTTTTTCAAATAATTTGGATGCTTGTTTTCTTATTACTGGGTTTTACAATTTGGTATAGTTTCAGATACAAATTCTTTATCAGCTATATAATTTTAAAACCTTGTCTTCCAGTCTGTGACTTGTCTTTTTATTTTCTCAATGGCATTTTTCACAGATTAAGTTTAAATTTGAATACAATTTAATTTTTTTTTTCTTTTTTGAGCAGTGCTTTTGGTGACTTATCTAAGGACACGTTGTGCAATCTAAAAATCACAGAGATTTTCTCTTTTGTTTTCTTACAGAAATTTTATGATTTTAGGTTTTAGAGTGAAAGGTGTGATACAAGTTGAGTGAATATTTTGAAAGATCTGAAGTATGAGTTGAGGTTAATTTTTGCTTTCTTGCTTAGAGTCATCCAGTTTTTCTAGCATCATTTGTTGAAAAGATTATCTTTTTTCTTTGAATTATATTAGCACCTTCGTCAAAAATCAATTGTGTATATGTATATACGTGTATATACTCCATTTTTCTACCTATCAATCCTTCCACGAAAAACACAATTATGATTACTGTAGCTTTAGATATAACAAGTTTGAAGTCACTTAAAGCAAGTCTTACAGAATTATTCCTCATTTTCAGAATGGTTTGACTATTCTATTTCCTTTGATATTCAAGTACATTTTATAATTAGCTTGTTGATTTCTATTTAAAAATCTTGCTAGAATTTTGTTCAAAATTGCATTAAATCTATAAATCAATAAAGGGAGAACTGACATCTTAATAATGAACATAGTATATCTTTCTAATTATTTCAGTCTTAGCCCTTTTGTTAGTGCTTTGTTATTTTCAGTATAGCTTACTAACTGCGATTTTAAGCAAAATGATGTAAAACAAAACTCATTTTTTCTCATCAACATCATAACGAAACATTGAAGACAACAATGTTATTTGAGAACCTGCTGTACGTTGTTTTACTTAAAGTCACATCACCAAGAACGTACTGACAATGTTAAGTGAGGACTTACTCTAAACAAGTTTTGCACTTAATTTTAAAGATTTATACCTATTTCATGTTGTTTATACATTTTTAATGTTGTTTGGCGCTATGATAAAAAGCACTACTTTTAAATATTGATTTCTATTTATTTAATGCTAGTATATAGAAAGACAATTGATTTTGGTATAATTTTGTCCCATAATCACAAAAGCTTACTTACTAGTTCTAAGATAATTTTTATAGGGTCTTTGGGATTTTCTACACAAATAATCATATCATCTACAAAGAGAAATATTTTTATTCCTTCATTTCTAACCTATATGTCTTTGATTTATTTTCCTTGTTTTATTGCAATCACTAGTATCCCAGTATAATGCTGAATAGGAGTGACAGGAGCTGCCACCCTTGCCCTATTCCTGATCTTTGTAGAATGAATTCAGTCCTCACTATGTACATAGTTTTGTAGATAACCTTTACCACATTGGAGATATTATTTTCTTTTGCTAATTTTCTGAGAATTATTTCTTATATAATTTTTAATATAATTTTTCTGCACTTAGTATTTACTCATCTATTGTCTTTTAGCTTATATTTTATTGTATTATTTTTTTTCTTGTGGTTGCACCAGAGACTACAATGTATACAGCTTCCCTTTCATACTCTATGTATGTAGAGATAACATTTTGCGATACCATTAAAATTTAGAAATCTTACAAGTATTTAGGCTCCTCCTTTATCTTGTAGTTGCTATACATATATATACAAAAAACTTCAGCGGACACTGCAATAATTTCTGCTTTCAATAGTCATGTGTATTTTATAGAATTCAAGGGAGAAATGTCTTTTATACTAACCCAGATAGTCACTATTTTTCATGCTCTTTCTTCATTTCTAAACTTTGAAGTTTCTGTTTAGTATAATTTCCCATCAGTCTGGAAAACTTGCCTTAGCATTTCTTTTAGAGCAGATTTGCTGGTGACAAATACTCTGTTTCCTTTCATCTGTGAACGTTTCTATTTCATCTTCTTTCATGAAGGATATTTTCAATGTATATAGAAGTCTTTGTTGATAGCTCTTCTCTCTTAGCATTTTAAATTTGTTGTTTCAGTCTTATGGCCTACATGGTTTCTGACAAGAAATAGAAAGTAATTTACATTTTGTCCCCCCTATGTAATATGTTAGTTTTTTCCATTTGCTTTCAAGATGTTTTCTTTATCTTTAGTTTTCATCAGTTACATTGTTATGTGTCTAGATGGTCTTTTAGTTTTTAATTTATTTGGGGATGGGGAGTTCATGGTTGTTGAATCTGTAAGTGTATGATTTTTCAGATTTAAAAATTTATTTTAGTCTCTCTTTAAGTCCACTGACTTTTTCCTCTGTCATCTTCATCTGCTATAGAGCTCTATTAGTGAAAAATTTATTTCAGATATTTCATTTTTGCATTCTAAATTTTTTTTCTTTTTTTTTTTTTTTTTTTTTTTGAGACAGAGTCTCGCTTTGTTGCCAGGCTGGAGTGCAGTGACACCATCTCGGCTCACTGCAACCTCTACCACCCAGGTTCAAGGGATTCTCCTGCCTCAGCCTCTTAAGTACCTGGGATTAAAGGTGCATGCCACCCCATTCGGCTATTTTTTTTTTTTTTTTTTTTTGTATTTTTAGTAGAGACGGGGTTTCACCATGTTGGTCTGGCTGGTTGTTAACTCCTGACCTTGGGTGATCCACCTGCCTGGACCTCCCAAAGTGCTGGGATTACAGGCATGAGCCACTGCTCCCGGCCCTATCTGGTTATTTTTTAGTTTCTCTTTCTTTGCTGAAAACGGTTATCTTTCCATTTATTTCAATTGTGTTTATCTTTATATTACAGAGTATAGCTACAGTAGCTGGTTAAAGTTTTGGTCTAATAATTTCTATTTCTCTGCTGAAAACAGTTATCTTTCCATTTATTTCAATTGTGTTTATCTTTATATTATAGAGTATAGCTATAGTAGCTGCTTTAAGTTTTTGTCTAATAATTTCAACATCTGGGTCATCTCACAGGTGTCATCTGTTAGTCTTTTCTCTAGATAACCTAAAACATTTTATTTCTGGTTCTTTGTATATTGAATCACTTTTAATTGAAAATGTGTTATGCTGCATGGATACTAGGTCCTGTTAAAATCCTCTGGAGAATATGGATTTTTGTTGTTGTTTTGGCAGGCAATCAACACAGTTTGGTTCAAATTTTATCTTCTATCTTTCTTCTCTACATGATGTTTCTAATGTCAGATTAGTTTTCAAAATCGTTTCTATGCTAGTCTGCATCTGTCTTACACAAAAAGCTTAGTGTTAAGGCCAGGACTTTCGCAGGTCCACACAGAGCCTTACAGGTTCCTATTATACAGATGTCTTCTCCCTGATATTTATCCTCATCCTTCAGGTTTTAGGGATTTTTTGGGGGGAAAGGGGTGTCTGTAGCCAAAAATAAGGGATTCTTTCTGTTGTAATGCTCTTTCCACTACTGCAAAAATTCAACTGTGGTCTCTCAAGAGAAAATGAATAAATAAATAAAGCAATGGGGCCTCATGCCTTTTCAGGGCACGTCTTCAGTTTTTGACTCCCCTCCCTAGTCTGTCTGTTGTTTTGTTTAATGTTTAATAAGTTGCTCTTGAAAAAATTTTGTCTAGAATTATGGGCTGTAATCACCAGGAGAGAATATCTGTAGGGGCTTGCACTATCTTAGCCAGAAAGTTTATATTTCGTTATTTTTTATACATGTTTGTTTTTATTTCTGTACAGGGAATAACTAAGTCCACTTTGGAAAAAAAAATTAAGTGTCCATGAAGGGAGCCTGTGAATGATGACGTGCAAAGGTAGGTTGGCACTGCTGACAGGCCCACCTAAGATCCCTGGATTTCTATTTAGTAGGTTTCAGAAAGCTATAGAAGTATTTTCATTGAAATGCCTAAGTGTGGTGGCAGCCCTCAAAATGGTCTTGCTGCTGCCTTTTTTTTTTCTCTCTCTCTTTTTTTAAAAACCATTCTGAAATAGAAGTGAAATAATTTCAAGCTTGCTTCCATATTCTTGTCCTGGCACCAATCTTATTTCCCCAGAAGGCGTTTCTATTACTGAAAGTGGCATTCAGGCACTGACGACCACACATTTCCTTATTATGCATTGCATAACACAAGAAAAAAAAAACCAATAAAATTACTGGCCCTACTTATTGTGAGCCAACAGCATTTGGGGCAGGGCTGACTTTATGCTACATGGATATATCTCTCAGGTAATATGGCCAGAGATTAATTTATGAAGCATTACATAGTGATATCTATGTGTAACAATAAATGTAGTAAGTATTTGGATAAAATGCGAAGCCTTTACACTTTCTCTATTACTTAACTGACGTTTTAGGACAATCTATTGTTAGCATAGGTGCTTCTGATAAATAACTGTAATATCAGACATTGAATTGTCACCTATTCTAGATGCCTGCCTTAGGCTGTGGTTGCCAGAAATAGACTATGAGACAAAATTTGCATGAAGAAGGTTTACTGAGGTGTGCTCTTAATCAATACCCATGAGAAGTGATAGTAACAGGATTGGCCAGAGGGAGCTGAACAGCAATGTGATTGCTGCCAAAGCCCCAGCAATTCCTCAGGGAACTCTGGAGCTAAGATGGTCTTTCAGAGATGTCCCACATAGAGGCAAGAAGTGGGCTTTTGTACTGTCTTCCAAACTAGTAAGTGGAAGGAGATTGTCCAAAGGGACTAAATGTAACTTGGGACAAGGGAGTCTTCTTTGGTAGATGAATTCCCCAAGTGGAATTCAGCTGTGCACTTTTGAAGCCAACATTTCAGACATCTAGGGAAATAGGCACCTGTGTATTAGTCAGTTTTCCATTTCTTACAGCAGGATACTTGAAAATTATATATATATATATATATATATAAAGTAATGTGTTTCTTATAGTTGTGGATGCTGAGAAGCCAAAGGTCAAAAGGCTGCATCTGTTTAGAGCCTTCTTGCTGGTGGAAACTTTGAAGAGTCCCAAGATGGCACAGATAATCACATAGAGAGGAGGCTGAGCATGCTAGCTCAGGTCTCTCCTCCTCGTTTAATAAAGCCACCAACCCCACTCCAATGATAACCCATTAACCCATTAATTCATTAATGTATGAATCAATGAATGGAATACTCCATCCACGAAAGCAGAGTCTTCATGATCCAATTACATCTTAGTGGCCCCATGCTCAGGCAGCACTGCCACATTGGGGTTTAAATGTCAACGTAAGTCAGGTGCAGGGGTTCATGCTTATAATCCCAGCACTTTGGGAGGCCAAGGTGGGTGGATCGCTTGAGTCCAGGAGTTTGAGACCAACCTGGGCAACATGGAAAAACCCCATCTCTCCAAAAAAATACAAAAATTAGCTGGGCGTAGTTGTGTGTGCCTGCGGTCCCAGCTACTCGAGAGGCTGAAGTGGAAGGATCACTTCAGCCAGGGAGGTGCAGGTTGCAATGAGCCAAGATCGCACCACTGCACTCCAACCTGGGCAACAGAATGAGACCTGTCTCAAAAGCAAACAAATAAAAACAACAACAACAACAACAACAACAACAACAACAACAGCAATTCAACATGAGTTTTAAAGGGAACAAACATTCAAACCACAGCAATACCTAATCCTGAATAAGGATCTGAAGGGTGTACCACAGCATTTATGACAGTGCCTTAAATCAACGTGTCTTCTCACCTGTAAAAAGGAGATAATGATCCAAGTCAGCCTCATAGAGGGTAATTTTTTTTATTTTGGGATATGTATACATTTAGATATACATATATATGTTATATATAATATATTATATATATTCTAAACATATTATCTCACACAAAAATGAACTCTCAATAAATGTGAGATATTTTTCTTATTATTTTTCATAGAGTAAGCCTATGTATGGATATTCATAATTGAGAAGTTTCATTTTAATGTCTTCTGGGAAACTGAGGCAAGGCAAAGTTAATGCCTTGCCTATTAATATCCAGACAAGAAGACTGTCCGTATTTCTACCTATGTCCTTGCTGTTATTCTTTTGCACGGCAGTTCTTTATATCAAATCCTGTGGGATTTCAACTCAAATCAAATCACCCAGATCTTCAAATGTTGTTTCTTTCTTTATATTTGTTTGTGTGCTTAATTATTATTTGTTTGTTTTCTCTACAAGTTGGCTTTTTGCCTCCATCAAGATCAGTTTGTCTATTTCCTATTTTCTAGGAGGGTGAAAAGAAAGGAGACTGCACGTTCTGACATGTCCTGTTAAATTAAAAAGAGCGTGAGTTTAAAATAGAAGTAATTTTAACACATGCAGATATCCGCATGCTGCAGAAACAATTCTATTGTATTTTTAAAACATTAAAAACAGAGAAAGAGGAAAAGAGAGAGAGAGAGAGAAAGGAAAATAAAATTAGTCCAAAAGAGAGAGAGAGAGAGGAAAATAAAATTAGTCCATATTAGAATGAGCACAACTGGGGCCTTGGCAAAGCTAACACAGACATCCCTGCCAGTGTATGACAGAGCACAAAGGGTCTGTTTTCGCTGATCATCACGAATCCCTGAGACCTCTAAACATATTCTTTTAAATAAGAATGAGTAATACTGCAATTTTTCTTTCACAAGTGAGTCAATACAATCTGACACATACCATTAAGTTGGAATTTTGGAGGTATTTTTATTTCTGTTAGATGAAAGTTGGCATATGTTTTTTGTTGTTGTTGTTTCAACGTTTTTGGGTTAGATGATGATTTGGCCTGTTTTTGTGTGTTTGTATATGTGTGTTTCTGTGTATGTGTGTGTGTATATTTCTGTGTGATTCTAGGGGAAACTAGAACAGAAAAATTTACAGCTGCTTGTACCCTGTTGCATTCGACAGAGGAGACTGGGGCTTCTGTTTCTTCTATCTATTTCCCGACTCATTTCCAACATGCCTCTACTACCACAATTGTCACAGCAACAATATTTTCTGTATAGCAAAAAGATTTCCCAGTTCACCTATTTCAAGAAAGTGATTTCTAGGCTAACAAAAAATGAGTACAATCTCTCGGCTGGCTGCAATAGAATCATGGAGAAGTAAAATTTAACAATAAGCATAATCTAGAAAAGACATTTTTACCTAGACTCAGCTTCACTGATACTCAAAATCTGTTCTACTTTGCTTTATCACTCCTTTAACGTAAGGAACACTGAATATGTGGACATCCATTGTTTCTGCATGTTCCAAATAGATCCTCTTTCTTCTGAAACAATACTCTGCTATCCCTTTGGTGAGCCACTCCTCCCTCATCTCAGTCCTTCAGCTACTAACTTTAACCACAGTTCTGTGGGGACACAGAATCAGGCTTAGCAAAAAAAGTATATTCTTTTACTTCAAAGCCTAAGTCATCCAATGATAACCTCAGGCCTTTTGCTAGACTTTTGGGGAACATGAAGCCCTCTTTTTACCTGGTGAGCAGCATTTACGGGATAGTTGCCAGATGTTGATGGTAATCTTACTATCTTAGTAAGAAAAGAGCCTGCCTGAGTTTGGAATTGGGATAGAAGAAAGCAGAGATGAAGATAGACCAAATCTGATGACATGGCTTGGGTACTGGGACTCATTCAACCACACCCAAAGAAAATTCTGTCACCATACTTTTTGGTTATGTGAGCTAATCAACTTGATTTAAGGCAAAGTGAAGGTTTTTTGTTTTGTTTTGATGCAAAATAGAAAAGTTCCTGATAAAATCAGGTTATATTTGTATATTTGATCCATATATTCATTACTCATCCAAAAATAATTAGAGCTTGAGGGAACATTACTTTCATAGTATTTCTTGACATTCTCTGTTCTATCACTAACTCCCCCTCCCCAGTAGGCAAAGATGAGCAGCTTAATCTGACTAGTGATTTTGCATGGAGTACAGGGCTGTGTATTCTCTGTTTTTTTTTTTTCTTTAATGACTGTCTCATCATTTATTTAACTTTCAATTGTGAGACATTTACAGTAACCAGTTTTCTTACAACTAGAGATAATATTAGGATGACAACCTTGTGCATTAATCTTTGTCCATCAACCCCAACTTCCCTAGAATACCTAGAAGGAGAATTCTCCTAGGTATTCTAGAAGAATTGGTGGGTCAAAGGGTGAAGACATTTTTAAGCCTACTTTCCAGCTTTATTAAGGTAGAGTTGGAAAATAAAAATATAATTTTTTAAAGTCATACAACAATGGGATGTTTTGATATAAGTATATGTTGTGAAATGATTACACAATCAAGCCAACTAACATATCCATCGTCTCACTTAGTTGCCATTGTTTTATGCGTATGAGAACACTTGAGATCTACTGTATTAGCAAACAGAAAATGCACAATATATTATGACTACCTATAGTTGCCATTCTCAACATTAGGTCTCCGGAACTTATTTATCTTGTAACTGCAACTTTGAATCTTTTGACTAACATTTTCCCTAGTTCCCTACCCACACCCCCTGGTAAACAGAATTCCACTAACTATTACTATGAGTTCAACTATTTTACATACATGCAATATTTGTCTTTCTGTGTCTGGTTTATTTTACTTAACATGATGCCCTTCAGTTTCTTCCACATTAGCACAACTGGCAGGATTTCCTTCTTTTTTAAAGATTTAATAATACACACACACACACACACACACACACCCCTAATTTCCTTTATTCGCTCACCTGTTGACAGACACTTAG
The DNA here is from genome assembly GCF_002776525.5 of Piliocolobus tephrosceles. NCBI lineage: Eukaryota > Metazoa > Chordata > Mammalia > Primates > Cercopithecidae > Piliocolobus > Piliocolobus tephrosceles. Next base: position 23,111,872 of record NC_045446.1, on the reverse strand, counting down.
GTTGTTTCCATATCTTGGCTACTGTGAATAGCTCTCCTTCTCTCAGAGAGTCAATAATCTTTCTTTGGGCCATACAGAAAACTTATCACGAAAGTCTGTCTTCCCCCATGGTGAAGCTGCAATTTTTCAGTGTTGTTTTTGACTGAAAGACAGCATAAGGCTGTCTATTCTGAGATTTAGGGACACCCACTTGCCTAACCATATAAACTTCATACTCTAATATACACACTATCAGGGTGAAGGTTGCATTTTGCATTATACCTATCTGGCTTTATGTATATCTCTAAGTGAACTCATAACCCAAGCAGGCAAGGGAAGTGTTACCTATTGCTCCCCACAACAACTTCCTACCAAATTCCAACAAGATGATATGTATAGAAAACACTTAGATGAACAAACCCATTACATGATTCAGGAATACCAAAGAATCTACTCCATTTGGAATACAACATACAAGTGGGCAAGTGGAGGAGTTGAGGGTATATAGTCAGAGATCAAATTATAAAGGGCCTTCTATGAAATATCAAGAAGAATAGAACTCCATTGTATGTGTAATGTTGAGCCACTGAAGAATTTTAAGTGAGTGTTAGACATTTTCCAAAGAATAGTCAGGCATGAGTTTGAAAAATGAAATGAAGGGTGAAGAACAGAGGACAGAGAATACAGTACAGTGAGCTGGTGTCCTTACCTACATAATAACTATCATGAAGACAAGAAGTTCATCACCAAGACACAGCACTTAGCTAATGCCCAAAACCCAATTAGCCTCAATGTGAGTATGTGTGTATATGTTACCAGTAAAGAATGAATCATCAGATTTTAAAAAACGAGACAAAAAAAAAATAGTGTAGTAAGGGAAAGCATGGCATTAGACCTGGACCTAAATCTCCTAAGCCTGACTTCTGAATTTCATATTTGCTAGCTCATGAATAGTCTAAGTAATAGGCATTGGCTAGATTTCATAAGGACAAACTCTTCAGCTAATATTTATTGAGATCATTCAATATGCCAGATTCATTCTTGGATGCTAGATCTAGTTTTAGGATCTAGGCCACTGACTTAAATTATTAAATGAACAAAGAAAAGAGGGAAGATAATCATGACGATCCTGGAATGATCAAAAAGGGGCTATGGAAAATGGCATCATAAAAGTCTAGAAATAAAAAGTTTCAAGAAGGAGGGGGGGTTAAGAGTATCAAATATTACAGAAAGATGAATAATTTAATAAGCAAAAATTGCTCTTTGGATAGGTCAAGAAGTCAATGAGGCTCTAAGTTAGAATAGCAGAATCATTTTTTGAAAGGTCAGGGCACAAACAAATGGAAAAACATCTCATGCTCATAAATTGGAAGAATCAATATCATTAAAATGACCATATTGCCCAAAGAAATCTACAGATTCAATGCAATTTCTGTCAAATTACCAATGTCATTTTTCAAATAATTAAAAAAAAAAAAATCCTAAGGCTCATTTTGGGGACCCAAACCAAAAACAAAAATGTCCAATCAGCCAAAGCACTGCTAAGTAAAAAGAAAAAATCCTGAAACACCATGTTTCCTGACTTCAAATTATATTGTAAGGCTACGGAAATTAAAACAGCATAGTAGTCGTACAAAAATAGACACATAGATCAATTGGGAACAGTATAGAGAACTCAGAAATAAAGCCACATACCTACAGCCAACTGATCTTTGATAAAGTTGACAAAAATAAACAATAGGGGAAAAGTCACCCTATTCAATAATTGGTGCTAGGAAAACTGGCTAATCATATGCAGAAAAATGAAGCTGGACCCCTATTTCTCACCATATATAAAAATTAACTCAAGATGAATTAAAGATCTATACTTAAGACATGGCACTATAAAAACCCTAGAAGAAAAGCTAGGAAAAACTCTTCTCACATAGCTTAGGTAAAGAATTTATGGCAAAGACCCCAGAAGCAAATGCAATAACAACAAAAATGGAAAAAATGGAACTTAATTAAACTAAAAATCCTACGCACAGCAAAAGAAATAATCAACAGAATAAATAGGCAATGCATAGAATGGAAAAAAGTGTTTCTAAATTATGCCACCAACAAAGAATAATATCCATAATCTACAAGGAATTCAACAAGGAAAAAAAAGAAAAATCCCATTGCAAAGTGGGGAAAAGGCATGAACAAATATTTCTCAAAAGAAGGAAAAACAGCAGCCAACAAACATGAAAAAATGCTCAGCATCACTAATCATCAGATAACTGCAAATTAACACCACATGGAGATATGTTTCACCAGTCAGAATGGCTATTATTAAAAAGTAAAAAAACAACAGATGTCAGTGTGTATTCAAAAAGAAAACTTATACACTGTTGGCGGGAATGTAGATAAGTACAACCTCTATGTAAAACAGTATGGAGATTTCTCAAAGAGCTGAAAATAAAACTACCATTAGACCCCCCAATCCCACTGCTTGGTATCTACACTAAAGAAAAATAAATCATTATATTTAAAAAGACATATGTGCTCATATTTTTATTGCAGCACTATTCAGCAAAGTTATGGAACCAATCTAAATGTCCACCAATGGTTCATTGGTATACTTGGGCATTAGCTAAGTATACACCATGGAATACTATTTAGCCATAAAAGGAATGAAAACATGTCAGTTGCAATAATATGAATGACGTTGAAGGCCATTAGCCTAAATGAACTAACTCAGAAGCAAAAAATAAAATATGACATGTTCTCACTTATAAATGGGAGCTAAATAATGGACACAAAAGATGGAAATAATAGGCTTTGGTGACTCCAAAAGGGGAGAGGTTTGGAAAGGGCCAAGGTTTGAAAAATTACCTATTGCATACACCATTCAATATTTGAGTGATGGATATGTTAGAAGCCCAATCCCCACCATTATGCAATATACCCACGTAACAAACATGCACATGTACCCCCCAAATCTAAAATAAAAATAAAAGTGAAATCTGGGGCCAGGCGCAGTGGCTCATGGCTGTAATCCCAGCACTTTGGGAGGCCGAAGCGGGTGGATCACAAGGTCAGGAGATCGAGACCATCCTGGCTTACACAGTGAAACCCCATGTCTACTAAAAATACAAAAAATAAAATAAAATAAATTAGCCGAGTGTGGTGGTGGGCGCCTGTAGTCCCAGCTACTCGGGAGGCTGATGCAGGAGAATGGCGTGAACCCAGGAGGTGGAGCTTGCAGTGACTAACCGAGATAACACCACTCCACTCCAGCCTGGGCAACGGAGCAAGACTCCATCTTACAAAAAAAAAAAGTGAAATCTGTCAGCAGAACATGGAGGATGGTACAATGAAATCTTATTAGGAAAAAAGACTAAAAAGCAAGTGTATTTCTTACGATCCTTAAGAAGGCAAAAAGAAGAAAATGATCCAAGCCAAGCACAGGTGTAGCCAGGTCATGTAAAACTGTGTAACCATGTAAGTGTTAGAAAGCTGTCCACAAACATGTACAAGTAACATACACACGGGCTGCATTTAAAAACAAATAAATAAATAAAAAGAAAGAAAAAAAGAATGGGACAGAACTATCTCTGGTACGGTGGCTCATGCTTATAATTCCAGCATTTTGGGAGGCCGAGGCAGGTGGATTACTTGAGGTCAGGAGTTTGAAGTCAGCCCGGCCAACATGGTCAAACACATGTCTACTAAAAATACAAAAATTAGCAGGGTGTGGTGGTGTGCACCTCTAGTCCCACCTACTCAGGAGGCTGAGGTGGGTGGATCACTTGAGTCTAGGAGGTGGAGGTTGCAGTGAGCTGAGATCACGCCACTGCACTCCAGCCTGAGCGACAGAGTGAAACCCTATCCCATAAAATAAAAAATTTAAAAAGTTGTTGAGAAATTCTGAGACCAGATGGGGTGATAATCTCTGTGCCTAATTTTCCTCATCTGTAAAAGAGGATACTAATAACCCCTGCCTCACAGGTGATTGTGAAGACTGAGGTGATGAATATGAAGCACTCACAACAGTGCCTGGATCAATATTCGATAGGTATTAGCTGTTATTATCTTTGAGGTAATTTGAGATAATGCCCATACACTCTCCTAAGCATTCACGAGCCTGAATAATTTTCATCTTTGGAGTAATCAGCCATATTATTTACATTTTATTTACCCATTTTATATGTTACAAAAGATAGCAAGCATAAATCTCATATAAACTAAGGTGCTATGACATATCACTCATTTAGTTTTTGAGAATGTAATTACATCTAAAAGTGACAGTGATTATGTATTTTTTAAATTCTCCACATTTAAGGCAATTTCAAGTTCTAAAGCAAAAGGACAGAATTAAATAGTAAGCCAAAATGTATGTAATTAATATAGGGGCCTTTATGCTGTACCCCACGCACTATAGGTGCTAACTATAAGACCTATAATTTTCCCATCTTACATTTCATTAATTCAAAGAAAGACAGATTGTAGGGACAGAATGCAAAGTGAGTTCTGATATGAATCTAATTAATGTGTATTGTTATTTGAAGAAATAAGACATACATAAACTAAATTATCTTAAATTATTTTTGTTGGTTGTGTATTCTAGCTGACAAACCTCATCTCTGCAACTAAGTAGCTCAGTGACTTTGAGCAAATTACATGACCTTTCCGGGTTTAAAAAGAAATTTGGGAAAAATTCTTTGGGGAAAAAAGAAAAATGTGCCTGGGTATGGTCTCAAACATATCTTCTCATAGCATATGAAATAAAAAAAAAAAATCATTAAAAACAAGGAAAACCTCTAAAACAAAGTGCTTATAGCTGTCCACAGACAACTCCAGTCACGTTCCATCTGAAGATCAGAGACAAATCATACCAGGTGGCATCTGCTTCCCTTAAACTATACATGTAGCCTGGTAAGTGCCTATTATTGGCAGATTTTACCAATATTAATCCCAGATTTTAGCAATCCGAAAAGCCTCTGACACCTCCTGTGTCTTTTGAAAGCTGGTTTCTTCTTAATTTTATCTTTACTGACAGCACAGTTTATACATAATGAGTCTCAAGAGATTTTTTTCTTAACTTTTAACTGAGTCTCCCATCTTTGGCAGTATATGTAGACACCTATGGATGCAACACCATGTAAATACATACAACTACTCAGTTGAAACCATAGAAACAGTGCCCTTGGCTTAGGAGGATCTCTAAAATTCATGCTAAAAAAATGAGTAAATCTTGATGTGGCATGATACACAGACTAGGAAGCTCACAGGATTTGAAGCTATTCTAACCTCAGATTTATAAAGAGTTGTAAATAATTCTAGGTAGGTTGTTTTGAGAAAATTGCTTCCACTCTTTGAGCCTGTTTCCTCACCTATAACATGGGGATGTTAACATACACTTCTGAATTTGTTTTGTGGATAAGGGATAATATGTTTCTATGGATGCAGATATGAATGTACATGTTTTACTCATATCCTGTGTTAGCCAAGATTCTTGATTCTAACTTTCAAAAAAGAATTCTAGGTAGTTTAAACAAAGAGAGGATAGAGTTAGAATTCGGGGGTCTGAAGCTAGGTTTTATGTAAAGACAGATATTAGGAATAAATGTCAAGACTCTACCTGTGATCTCTTCCTCTTTCTCTGCACCTGCTTCATAATCCACTTCCCTTTTCTAGAGATTCAGAGTTCTGGAGTTTGCATATGACTCTTCCAGTCACTTGCAAAGAATTATTAGCAGTCTCTGAGTCTTACGTTCATTTCCAAATTTATGAGAGAGGAAATCCTCAAAGTCCCAGGTTTAGTAAGGTATTCATCCTGGCCTAACTTGCAGTGACCAGAGGACAGGCTCACTATTACAAAAGTGAATATTGGGGGAATTATAAATCAGGCAGGAATGAACTTTCCAGATGGGAAATCACTGTGAACTGGGATGACACACTGTAAGCTATTAGTCAATCTCTAAGTTTTTATCTACAGAGCATTTAAGACAGAAGTAAGATATGTAAAGGTATGACATAATGCCTGGCAAATGGCAAGCATTAGATAAGAGGCTACAATTATTATACAAGTAAAATCTAAAGATAATTTTCATCTATGTCAACATTGAACCAGCTTTCATTGAGGCCTATATGACAATTTAGGCATTGGGCTTTTCCTGGAAATAGTGAAGTTACTCTGGTCTCAGTCACTAGGAAGTTTTCTGTTACATGGAAGAGAGTGACTATATCTTGTTCATCTCTCCTGAACTCCCCCAAACATTGTCCTTTATGAAAGGATTTCTCTCTTCAAGATATGATAATTTTTCTATGTTTTGGAACTCAAAAGAGATAGTCTTCCTATGCAATTTTCACAGTAAATTAACTCTATAATTCCAGACAGGTAAGCACACCAATTGGTAGCAGTTCTCATACTCATGAATCTTTTGGTAAAAAACATCTCAAATGGCTTTCAATGTGAGCATTAGTGTTGAGGGTCCACATCACACAACTGGGAAAATGAATCAAAAAGGGAATCAAATGTGGTTCTTACTGACAAGACAAATGACTAGGCTGGCTGGTATCACATTCTCTTCTCTGCATAATAGGAATTCCCTATGACAAATCACAAAGTACTTGAAAATTATCATATAAGAAGCATGATATATCCATTAACCATAAAGCATAAAACAAACTGCAAGGCTGGTTGTTGTGGCTCATGTCTGTAATTCTGGCACTTCGAAAGGCTGAGACAGGTGGATTACTTGAACCCAGGAGTTTGAGACCAACCTGGGCAGCATGACAAAATCCCATCACTAAACAAAAAAAAAAAATACAAAAAATACAAAAAATTAGATAGGCATGGTGGTGGCATGTCTATAGTTTCAGCTACTTGGGAGGCTGAGGCAAGACGACCACCTGAGCCTGGGAAGTTGAGGCTGGCATAAGCCATGATCATGCTAGTGCACTCCAGCCTGGGTAACAGAATGAGACCCTGTCTCAAAAACAAAACAAAAGAAAACAAAAAACTGCCTGCATCATGTTGTCCAATTGTCATCAATAAAACACAAATACTCAGGATGAGTATTAGTGGTTTTAAAACACAGTAAATATAGTTTCCTGGCCTGGTTTTAGTATGTTTAGTATTTTCTAGCATCTTCAGGTTTTAGTATCTTTAGTATCTTCTACATATATGACCTGTGTGAGCCTCTTTGTGGGCTTGTAGGTGGTAGCTTATACTCAGTTTTCTTATGAAAAGAGAAAAATTTGAATTCAAAATTTTCAATTACACCTTTCAATTATACCTTTTTACACCTTTTTATCTAAGTCAGATATTGTACTATGCTGGCTATAGAATAAGTTTGAGCATGTCAAGCTCTGTTTATTACTTTTTTAAAAAGTTATATATAAATATATATTGCAGAGAATTTAGAAAACACAGAGCTATAAATGTAATGTAAAAAATAAACCAAATTCTACCTGCTAGCTTCTCCCCAACCTAATATTATCATTTTGTGTTTTAGTCTTTAGAGACTTTTTTTTTTCTAAAGAAAATCTGTATGCATTTATAATTTCCTTTGAACAATTAGGGTTCATATGGTTTATGACATTTTTATATCCATTATTTATACCCTGAGCATGTAGAGTATGTATGTCATATTTATTGTCACACATCATCTTTTATACACCTTAACTATAGTTTAGGAAATTCTTGTACCATGAGTCCTGCCATCTCAAGGTAAAAGCAGTCTCAATTTTCCAGCCTCTTTAACAGTTAGGACATGGCCTAGGTGATGCAGACTTCATCAATAATATATGCCAGCTGCTTCAGTGTTCAATTTGGAAATGGATGACATAAAGAAAGAAACCTCATGTGGAATATTTTTCTTGATATAGCCTAGCCAAGAAGCATGGAGCTTTCAGGAATATTAGTGGCATTAGCTTCATGGTAGGGTCCACTCTCAAAATCTAAGGAAGAACCTTCTGGTCTTGTGCTGGGGAATGTTACGATTGTGCCTGCACTAATGACAAAGTATGGATTGGGCATTTTCCTGCATGATGTTAAATCATAATTATCTGATTCTTCTAGGGATTATTTGAGCAGATAACCTTTAGTGAATTTCCTTTCTACATAAAATAGCTGGAAAGATTTCTGTGTTTTGTAACTAAAACTTAGAATGACAAAACTATATTCCTTTGCCAATAAATTGTCATTAAAAATGTCACTTGAGAGGCAAAAAAAATACCATCATACACATATTGCAATATACATTTAACTGTCCTTTCATTATTTTATTTTTAAAATACATTTAACTCTGTGATCTTCCTGTAATGTATTTTGGTAAGTGATGTCAATTAAAATGTATGCAGCAGTCTCTGGTTATCCGCAGTTTCACTTTTCATGGTTTTAGTTACCCATGGCCAATCATGGTGTGAAAATGTTAGATGAAGAAAACATGCAGAAATAAACAATTCATAAGTTTTAAAATGTATACCTTTTTGAGTAGTGTGATGAAACCTGGCACCATCCCGCTGCATCCCTACTGGGGCAGGAATCATCCTTTTGTTCAGCTGTATCCACATTGTATCTGCTACATTAGTCACTTAGTAGCCACCTAGGTTATCAGAAAAATTAAAAAGTAAAAATAAAAAAATAAAAACAAATCAGTGTGTACAAGTTTCAGTGCTATCTGTGGTTTCACTGGGAGCCTTGGAACCTATTCCCAAGGATAAAAGGAGACTACTCTGTTTTCTCCCAAATATTTAAACAATTATGCCCATCACAGTCATTAAATAGTGCTTCTTCCTCCCGAATTTATATCATAGTCATTAGAGGCTAGCATTTGTTTATCAGCCTAGTATCTTATTTTACTATTCTGTCTATAGCTTTTGGAATCAGTATAACACTTTTAAGCATTATGCCCTTTTAATACATTTTAATATTTGGTGAAGGAAACGCTCCCATAATTCTCTCTTGTCCAAACTTCATAGGCTATTTTTACAGCCTTATTCTTATGCATATTAATATGTTTTAATGACTACGCAGGTTTCTTTCTGTAAAAGCATTTAATCTTTTGTGAGTGGAGTAATCTAGGAAACTATATAAATTCTAGACATTAATAACTCAGGATTAGTCAGAAAACGATCATTTGAATTATGACCCTTCAACATTGAAGACATCTGCATTACACAATCTAAGATGTAAATGGAAAATCTGCAACTGACATCACAAATGCTTTGTTCCTTTCATCTTAAGTTATTTGTTCCTCTTTTTGTTTCCTGCCAACTGGGCTTCCCCTCCAAAGTCCCTTTCATTCCAATTTGGCTAATCCTTTCCAACTGCAGGAAGCGCAAAGATGTGTAAGACCGCCCCTAGCAAGTTGATCTCTGCTGACTGCAACCCGCCAGGTCCCAGCAAGCTGTCTTCTGGCTCCTTTGTATTTGCCAACACAAACTTCTGTTTTTGTTGTTGTTGTTGTTGTTGCATTCTAACAGAAACGCTTTTTCCATGCCATGGAATCTTTGGCAGATAACTTCCAATTCTGTGTCTTTGAAAGCATAGCAAACTGATGCTCAATTCAACTATATCTGAAAACCAAAATAAGCGCCATTCTTTTGAATTGTCTATCTTGAAAAATTATGCTTTTATTCAATTTCTAAAGGTTAGGGAAAAAGAGCAAAAATCCAATACAATCTCTAAAAGAAATAGGACCTTTATCTCTAGGCTTTTTCTGTAATCAAATGTTCTCACATGCCGGTTCTATTTTAAACTTCTAATTAATTAGCTCAGGAATTATAATAACCTCAGATTTTAGTCTCTGCAATAATATGTGACCCTGTTTAATTATTTACTTAGTATTTAAAATATTCAGAGTTGTTACTGGAAGACTATTGAAGAAACTAGTAGAATGAAATCTCTATTTCAAAAGCAAATTGTTTAAAAAAATCTTAAAAACTTCTGACAATTCCCATTTAATGCAAAATATTACAGCTGTATCTTTCTCCTTGGGAACTAGAAAAATAGTAAACTGTGATGTCCACTGAAAAATAAAATAAAAACAATATACGATTTAGTTTATACATCCACTTGAATTTCTTACAGAAGCCAGAAGAGGGCAGAAGATGCTGCATATAGGACCATATTTGCATTAAAAAAAGTTTCTTTGAATTAAGATCCAAAATTCCATTTCAGAAAAAAATGAAAACATGTTAGGTACAGCTAGTTTTAAGAGATCATGGCTGAATCAGAATGGGGCACATGACACAATGTGGCAACTGTGTTTTATATCCATTTCAGCCAACACACCTTGACTCTTTTTTTCTGAACCCAACTGTTTAATAAAAACAGTAAGAATCCACATGTATTCAGTCATTACATCTGCTACTTTACATTACTAATCTTTGTTTAAATCTATACTGTTGAAGTTCTATTATTGCTCCCATTTTGCAGATGGAGAAACTTAGGAGACATTAAGTCACGGGCAGTGTTAACATAGCTGTAAATCACAGCATTTGATTTTAAATTTAAGCATTTGGATGCCAAAGTCTACACTCTTATCTGTTGCAATACTTCTTGCAGCATAATAATGGTCATATCATCTTTGCGATGCTATCAAGTAAAATGACCTACTTTTTAGGGCTTCAGTCTTAAATCCTAGAAACAAATTAATCCTTTTCTGTCTTTACTAAGTCTGGCATGAATATTTTAAGAATTGTATTTAAAAGCAAGGACAAACCCAATTTAAAGTTAACCCTGAACACAGGGCCTGCTATGGGTAACTGTGAAGTTTGTGGTTTCGCTCCTTTTTCTATCTCATCTGCAATGCTGTGCTCCACCCTTGCAGCTCCTATTCTTAGCAGTAGTGTGGTGTGTCTTCCTGCTCACTCCCCATATCCTTGTATTAGAATGACGTTTAGTTAACTGCCAGCTTGCCTGGACCTGATATATTAATTTTCAGCTTTTAATGTCATTCTTGTCTGGCATATTTGCATTTGAAGAAAGACCAATCCCTTGACATTTTTGGGCAAAGAATCTTATCAGATGGCAGGATTTTAGTTGGAATGGTGAGGATAGAAGAGGGGGACAAATAGAGGAGTTTCTTGGTATGGGGGGCTAATATGCTGATTAGCATAAGGCTGGTACTGATGAAAGCATATATCCAGATCGGATCCTTTGTTCTTACAACTTTAAAAACAAGATGGAGAGCTTTACTACAGGGTCTAGTTGTGGAATCTACAGGTCAGAACCATCTATTTCCTATAAAGCACCTGTACAAAGATATAACATGGATATAACAGTGGTTGGAAATTAGTCAATGTTGTTCATGAAACTCTGATAAACTGGAATCCTGGTTGTGCTCTGTATCCAAAAAGCACCCACTCATCTTTAGTCAATACTTCAGAGTTCCAGCATTACAGTTAATTGATCTTCTGCTCTGTGTGACAGGCATTACACAATGACGTGTTGGGTGATGGCCATATAAGGCAATGCGGATACTCCCAAAGATAAAGCCAGCAGTAAAGAGAGAGAGAGAGACAACAAGAGAGAAAAGAAGAGAGAGGAACAAAGAGAGAGAGAGACAGGCATTTGTGTGGTCTCATCAACACTACATACACTGAAAGTTGAAGGCACTGAAATGGGTTATTGAATTCCTTTCATTTTTAATTACGTCTTTTAATTATTTTACCATAACTGTTCTATGCCATTGCATATTCTTTTTGTTTATCTTAATTATGAAGTGAGGGTGGGGTGAAGGAAAAAAGGAAAGGCTGAAAGGGAAGATGAGATGAGAGAATGGGGGTAGGTGGGGAGAGGAGAAATGAGTAAGATAGGAGAAGAGGAGGAGAAGGGGAAGCACAAAGGAGAAACAGTCCTTTGGAATCACAGAATAAAACAACTTAGATTGAAATGTGAGCTGAAATGTTTGGGTTTTCTCATTTCTTTTCTTTTTTTTCTTTCTTTTTTTCTGAGACAGAATCTCTCTCTGTTGCCCAGGCTAGAACACAATGGCGCGATCTCGGCTCACTGTAACCTCTGCCTCCTGGGTTCAAGCAATTCTCCTGCCTCAGCCTCCTAAGTAGCTGGGATTACAAGCAAGCTCCACCATGGTCAAATAACTTTTTTATATTTTTAGTAGAGACGGGGTTTCACCATGTTGGCCAGGCTGGTTTCGAACTCCTGACCTTAAATGATCCTCCTGTCTCAACCTCCCAAAGTGCTAGGATTACAGGTATGAGTCACCACTCCCAGCCTGGGTTTTCTCATCTCTAAACTGGGACTTGTAATCTACTTACCCTCAAGAGTGACTGGAAGTATTATATGAGAAAACCTATGCAAGAATATGACACACACACACACACATTTAGAATAACTCTTCACACACAGTAAGTGCTTGATGAATGGTAGTTATTATTATTATTATTATTATTATTATTATTAGATTCTAGCTCCTATAACCCTTAATAATAGTCAAAACTCTATATAAATCTATTTCCCGTTGCACCACAAAAGAAAAACCAAGTCATTTTGCAGAACTGTAAATGTACCAAATTAAATGCCCAGGCATAGGAATTACCATAAGCAATATCTCGCTACAAAATTGGCACTCAATATCTCTCAGCACATAATCTTTACTATCAAAGGAATGAGCTACCTAAAATAAGCACATTAGTCAGCTACCAGAGACAAGCAATGTTAATATCTACAGCAAGCTACAAATTATCTAACAGCCACAACACATGTTTTAGAGGAAAGTAACAGAGGGAAGAAAATCAGACTTTAATGGTGCAAGGCTCAAGCTCCAGTTAGTTTTCCTTGACTACTGAGGAGAAGGCTGAACTCAGATTGCTCTGGGAAAGGAGCTGGGAAGCAGGGAGAAGTATTTTCTCTTTCCTGTTAGTGGTAGATCATATCTGAGACACGGCCCCAAAGTATGTTACCGGCGAGGAATCCGTACAGTTCTGAGGCAACCTCAATTCTTGCCTCCGCGGAAGAATTTGACTGAGGGGCAGAAGGAGAGACTAAGGCAAGTTTTAGAACAAGATTGAAAGTTTAATAAAAAGCTTTAAAGCAGGAACAAGAAAAAGAGGAAAGTACACTTGGAAAAGGGCCAAGGGGACGACTTGAAAGAGAAGTTTGCATTTGGACCTTTTGACCTGGGGTCTTACACATTGGCTTACTTCTGGGGTCTTGGCATTCCTTCTGCCTTGATTTTTGCGTTGGGGTGGGCTGTCTGCATGCATAGTGGCCTGCTGGCACAGGGGAGGTGACCATGTGCAGTGTGTTTACTGGAGTTATCCGCATGCTCGCTTTAGGCGTTCTTCCCTTACCAGTCAAATATCCCTAGGAGGTCACATACCTGTTAAACTCCACCATTTTGCTTCTTAGTGCGCATGTGTGAACCCGCTCGCCCAATTCCTGAGGTCTATATGGGGAAACTGCTGATTGTCAGTTTCAGGTGTGGAAGACGGCCTTTCCCTGGCGCCAGCTGCAACCAATTATTTTAGAGAGACGGTTTGACAACTGCCTGACCATCACCTGATAGCCGCCTGACTTTCCTGGTGTGGGGGTTGCAGGGGGCTCTCTCCTGCCCTGCTCATGCCCGACTACCTAATATAACAGTCCTATCTATATTTGTATATAAAGTGACATATTGAAATTTATTTAATAAATTAATAAGTTTAATACATTTCGAGTCTGGTAGTTTTTCAGGTTTCACACCCATCTTAATAAAAACTTAATATACAAGATAATATTTTTCAGAACCAAACAACCAACAATACTGTCCTAGTCATCACTACTGACTCAATAAAACTTAATATACAAGATAATATTTTTCAGAACCAAACAACCAATAATACTGTCCTAGTCATCACTACTGACTCATCTCCTTAACGAGTGTAAAGGATTTATTAGAAAATTTTATGATTTTAGAGATTTGAATCAGGGAGAAAACACTTTGAAATTATATTTTCTAATATTTTCATTTGGAACACAAAGAAACCTGGTTAAATGACTTACCAAACTTATGCTTACCATTAGTTAATTTTTCCCATAAAGTTTTGTCCACGGCCTGGTGTATGTCTCTTTTTTTTTTTTTTTTTTTTTTTTTGAGACGGAGTCTCACTCTGTCACCCAGGCTGGAGTGCAACGGTGCGATCTCAGCTCACTGCAACCTCCGCCTTCGGGGTTCAAGTGATTCTCCTGCCTCAGCCTTCCAAGTAGCTGGGATTACAGGCACACGCCACCACGCCTGGATAATTTTTTGTATTTTTAGTAGAGATGGGGTTTCACCATTTTGGCCAAGATGATCTCTATCTCCTGACCTGGTGATCTTCCCACCTCGGCCTCCCAAAGTGCTGGGATTACAGGTATGAGCCACCATGCCTGGCAGGCCTGGTGTATGTCTTAATCTCCTCTTGCTTGAATACTACATCACAGCCCTATCTAAACTCCGTGTAACCCACTTTTCTTTCTGGGGTCCACCCATGAGTTCAAATGCTTTTCTTAAGTACATATCTAATCTTGACCCTCTGATTGGTAGAAACACTTGAATGACTCCCCCAAAATACTCAATGTATAGTCAATATTGTTTAACATGACATTTAAGGTCACATGCATTGCATATTCTGTTAACTTCTTCCCCAAAACCACTCTCCTATCCCCTTCAGCCTCCCTGAACTACAGACAGTTCCCCAGTAAGCCAGACTTCTTGCTCCTGAGACTGGCATTACCTGACATTAACTGGCATTTTGCTCTTTCTGCGTGGGTATCTCTTATATTCTTAGCATATGTTTATATTTCCAAAGTTAAGAAGTCACCTCCTATTCACTGTTTTGACTGGCTTAGGGTTCTTCCGTTGTGTTCCCATGTATTTTTGTTAATATATAGTATTGATTACATCTGAGTGTAAAAGCCTCTGATTTTTCTTTTTTCCTCTGGATTTTTAGCTCACTGAAAGTAGAAACTATATCTTATTCAGCAATATAGTCCCAATTCCTAGAACAAAGTCTGGCACAGAGTGAAAGTTCATTAACATTTTGAATCAGATGCCAATCTTCTAACTCCTAGGCCTGAGATATTCTGGTATTTCCTCATATCTCCCTAGTACTTCATTACCTACTATTTGCTTCATATGAATTAGTCATAGCTCATCAATTGCACGATAAGCAACTTAAGAGATAGTGTTTTACTCATCTTTTTTTTTTTTAACCTCCTTCAGTGCCAAGTCTATAATAGACAGTTTGCAATTGCTAAAGGAGTTTATTTATTGATGTATTTATTTTTTACCCAAGAAAAATTCTCTTTATACATAGATTCTTAGGAAGAATGGAATATGAGAGAGAGAGAAAGTGCACACCCTGCTCCTGCTCCGGTTTAAATGAGATCTGCGAAATTTCCATCCAGCTCCCCCGTACCCACAGATGTACACAACTGAGCTTGGGGAAGCTCACAAGAGCTTGCGAAGAATACAATTCTAAAGTTGTGTTCTTCAAACTGTGCGTCACAGTCCCATTAGAGAAGAGCAATATTTATTGAGTCACAACCTGCACTTACAAAATTCAAAAGAGATTATAAAGTTTTCTATATGTAGTAAAGACAGTATTGCTAAGGCAAATCATTCTTCAATTGTTATCTAACAATACATAAGTATTTACTTATCGTGCTTCCCAGTCATAAAAATGTTCGAAATCCACTAATTTCAAGTGCTCCTTAAAGCCCAGGTTAAAATGTCTGGTGTAGTATAGTTGTTCCAAACATTGGTTCATATCAGGAAGAGCTGATTGATGAAAATACCGACTCCCAGATCCTATTGCAGCAGATTCTCATTCATTAGGTTGAGGTTCGGCCCAGGCATGTCTATTTTCATTAAGCTTCCTAGGTCATCGTGAAGCACATGAACATTTGAAAACCACTGGGATAGAGGAAAGGGCACATATAGAACCGGAGTACTAGAGCTGGAAGGAGTTTGAAATTGTCACCCTCCCCGATGTTTGAATATGCACCCTCTATTTGGAAATCCTCCTAAGACAAGGCAAAAAATCCATTATTTTTGTTGTTTCCTTTGCTGTGCAGAAGCTCAAAATATTTACATTTTTTAAGGTATCATTCTAAATGGAATGGTTATTACCCACTGACTAGTTCCCTTTTATTCTGGGATACCAAATCCTTGTTTGCCTTTTTTTGTTGTTGGTCATTTTATTTTAGATTTGAGGGTGTACATGTGCAGGTTTGTTAACATGGATCTACTGTGTAATGGTGAGATCAAACACGTATTTTCGTGTTTTAAATTGCTGTGCTGTGTAACCTTTTGGAAGACCCTTGAATTTTTTACCACAAGTCTTATCCTAGGTCTTCTACTCTCACATTTTTTTCCCACTTTATTGACATATAATTGACTAATAAAATTGTGTATATTTAAGTGTACAATGCAATGATTTGACATACATATAATTGTAAAATGATGACCACAATCAAACTAATTAACATATCCATCATCCCACATAACTACTTTTTTTAAATAAGAAAACTTAGGATCGACTCTCTTAACAAACTGCAAGTATACAATACAGTATTAATATTATAGTCACAATGCTGTACATTAGATCCTCAGAATTTATTCATCTTGTAATTGAAAGCTTGTAGCCTTTGACCAATATCTCTCAATTTCCCCACCCCCAACCCTTTCTGACCCCATTCTACTCTCCGTTTCAATGAGTATGACTTTTTAAAAGTTTTTTTTAGAGTTAAGCTTTCACATATAAGTTCTGGCTTATTTTGTTTAGCATGAGGGCCTCCACATTCATCAATGTTATTGCAAGTGGCAGGATTTCCTTCTTCTTTTTTTTCATTTTCAGATGGAGTTTCGCTCTTGTTGCCCAGGCTGGAGTGCAATGGCACAATCTCGGCTCACTGCAACCTCTGCCTCCTGGGTTCAAGTGATTCTGCTGCCTCATCCTCTCGAGTAGCTGGGATTACAGGCACCCGCCACCATGCCCAGCTAATTTTGTATTTTTAATAGAGATGGAGTTTCATCATGTTGGCCAGGCTGGTCTCAAACTCCTGACCTCAAACAGTCCACCCACCTTGGCCTCCTAAAGTGCTGGGATTATAGGCGTGAGCCACCGTGCCCGGCCTTTTTTTTTTTTTTTTTTTAATAGCTGAATAATATTCATCTCTCTGTGTGTGTGCGTGTATGTGTGTGTGTGTGTTGTGTGTATGTATCTCACATTTTTTTACACCGTCATCTGCCCACAGGCACTCGGGTTGTTCCCATATCTTAGTTGTTTTGAATATGACAACACGTTTATTCTAAGGCAGCCCTTCCTGTTTCTGTGTAGCTTCCACCCTTTCTCTTGATTCCTGTTACCTAAGAGGGTAAATTTAATTTTTCTTCCAGTAACAGCTTTTTATTTGTTGCATAGCCAGCCTTGATTTTCTCATCTCTCAAGGCAATTGAAAGAGATATACAGAAGATCATGTTCAAATATGCATGCATATACCTTGTAAAATGTAAACTATAATGTTGCAAACAGTTTATAGTAAGAGCTGAGTAAATGTTTTTTCCACTAGCTGACAGTTGATAACCAGCTTTCCTTCTCTCATTCCAGGCCAAGTATTCCCCTCCTTTTCCTTTCAAAATCAACTACGGGATTAAGCTCCATAAAGCAGGGACCCAGTTTTTCTTACCACATAGCAGTGGTGCTTACCATAGTGCCTGCCATTAAGTAACTATCTGTAGATTGAATGAATCCAAAGTCAGAAACAGATTCCTCTAAATGTGTTACATGTAGATGAACTATGTGTATCTCTGAAGACCCTTTTCTTAGTCTCTTAGCTCAGTACTCAATCCTTTAGCATTGAACTTCAATTATTTTGCTCAATTGGTGCTTATGTCTCAGAGGAGATAATTGTAAGATGGATAGAGCTCTAAACAAGATTTTTCACCCGCCCCCAACTTGCCAGCAATCTTTAATGGCACTTGCAGCAGAAAGGGCATAAAAAGCCTCTCTCATTCACAATGATCTCAGCAGCTCTTAAATAAACTAAGTGGCCCAGCTGAATACTGAGTAAAGCAAAAGGCATTTTTGTGCACACACTTTTCCCAATCACTGGTAAAACTGGATATAACAACCTGAATTTATTACTTACTTCCCTAAAAGATGTTTTTTGTTTTGTTTTCTAAACATGCTCCTTAGACAGTGGATTGGGAGAAATTTCAATTATATGTATTTTTATAGATTATCTTCTAAACCTATTAAAATGTTGCAGGAGTAATTCTGCTGAAAAGTTTTAAGTGATTTCTAGTCCATTATTCTGACTGCAATTCAATAGTGAGTAAATACTAAGACAAAACATCATGCTTTTGATTTTAGCTGCTTTTCAAGCAATGGATCTCTTTGATCATATTCATCAAAGACCTGGCTGTTAGGCTGAATCTTGGGCATTTTTCTCTGAGTTACTCTAACACAAAGTGCTCTTTATCCGTGGAGAGTGATAATTCAAACCTCACTTCTGGCACAAACAGACACACAAAAATATAGAAACAACAGCAAAAATAGTCAACGTCCTGATGACTAAGAGGGTTACTCCCTCAAAGAAAATTAGAAAGTTATTTTGCATTAAAAAGTTGAGAAGATTTAGAAAAAAACAAAACAAAAAGTTGGGGAGTCATGTCACATCATGTCTCCCCAGCTTGTTCACATTTAAAAAGCAGAAGCTAATGCATTTTATGTTCTCCAACTGTTATTTTACCAACTTTGCTTTTAATTTGTTAACTCATTCATCTTTATGTGATAATGGTTTTCAAGAGCTTTCTTTCAATTAAAACACTGGCTAAAAAGGACAAGAAAATAACTGATCATCTAATATAATGCAAAGTGGTAGATGCTTTATTGCTGATAAATAAATCATTTCACTCTTACAACATCTCCACCACATAGATATTGTTACGAAAACCATTTAATAACTCTAGCTAAGAGAATATAAGTAACATTTTCAAGATTCAACAGCTGCTAATTCAGTTTGAGAATCATGCCAGCAAAGCCAATGTTACATGTGCATGTGTGTATGCACTCATGCATATACATGTTACATAATAGAGCATACATCTGAGTTATTGTGCTGCTAGCTGAAGACTGCTCTTTGCTTTCTACCAAATTTTCTTTGAAATATCTAAATTAGGTAGAGGACTGCTTGTGAAATTGAATAGGATCCTGTGAAAAATTAAAATACAGGACCATTTATTTAAAAAAAGTATTAAGACAGTGAGATCAGAGAATTAAACGAAGTGACAAGCCATGTGTGACTGAACAGGTCACAAATCCAAAGACAAACCTCCTTGCATAACCAGTTTGGTGTAAGGCACTGAAATAATAGAAGAGTATAGAGATTCAACTTGATGTGTTGATTTGCTGTATTATGCTAGAAAACTATACCCAAATCTCAGGAGCGTAAAACAACAGTCACTCCTCACTCCTTGGTCAATGTCAGCAGTGGCTTGCCTAAGCTTGCATTCAAGCCTATTCTTTGGTCCTCCATTTTGAAACCAAGCCTGAAAGAGCAGCAGCTACCTGGTGCATAGTCTTCTCATGGCCATGGCAAAGTAGAACTCAAACAACACAAGTGCATTTAAAACACTATTAAATCACATCTGTACACATTTATCGGCTGATATGGTTTGTCTGTGTTCCCACCCAACTCTCGTCTTGAATTGTGGCTCCTATAATTCCCACATTTCATGGGAGGGACCTGGTGAGAGTTGATTGAATCATGGGGGCAGGTCTTTCCCATGCTGTTCTCATGATTGTGCATAAGTCTCACCAGATCTGATGGTTTTATAAAGGAGAATTTCCCTGCACACGTTGTCTTACCTGCCGCCATATAAGATGTGACTTTGCTCCTCCTTCGCCTTCTGCCATGATTATGAGGCCTCTCCAGACATGTGGAACTGTGAGTCAATTAAACCTCTTTCCTTTATAAATTACCCTGTCTTGAGTATGTCTCATTAGCAGTGTGAGAACAGACTAATAAAATGGCCAAGCAAAATAACATGTCCAAGCTCAAGGTTGTTGGGGTGATGTTGAGAATCCCAATTCCACGGAAAAGGAAAAGGGAAATATTTGCTCAATCGTGATATAGTCTACCACAAGTGAGATGTTGCTCTGTTGAAAACCTAATTATTAAACAATCAAATCAGTGTTTGGCAAGAGTTTGATTCTTTGCTTGAAAGTCCAGGTTTGCCACATGCTAAAAATATCAAACTGGATTTCTGGCCTATTCTAAGGATAGTAAAGAGACAGGGACCAAGAGAGAGAAAAAAATAGCCTTCAAAGGAGAAACACAACCCAAGAAAGGTAATCTGTTTCCCCTCTCTGAAGCTGAGAAATGGAGACCTTTAGGAGACAGATAAGTAAAGTGAGATAAATCTTACAAGAAGGAAAGACTAATATTTTATTGACCAATATAATGTCCATTAAAACCACAGAGTTTGTGAACATACCCAGACATGTCTGCATCAGGGAGAAGAGCATGACAAAGGCATAGTGAAGATGAGCGTTTTAAAGAAGCAACCTACTTTTTCACCATTTGACATGACAAGTTACCTAGATCTCCAGCTAGCTAGAGTTTGCACTGCACTACTCCTTCTACCCCCAACGAAGGGGCATCTTTTGGATTAGGAGACTGAAACAAGAGGTTAGAAAAATCACCAACTGGAATCAAGGATAAGGAGAATTAGAGAGGAAGAAACTGAGTCCCAGTCAGATATTTTATGCCAAGGGACTAAGTAGGGAGAGATCACCAGAGAGTTATGCAAAAAAGACAACAAATAAACCCCCATGTAGCACTGAGTAGTTGAGCACTTCCTGTGCAAAGACAAAGCTGGCAGGTGAGTGAGTGTGGTATCAACAGACCTCAAAGTACAAACGATAGCCACAGAAGTGAACATCAATTACTACTGAGAAAGGAGGAGACAGTTTACCTTCCATTAGATAATTCCATTTTTTTCCTCACCTTCCCTCTTGTTTTTTTACACTACATGGGTAACACAAAAAGGAGGATGAACTCATAGAAGGTAGGAAAATAGACCAGGCTCGGTGGCTCACGCCTGTAATCCCAGCACTTTGGGAGGCTGAGACGGGTGGATCACGAGGTCAGGAGATCGAAACCATCCTGGCTAACACGGTGAAATCCTGTCTCTACTAAAAACACAACAAATTAGCCAGGCATGGTGGCGGGCGCCTGTAGTCCCATCTATTCAAGAGGTTGAGGCAGGAGAATGGCTTGAACCCGGGAGACGGAGCTGGAAGCCAGCTGAGATCGCGCCACTGCACTCCAGCCTGGGCGATAGAGCTTGACTCTGTCATACATACATACATACATACATACATACATACATAAAAGGTAGGAAAGTAAATGAGATTTACATAGTCCTTCTCAATCCCAAGCCCTTGGCTAGAACCACAGGTCCAATCTACAGCTGGGTAAATAGAGGAGCTTCAGGTAACATTGGAGAAAAAATGTTACAATGGACAGGACTAAGTCAGTCATGGTAGTTGAAATGAGTCAGTTTTAGTAACTATATGTGCCTGTAACGTTATGATATTGGGAAAAGATATGTCATTAAGAGGCACACTGTGCAACGAGTAAAAGAATGACAGAGCCGTTAGTGGCAGCTCCGCATTTTTTTTCTTTACAAAATCTAACAAATTATGAGATCAAATGAAACAAAAGCAGTTTCAGAGGTCAAAATCAGTGTTTTGCATATCAAATATAGATGACTGAAAATTATAAGGTCTTTTTCCTTAGAAGAGCACTGAAGAGAAGAATAAGAGGAGAAGGAGGAGGAAGGAATTGGAAATTATCGAGTGTGTAGTATGCCCGCTATAATAGTATGCAGTTTATCATGGAATACAATGATTTCAATTCTTGAAGTAGAAGATAACAAACTTGTATAGAATAAGAGGAATAAGAGAGGAGTAAGAGAGGGATGAGGTTTGGAGTAGACAATTCTCTAATATAATCTGAGATAGTTCAAGACATGATTGGCTATTAGGTAGATCAATATTAAAATATTCACAAATATTAAAATGTTCACAAACAGTTGTTTTATATACATTTAAAGTGGATTCAAACGTATGTCTGAAAAAGTGTCCCTCTCACTTTTACATCTATTACAATATGTTATCTCTAGAGTTAAAGAGAAAGGACTGGTAATGTTACAACTTGCTTGCCAAGAAGTCCTAGGGACCCTCATGGGAGTGGGCCACTCAGATATACACAATCCATCATGCATTTCTCCACAGGAGAGAGTCGAGAACTGCTGCCCTAGGTAACCAGCCCCTCACTCTACCCCACCCCACACCAGGGCTTGGTCAGTCTGCAAAACATAACATTTAGGAATGTTAGACCACAGGGTGGGAATGAATTAGTGTAGGCTCCCTACAGAAGGCATTTTCCTCCAGTTACTTAGATAGTTCTAGTTAATGGCTTCTCAAACAAGATTGTGACTAGTTTGTAAAAGTCAGATGTACAATAATACTATATAACAAATCACCCCAAGTCTCAGTGACTCATGATAACAAGCCTTTTATTCACTCTTTCAAAAAACTGCACGTTGATTGAGATGTTTTTGCTTTAGTCTGCAGGTGAGTTTGTGCTCAGTGAGACTCTATCATCTATCACATAAAGTACAGTGGTGTGATAAGTAATAGGGAGTCTGCCCTGTGGTACATGATTGAGAGGAAAACTTAGGATAATTTGGCATAGAAGAACTAAATGAATTGGAAGTAGCACGGGTAAAATGAAGCTTGTACAATGCTTATTTGTAAGGTTGAGATAAACTATATTCATTTAAAATCATAGATTTCATTTGTCAGCAGAATAAGACAACAGCCATCCATGAAATATCAAGCACTTAGCTTCTCAATTATTGATTCTGTCATGAAATATTGTACATGTATGTAGCCCAACACACACTGACTATAGAGAGGCAATGCAATATAGGGACAAAATTGGTATTGATACTGAATGTAAAATTATTATATGATACTGCATATGAATGTTATCATGATTATATAAGTATTATATAATTGCATTTCTAATTGTAGTCACAGAGATACAAAAAATTATGAACAGTGAAGTAGGGTAGATCAGGCATTGAATTTGGGTTTAAGCCTTTCTATTTCTATAACTTGGGGAAAGATATTTAACCAAACTGAATCTCCCATCATATATAATCATTGTTAAAATATTTGGGAGGCAAAGGAAAAAGAAAACCTTTTTTTATTCCCTATCCCCAGCTTAGGACTGAAAGATAAAAAATGTAATTTGGAAGGTAAAGACGAACATTTTGTCGTGACAAAGTGGATTGGAGGAGGCAGCTTAAATAAGATGCTATAATTGACTTGTTAACATTTCACCCCGAATGAGACAAATTTGCCTGACCAGTCATGTACAACAATTTTAGGACTCCCCTAATATCAGTCACTGCTCCTCTGGCGATTCTCCTGAGACCATTAACAGACAGCAATTTTCACCCCACCTGCCATCAGAAAGCTCAGAAATATTTCAGAACCGCATATTACTTAACTCCAAGTCTCTGCTTGCACCCTAGGCTGAAAATTAACATTTGGTTCTATTTCCCATCTCAAAACGTGCAGTTAGGTTGTCCAGTACATCTCTGATCAGAGGTTAGGCCACGACTTTAAGTGGCATAAATAAATTCAAGTAAAACAATTTCAGCAAACTAAAAATTTCCTTTAAATTGAATATAACCTTCTTCCCCTTACCAAACTTCTAAGGAAGATTTCTTAAAAATACAAAAAGCTATATGGTAAGATCCAAGTAAATTCAACCCCGCATGCTGTATTATCCTTCCCAGTTTCTATTTTCTATTTCTATCTTTCACACTCACTCAAATTTCTGGATAAAAGGATGGTTCTCCCAGGGTGGTAACCTAGGTTATTTTACTGCATGGGTTCAAGTCCCTTAAAACCTCTAAAATGAAGTGAATTAGACTCCAAGTCTCTTATGTAATTTAATTTTTTTTAACTTTCTATTAAAAAATAAAGATATTAGAAGGTGGCAAATGTAGTACATAGGATTATAAGAGTTTATATAAGGTTGTCAGAGAAACACTAGACATCCAGTTAAATTTGAATTTTATGTGAACAATGAATAATTGTTTTAGTGTAAATATATCGTAAGTATGACAAATGAAGTACAGGAAACCGAGATAAATATCAATGTTTAATATATCTTATGCAATATTTGATACAGATATATAACAAAAATATTCATTATTTATCTGAAATTTAAATTTAACTGAGTATTGTATATTTCTGTTTGCAAAATCTGTCAACTCTACCTGTGTCCCTTCACTCATATTCCCCAAATGTCAGTATTTTACCACACTTGATTTCTCATTGTTTTCCCTTTGCTATGGTTTGAATAAGTCCCCTAAAAGTTCATATGTTGGAAACTTATATCCCCAATGCAACAGTATTGGGAGCTGGGACCTAAAAGAGGTGATTGAGTCATAAGGGCTCTGCCCTCATGAATGGATTAAGGTCATTATCAAGGGAGAGGGTTAGTTATCTGGAGAGTGGATTATTATAAAGCGAGGCTAGCTCCTAGTGCTTCTGTCTGTCTCAAACACATGCTCCTTCTTTTGGTCTTCCACCATGGGATGACACTAGCCAGATTCAAGAACTATGCACTTGGACTCCACAGTCTCCTAAACAGTGAGCCAAATTGGTTTTTGTAAGTTACCCATCCCCAGCCAGGTGTAGTGGCTCATGCCTGTAATCTCAGCACTTTCGAAGGCTGAGGCAGGTGGATGACCTGAGGTCAGGAGGAGACCAAACTAGCTGACATGGTGAAACCCCATCTCTACTTAAAGTACAAAAAATTAACTGGGCATGGTGGCGGGCATCTGTAATCCCAGCTACTTGGAAAGCTGAGGCAGGAGAATCACTTGAACCCAGGAGGCAGAGGTTGCAGTGACCCGAGATTGTGCCATTGCACTCCAGCCTGGGCAACAAGAGCAAAACTCCGCCTCGGAAAAAAAAAAAAAGTTACCCATTTTGTGGTATTCTGTTATAGCAACAAAAAGGGTACTAAGACACTCTCTCAGAAAAAAAAAAGAAATGAGTATAAGTAAATGTAAACATTAAGTAAACATAATGTCTCTTTACCTTGTATAAAGAAGACATTCTCTTATACAACCACAGTACACTTTTCACAATCAAGAAATTCATATTGGTACAATGGTATTATTTAATCTATGGCCCCTTTTTAGACTTCCTCACCAAAATACTTTTTCCCAGATTAGATTCAGGGTCACACATTTTGTTGAGATGCCATGTCTCTTTTTGTCCCCTTCAGCCTGGTAGTGTCTCAGGTTTCCTTTGGCTTTCATGACCTTGGCAGCTTTAAAGATTATGGGCTGAATGGTATTCCATGGTGTATACGTACCACATTTTCTTTATCTAGTCTATCATTGATAGGCATTTAGGTGGGTTCCATGTCTTAGTTACTGTGATTAATGGACATAAGTGGCATGTATCTTTATGGTAGAATAATTTCTATTTCTTTGGGTATATACACAATAATGAGACTGCTGGGTCAAACGGTAATTCTGTTTCACATTGAGATATGGCCACACTGCTTTCCACAATCATGGAACTAATTTACATTCTTGCCAGCAATATGTGTTTCTTTTTCCCACAATCTCGCCAGCATCTATTATTTTTTGACTTTTTAATAGTAGCCATTCTGATTGGTGTTCGATGGTATCTCATTGTGGTTTTGATTTGCATTTCTCTACTGATCAGTGATGTTGGGTTTCTTTCATGATTGTTGACTGCATATATGTGTTCTTTTGAAAAGCGTCTGTTCATGTCCTTTGCCCATTTTTGGGGGGTTGTTTTTTCTCGTAAACTTGTATAATTTCCATTTAGATGCTTCATGTTAGACCCATATACACAATGGAATACTATGCAATCATAAAAACGAATGAGACCATGTCCTGTGCAGGGACAAAAATGGAGCTGGAGGCCACCATCCTTAACACAGAAACAGACAACCAAATACTGCATGTTTTCACTTATAAGTAGGAGCTGAAGGACAGGAACACACAGACATATAGAGGGGAACAATGCACGCTGGGGCCTTTAAGAGGGCAGAGGGTGGGGGGAGGGAGGGAATCAGGAAATATAATTAATGGGTCCTAGGTTCAATACCTGGGTGATGAAATAATTTGTACAAAACACCTTCATGACACAAGTTTACCTATGTAACAAACCTGCACTTGCATCCCTGAACTTAAAAAAAAAAAAAAAAAAAAGGATTATGGGCCAGTGATTTAGTAAACTCCTCCTCGATTTAGGTTTGCCTGATGTTTCCACATGGTTATATTAAAATTGGACATTTTTGGCAAGAATCCTACAAAAATGATATTCTGTCATCATATTGGGGTACTTCACTTTTTAATAACAATGGGAATGATAATAGAAAACACAAGTTTATCACAGTACCAGAATTATCTCTATCATATTTAGAAACATAAACAAATACTCATCCCCTAGTAAAGCTCTCCAAGGACAATGATATCGTCATGACCCAGACATTTATATAATCTAAACTCACCTTTTGCCAAAGATCAAGCAGAGATTCCATTCCACTTGAGGCAAGTTGGGCAGATGAAGTGAAACTTGGTTTCTCCAGGGTGCCAATCAGCCTATGGCATTTATTCCTGACATGTGAATTTAAACTTAGTTTTCAGAAACTTCTATTAAAGAGATTAATTGGGCCAGGCATGGTGACTCACATATGCAGTTGCAGCATTTTGGGAGGATCACTTGAGCTCAGGAGTTTGAGGCTGCAAAGAGCCATGATTGGGCCACTGCACTCCAGCCGGGGTGACAGAGAATAGATCTTATCTCGAAAAATAAATTAACAATTTTTTTAAAACATTGAATATAGCATGAGCAAGTAAAAAAGATTAATTACAGTTTAACATGAGCTCTATAACAAAACACACATACACACAAAATAGCCGTCTACCTATACACAGTGTTCACTATTTCCTTACTCATTTAAAGACATTCACAATTGCCTCATCTTCTTTGAGTTGCCTTTCTGTCTTATCCAGGACATTCCAGACTCTATATTCCTTTTTTTCTGGAAGCCTGAGTTTTTTACACCAAATTAGAATGAGTATGGGCTATACCTACTGCCATAGTCTCCACTGTTGCTTGTAAGCAGGCATCTTTTAGTCTGGTACTAAAGGGTTTACTGCCACTATCTCCTGCTGAGGCATTGCCTCAGCTTATAAAGCCTCCCTCCCAGGAAAGTTTCCACTTGATTCTCACATTAGAGTTTCCTAAAGAATCACCTTCAATAGATTTTGTTGATGCTTCTAATATTTACACCCCTGGTGACATCATAAGAGTGAATACCTTTGTCATGTTCTATTTTTTAGTACCTTGACCTTCTTCAACTTTTAAATGTCCTGGCCCTGAATAACTTATGCTGCATCCATGGTTGCTGGGATATGTCCAATACATTTGTCCACAGTAGTGGGATATGGGTATGTTCTAGTGTTTTCTTTCCCTTTGGCAGGCTTCTTTCATTTTCTAGGAACTTCAGTGGAGATTCTCACATTCTATCCTTCCTTCTTCCTTCTCTCCCACATGTAGAGCTGGTAGTGATTGCTGTATTTGAGGGCCTTTCTTCTTTCTTGATTTCGTATTGCTTTCTGGCCCTCATTTTAAAATTATTTGTATTTGTTAGTAACTTATTTCTTTAGCTGTAGCTTGTGTCCTGTTTTCTCCCCTCCCCCCCCCCCTTTTTTTTTTAGGGTTGGAGGACAGAGTCTCACTCTGTTTCCCAAGCTAGAGTGTGGTGGCATAATCTCAGCTCACTGCAACCTCTGCCTCCCAGATTCAAGCAATTCTCATGCCTCAGCCTCCTGAGTAGCTGGGATTACAGGTGTGCACAACTACTCCCAGCTAATTTATGTATTTTAGTAGAGATGGTGTTTCACCATGTTGGCCAGACTGGCTTTGAAGTCCTGGCCTCAAGCAATCCACCCACCTCAGACTCACAAAGTGCTGGGATTACAGGTGTGAGCCACCATGCCCCGCTATTTTATCCGCTATTTTGAAGAGATGTGATATTGATAATTTGAGGTCTGCCAAGAGAATTTGCTGTTTAAAGAAAAATCCCATCCAAATTTAACTTTCTGAGTAGGAAAAACTCAGATAGGAAATCATTCTCCTTGGATGAAAACAACTTCAAATAACCTAGATTTAACATGGCCAATTCCTGTCCAGTCTGGCTCTCATTGAGTATATTTCATTCTTTGGCATTTCTATAGAGTTCCAACTCCATAAATTTCTTAAACTTATTTCTTCATTATGCAAAAAAATTCTTCATTTTTTTCTTCTGATGACTATATCAACTTGGTTGTCACCTTATAGAACTTGAAATCACCTACAATGATCATCCTGTTATTTCACTCTCAAATCCCAGCATTTTATTTATTTTTTTTTTTTGAGACAGAGTCTTGCTCTGTCACTCAGGCTGGAGTGGTGGCACAATCTCGGCTCACTGCAACCTCTGCCTCCCAGATTCAAGTGATTCTCCTGCCTCAGCTTCCTGAGTAGCTGGAATTACAGGTGTGTGCCATCACGCCTGGCTAATTTTTGTATTTTTAGGAGAGATGGGGTTTTGCCATGCTGGCCATGCTGGTTTCGAACTGCTGACTTCAGGTAATCCACCCACCTCAGCCTCCGAAAATGGTGGGATTACAGGAATAAGCCACTGTGCCCGGCCGCTTTTTTTTCAATTCCTTTTAACTATTCTTCAAAGAATAGTTACAATAGCTGTTATTATAGCTTCTATCTACAACTTTGAGAGGATCTCTCTGAATGTTTTATCTAGGATTTCTTGGGGAGCCGTTTCTGTCTCTCACTGAGATATTGTCCCTCTTGGGCTGTGAGATTTAGTTTGATCATATCCATTCTTTCTTATCTAATGACAACTATGGCCATACTTTTTCTAGTCTTCCTTTTAAAAGCCATTCAATCTAGGTACATCTCTTTTCCCTTTCAAATGTGTCTGGCCTGGTCTCCAAGATCTAATATGCTGTGTATATCTCTATTTAGTCTACTTGTTAACCTTTCTCGTAATGAAATAAGTTTTTTCAGCTTAATTACATCATGTGTTTTTGGTTTTGTCTTTTTTTTTTTTTTTGAGACGGAGTCTGCTCTGTTGCCCAGGCTGGAGTGCAGTGGCGCGATCTTGGCTCACTGCAAGCTCCGTCTCCCGGGTTCATGCCATTCTCCCGCCTCAGCCTCCTGAGTAGCTGGGACTACAGGCCCCGCCACCATGCCCGGCTAATTTTTTCTATTTTTAGTGGAGATGGGGTCTCACCGTGTTAGCCAGGGTAGTCTGGACCTCCTGACCTCGTCATCCACCTGCCTCAGCCTCCCAAAGTGCTGGGATTACAGGCGTGAGCCATTGTTTTTGTCTTTTTATCCAATTGTTTTGATTTTGGTACTTAGAGTGACATTTAGAGGTCTTTCCTTGGTGATCTAGTGTCTTCTTGATTTCCTGAGCAAAACCAAGTTTTCAAGAGACCTTTCCAATGACAGGCCTTTCTGACCTTTATTAGTTGATTAGACATCGGATTTGGAATAAAAATATAGTTGCTTTTCAGGTTCAAACCAAAAACTCCAGTAGCCTGTCTAGGACTCGGATATTTTAGCTCATATTCAAATACTATTCAATTAAACTCCTTGGATCCAATTTGAAACTATTTGGTGAAGACTTAATCCTTGATTTATGACAAACCTCAGGAATCAAAGAGCTTAGCCCTATTCCAGTCCTTTTCATTGGCTCTAAGAGCTGTCCAAAGAAATGGAAAGAAACAGCACTTGTGACATGGGATCTAGATTTCACTACCATCCCTGGCAGGAACAACACACTGGTGCTTTGTGGAAGCCAGCTCCGTTTTTTAGTATCTTATTCCAGCCTGCAGATACAGCCACCACAATGAATATTGTTCAGTCTTTCTTCATACTAAGAGGCCAAACCAGGAGATCTACACATTAAAATTCTGCCAGTCTGAAACTGTTTTGACAAATATTGAAAGTCTTGCTCATCTCCTCATTCCAATCTTGAGCTTCATTTGCTAAGATAAAATGTGTTCCTGTGCAAATCCATTAGTGTAACCTACAGCAGTTTATTCTCCAATACTTTGCTGCTTCTCACTAAGGA
This sequence comes from Piliocolobus tephrosceles, assembly GCF_002776525.5. Classification (NCBI taxonomy): domain Eukaryota; kingdom Metazoa; phylum Chordata; class Mammalia; order Primates; family Cercopithecidae; genus Piliocolobus; species Piliocolobus tephrosceles. Next base: position 23,081,646 of record NC_045446.1, on the reverse strand, counting down.
CCAGGAAGCCTAGTTTCCCAATAAAACTATGTTTTCATGTATAAAACCTGGACACAATTAGCAGCTGTTACTTGTCAGAGTGGGTGGTCTTGTATCATCTATGCCTAAGGCCTAAAACCAAAACCACCAGTGTAGGTCATATCTGTCATCCTGAAATCTGTGCTGTGTTGCTAGTGAAATGCCAGTTTCCTGAGGCTGTAGACTAAGGTCCAAGTTGGTGAGTTTTCATTTCTCTCCTCCTGAGTTGGGATTGATTGAGAGTTAGGACAGCTTGAATGATGCTAAAATGTGAAAAATGCCAGCTGTGTGACTGTTAAAGTTGAATGGAGGTATGCTTAGATATGTAGACACAGTGAACTTTCTCATGCTTCACCCTGAATTTTTAAGCCTAACCTACTTGTCCTTAGCACCAGAGGAGAGCCTCCCACTTTTCTAAAAGGCAGATCCCACTGAAGTGCATTGACTTCCAAGATGAACATCTTCTCAGAAGAGAATCAGATACAAAGGGAAGAGCCAGAGGAGGTTAAACGAAGCTTGCTTAGTTCTTGCTCCAAATTCACCAATCAGATAAGTTGCATCTTCTTTAGGGAAGAAGTGGGGAGTAGGAAAAAGTAAAGAGGGTCCAGAAATATTCTCACAATTTTCTCTCCCATGGCATGTACCTCTCCCATGTATAGAAACCAGTCTTGGGAAATACAGCATTGTTTCCTCCAACAGACATATCTTCATATCGTGATAGTAAAATGAAAAATATTAGCAAGGAATGATTTTTCCTGTTGTAACTCCCCTTCCCAATTTTTGGCCTGTTTTCAAAGTAAGTGAGGTAAAATCACCAGTTTCTGCACTTATTCTTCCCCTCCTGAAGATTAGTCACACTCCTAGTTGCTGAGTGTTTAGGAACAAGCTGGATTTAAAGCTAAGCTTCAAGCAGTGGCTGGGATTCTTCCTTTCTCTACTTTTCTCTTTGACTATTCTACATTCTCATTTTCCTTGCCTCTATGGAATGGGCTCTTAGTTTGAAGTGAGTTCCACTTTGGTGGAGTGTGATTGTAGGTATCGTGGGCTGCATCTAAATCACATTCTTCAACACATGACTGGCCATGAAGATGGCATTTTCATCTTCATCTGTGATTTGCATGCATCTGTCTCTCAACTGCTGCTGAAAGTGAGGAAAAGACGGACCCTTGAGCCTCAACAATAATAGAAAGAAAATATGTGACATTGCCTGGCACGGGGCAGGCAATTAATACATCTGAGTTCGCTTACCTTTTAGGGTGAAACATCCATTATAGAGATTCACAGGTCACTTTTTCTTCTAGAGCCCCCTAACATATGATTTAAAGATTATTCAACTATATGACAATCAAGCACTTTTCTACTCCTATTACATTTCACTTCTTCAGGCTAAAATAACACATAAATTATCTTCTGACAAACTCCTTGTGTGTTCTTTTTCATAGCTCTCTGTATATCTACATAATCTGGGCCCAACTGATAAGGTTTGTGTCAACTCTCGCCTCTCCAAACAGGCCTTGATGAAAGAGAATGAAGAATAACTGGACAGTATGGGTGCAGTTAATTCATGGTTCCAAAGACAGTTAATGGAACCATGGACACACCAAATGAGTGGGCTTTTTGTTATAAAATGAGTCAAATTTGTTTTCCGTTATGAGTCTGCATTGTGTAAGTTGGGGCTATTGTTACTTCTGTATTCTGTTTAGAAAGCTCCTCTTGTTTCTGCTGTGATGAAACAGGAATGTCTGTTTTTTTCTCCCTGAAAACAGAAGACCTTTCAGTCCAGAGATATAACACAATGTACATCTCAATAGCCGTTTTCCCAATATGCAGCCTCCATCCTTCCCTGGACAATCCCTGGGACCGTTCTTTAATAACACCCTTCATGTATAAGATGAGTCATTGTATGGAAACTCTGCTTCTGAATAGGGCTGAACAGGAGGAAATAGCTCTAAATTATACCAAATCTATGCAGGTTAGACATTAGTAAGAACTCTCAAACAATAAAATGCTTGTGGAACACGGATAAATGTTATGAGAGTATAGGACTATCCAGGTTACTTTTAGAAGTGAATTGAAGAAAATTTTAGAAGTGAATTGAAGAAAATTTCAGAAGTGAATTGAAGAAAATACAGAAAAAAAAAATAACTACAGAGAGTGTTAGTCCTGAACGGGGCAACTATCTGGCCTACATGTCTCCATTCCCTGGTTCCCTAATCATGACAGATTTCACTAATATATCTTGGAACTTCTGCTTTGCTCAGGTATGGTGACAGAATTACTCTCAATGTGTACTTCAGTCAGATATTACCAATACATCAGAGCAGGCCCATGAGATGAAAACTTTGTGCCTGCAAAGAGGTCTCTGAAGGCTCAGATATAGACACTGGCATTTAGTATTTCATTAACAAATATGCTTTCCTTTGGTATAATAAAACACAGTTACAAAACTCCATTATCCTTTTAATATAAGGCATTCTAAGAAAGCTGAACTATCAATAATAAAGTTTTTAAAGATGTTAAACCCTAGGATCTCTGGACTAATTTAGTTACACTTTATACCCTGGTTGGGGAAAGGGAAGAAGAAGAAAAGAAAAAGGAGCAAGAAAAAAAATTAAAAACCTTCAGCAGATGGAGAAAGAATTGCTATATAATGCAAAAAATATTCTCACCTGCTGCCCTTTTAAATATTTAGTAGAAAGGAGGTGCAACCCCTTTTGAAAGAGTTTTTAGAGAAAAATACAAAGCAACAGATGAGCGGTCATTTCAATTAGGCATATACTAATCATTGATTATCATGACTAAGAATAAGTATAAACTTAATAAAACTTAACAGAGAGAATGCAAAATTCACTGACATAATTTTAGGAGATATCCCAGTTTAAACTGACACTACTCTAGAGAGAATACTGGAATGGTTACATTGACTTTTCAGTTTTATTCTCTTCCAAAGTAATCACAAACTAAACAGGATTCATGACATCATATAGCCAAACAATAGCTGCTTGCAAGTTAGCTCACTTCTTTCAGCCCTGACAAGTTTCTATGATTATAAGCCACAGGAATACAGAGGTCCTAGTTAAAGTAATTAGAAAACATAAATCTAAAGATTTTCATACATGGAACACACAGTCAAGGAGGCATGAAACAAAGTGGCCAGCCTTCGTGTTGTTATTGTCCTGTAGCTTCAAAGCTGAAACGCCTGTGAAAACAATGGTGAATGAAGAAAAATATTGATGTGCAATTTTTGCATAGATTAGTGAAACAGACCCAAAGACTGCCCACATTTAAGGTATATAAACCACTGTATTACATTCCTACACATTTTGTCCTATGTTTTAGTTTCTATTACAAAATCTATATTCATGCTTACACATGCATGTAGTTCTCCATAGTTTTCTAATAGCATCACATATTGTAAGTCCCATGAGTTTTGAGCCAGGAAAACATGGTTTGGAGGCCAATTCTGTCATGTTTTTGGTGTGTGATTTTCGGAAAATTAAATAAGTTTTATGTATCTTACTCAGAAGTTTTTTATGACAATTATATTTGACACTCTTATGAAGATGCTTAGTGGATTAGCTGAAGTAGTGATTTAAGAAAATTATTTCCACTGCTGTATTGTAAAAAAAAAAAAAAAATTAAAAATCCAAATCAAGTAGATTGACTCAATTTCACTGGTAGTTTTTATTTATTTTTTTATACAGTTACCAAATCAGTGAGTGGCTGCCGTAACTCAAAATTTCAACTGGTGACAGCCACTGGCAGTTAAGATCATCTCTCAAAAACAAAACAAAACAAAAAAAGACACTGTGATGACTTTCAGATTGACCTTGGGTAAGGCAATAAGGAATTTATTTGCCAGTATCTGTTAATGGCATAAGCAGTACATCACAGTGAAGGAGAGCAGAGATTAGGAAACCAGAAAGCCGGAGTTCAAATCTCAGCTCTCCTACTTACTAGATGTACAACTTTGAACAAGTTACTTAACTGCTCTGTGAAATAAATTTCTAATATGCAGAATGGAAGAAATTATAAATTTCTGCCTTGCAGGGATGTTCTGAAGAACAAATAATTTAATGAATGAAAGTCCTCAGGGCTTGTATGACATAAAGTTAACACCATATAATTGTTAGCTTCTAATATTATGTCTACCTACTTGGTTTATCTGAGCATTTCAAATTCGTTCAGGGTAAATACATTCCCTTCCTCACAATAAAATGTGCTGTACAACTCCCCGGCAATGGATGTACTCGGTAGATTATGACGAGTAGAAGGTTAACTTCCCTGTTATTTATTTTCATATAAATAGGAATATCTGTATTAGAGGCAGACACAACACTTTTTCTTCTCCAAAGAAGAGGCCAAATTTCTGCGTTTTGATAGAAAAGAGAAAGAGAAGGAGATTGAAATTCTGGCAAATGAACCTGGAATGTAAATCCTTATCTCTTATTTAATTACGTTATCATAGGTATGCAGATGTGACCTTTCTTTCCTGTTGCCTGACCACACAGTCTCAGCCTTTCAGTCTCCTTCTGACTCTTCACACAGTCGTGAATATCATATTTTGTTGTAGCTGCACCCATATAAAAGGAATTTCATTCTGATTAGATATTAAACAATAAGGTGATCAGACCTACATGCCAGTAACAGAGGACTGAGTCAGTAGAAAATCTCAGCAACAAGGAATGGTCCCCAGAAGGCTCTCCATTCCAAAAACTTACAGAGACATTTGTAAACCTGCCCAAAGATTATAAATTGAGAACCCAAAGAAATTACTGTATGTTGAATACATAATTATAATCACGAATATATAACAATGATTTATATCATTAAGAAACTCAGAAAGCTAAGTTTGTTATAAATAATACTGAGTTTCTGAGACCTGCTTTTGCCATGAGAATTGAGCTCACTGCTCATTGGTCAAACAGGTATAAAATAAATTACTGAAACCTGAGGATTTCAGGTGTTAGGTTATGCAAAATGAGGACTTGTGACTAAGCACAATTGTGTTTTCCCTCCCCAAAGTGTTCGGCAATCCTGACCTATAAATCCCTCTAATAGCCCCTGGAGGGAGATTGTGGCATTATCCCATTTTATGGGTCAGGACTCTATAAAATGCAGGCCTGTGAATCTGCCCAAGCCTAGAGAAAAATTGTTTCAGAGTTTTTCATAAGGCTTAAGCGGCTGTACTGAAGTAGAAAGAAAGGTGGACTTGGAGCCTGTTTATGTTATAAACTTGGTTAAATCTCTTAATTCAGTCTTAGCCCCAGTTTCTTCAACTGACAAATAGTTTGTGTATTTTAATCCTGTCTCCAAGGGAATGCTTCACCATTGAGAACAGAGGAGCCATAAGATCGATCGACCATGTCTAAAATTGCAGCTAGTTTTGCTCCTGGTAATTTAAATTATTCCACATTCTTGACTTCATAGTCATACCTTTCATCTCCCTTACCAACTACTCTTGTTCATGCCTGGGCTATCAGTCTATTAACTCATTGCTGTCCTGCCCACAAACCTTCAGTGGCTCACAAAACCAATTTTTACATTCATTGAACCAGGACGTTTATGTTCTCTACTGTGTGGCATAAAAAGATTATAACAGCAACATGCACATTGATTGATCCATTCATTTATTCAAGGAACAGTTATTTCTTCACGTGCCAGCCACTTTCTGGGCACCAGAGATTCACCAGTGAACAAAGCAGACAAAATTCCCTGCTCTTGTGGAGATATGTCTTAGTTGGGGCAGACAAATGGTATATAAAATGAATAAAATATATAGCATGGTAGATAGTAAATGATTAAGGAGAAATGTTAAAATAAAAAAGGGGGGTATATATGGGGTCATGTTAAGATTGTTAATATTTTAGATGAGTTAGCCACAGGTGACCTCAAGAAGCATTTTAGTAAAGACCTAAGGTAAGGTAAACAGCTTGCTATTTTGTATCATGAACTTAAAATACCAAACAACCCTGTGAAGCCAGTATTATTTTCCTATTTTACAGTTAAGGAAACTGAGTCTAGTAAAGTCTAAGGTTGCCAGACTTATCAAATAATAGGATTCCCAGGTAAATTTGAATTTTAGATGATATTCCATTCAACATTTGGCACATTTATACTAAGTTTTTTTTTTTAAAGTCTTTATCTGAAATTCAAATTCAACTGGGAGTCATTTCTTTGATGTGACAAGCTTAGTTAAGTCTAGTGTTAACTTAGTCTAGCTTAACTAATACAAGTTAAGCCTAATTTATACAGCTGGTCGCTTACGAAGCTGCTGTATTAACTTGGTGTTAACGCTAAAGCCTACACACATGGTCCACGCTCTCACAAAGCTGATGATTAATCAAGGAAACACATTTATAATGAAGAGAGAAATTGTCCTATGAGGAGACGTTCATTGCAGATTCTGGAAGCTATATGACCACAGCGCACTATGTGTGTTTTGGGGAGTCGGGTAGAAGGAAAAGGAGGAGGGCATGCCCCAGAATAATTTCTCAGAGAAAGTAGAATCTGTTTCCAAAAGCAGTATTTTGATGTAGTTTTAGTGGGAAAATAGATTTAGTAAGAAAGATGATTTATGTCATTTTGGAAAAACTGGAGTCAGAATAATATTCACATGGGGTGGCTACCTTAATTTTCATGGGATTATGAGTTTCCCCATTTGCAATGAAAATGGAATAAGAAAATATTCATTTCCTAAATACTTAGGAAGAGAAATGTTCAGCCTCATCTCCTTAGTAAGGAAGATAGTTTCCTGGGTAGGCAGGACTTGAATCTGTCACTTATGAGTAAGGAAAAAATTCTGTCCTGGTTTCTGCCTTAGAGAAGAGGATGAACTTTAACTCTTGTAGCTTCTAGGGCCAGTGAATGACTGTGAATTACTTAATGAGATCAAAGAGACTCTCAAAAACACAGATACAAATACTATTAAACACTTATGAAGCACTTACTGTATGCTAGGCATTGTTCTGCAGAACTCGTTTACTATTCACAGTAACTCTGTGAGGTGGATACTATTATTGTTCCCACATGACAAATAAAAAAACAAAAGCATAGAATACTAAACTTGGGATTTTGAATCTCGGAACAGAATACGGAACTGGTAAACATTTTTGTCAGTTTGCTAAAAGAGCTAATATTAATTACAGAGCTTTGTTTTAGAAAATATTTTAATACTTGTTTTCATTGTATCTTGATATATATTAATTTATGTGCCATTTAAATAATTAATTTGTGTTCTATGTTTATTTTGCACATCATTTGAACAGTTATCATTTATTAAGCTCTTATATTCCTGGATGTATTAGTCCATTTTCACACTGCTGATAAAAACGTACACAAGACTGGGCAATTTACAAAAGAAAGGGGTTTAATGGACTTACAGTTCCATGTGGATGGAGAGGGCTCACAATCATCCGGGAAAACAAGGAGGAAAAACTCATGTCTTATGGATGGTGGCAGGCAAAACTGGAGACCTTGTGCAGGAAAACTCTCGTTTTTAAAACCATCAAATCTCATGAGATTAATTCACTATCACGAGAACAGCAGGGGCAAGACTTGCCCACATGATTCAATTACCTCCCACCAGGTGCCTCCCACAACATGTGGCAATTCAAGATGAGATTTGGATGGAGACACAGCCAAGCCATATCACTGAATTTCATATATCCTATTTCTAGTCTTTCAAGAAATAAAGATTAATTTTTCTCAGTTTAGCAGGCTTACTGAGCTTAGTGGGCAGTTTTTGTTTGAGGCCTTTCATTCATGGTTGCAACCTGTGACAACTGAAATAGTCATCTGAAGGCTTCTTTATTCACACTCCACCTGGGTGGGATGACAAGTACAGCTGATTCTGGTCAAGCATTTCTCTCCAAATGCTCTATTGCTGTGGCTATCTTGGGCTTCTTCACAACTTGGCAGTCTTTGGGGAGTCAAACGCCTTAAACGGAGCCTTGGCTTCTCCTAGAGCTAGATTTCCAAGAGCAGAAAGCCTTCTTTACAACTGGAACAGAGGAAAATGGCTTAAAAACTTATCCTAAATCAGAGAAGGAATTTGAACTCAGGTTCAACTTACCAAACAGTGCATCAGGCCAGGTGTGGTGGCTCTTGCCTGAACTTTGGGAGCTGAGGTGGGAGGATTACTTGAGCCAGGAGGCTGAGGCTGCAGTGAGCTATGGTTGTACCACTGCACTCCAGTCTGGGTGACTGAGTAAGACGCTGTCTCAAAACAAAACAAAACAAAACAAACAAACAAACAAAACCTATCATCTTTTTTATCTTCCATGCAGAGGCCTCAAGCTAAAGATAGGGAATCTTATCATACAAAGCAAGAATCATCTCCCTACATTTTCCTTCATGGGCAGATCACTATCTATCTATCTATGTATCTATCTATCTATTATCTAACTAATCTAACTATCTACATGCAAGTTTTCAGTAGTGCTTCAATTATTGCACCACATGCTATAATGTACAGCATCTTTTCTTCAATGAAGTTCAAGAAAATAACTTACTAATTAATGAGGAAAAGGACTTTCACAAATCAAACTCAATCACAAACTCCCAAAGCATCTGTACCAGATACCGTTTTTTGTTTCTTTTCCACGACAGTGTTTATTCTAGATGAAAACTAAGATAAGGGTTCCAACATGTTAGCTTTTTCAAGGAACGTATTTGCTTACAAAGAAGGAAAAAAGATTTAGATTCTCCCTTTTTAATCTGAGCTAACTTCCATATGGATAAAGATTCCAGAGTCAAAGGAAACATTCTTTGGTTCCTTAAAATAGTAGAAATTTAGGCAGTGACAAATAAGTGAGCATAGTTATACTTTCTGGTCCTGATTTAAATTCTACTTAATTTATGATTTACTTTGGACATTTGCAAGATACGAATAGAAATGTGAAACAAACCATGCATCCAAAGACCATCTTAATAGTGGAATAATAAATGCAACTGGAAGGATCTCTCCTTATGACCATAGATCCCTGGATCTTGAGGATGCTATTGACAATACACATGACAAAGACCAAATGCACAGAGGTGTAGATGACAAGTGTTTCCATGTGTTCAGATATAGGGAGCATAGAGAGGTGCTGTTTGACCAGACACTTAAAAGGTAGAATAGTCTCAATTTGTAGTCTTCAAATGCGCTGATAAAAGCATGGAATTGCACCCTGAGGACAAGTTATAATCACTTAGATCTGTGAGCAGAGTAATTTTCTATTATATTTTTAAAAATCTTTGAATTAGCATAATAACTGAATCACCTTTATTAAGAATAGATTGAGCAGCCACTACCAAACATTTTTTCAGTGTCAGATTTCCTTTCTGTAAGATAAGAGAAATCACTCTACCCTTCTCTTGGGGATCTTTGTTATTACTATGATTTTAATAAGTGCCATGACCTTCTTTTAAATACCCAGTATTCTCCACTGCATTTACAAAACCAAAGTTTCACATAATTAAGTCCTCAAATGGCTTCATTTCTAAAGAATCACAGAAATGAAGCAATGGTTTTGCATTATTAAACACTTGTGTCACCAGAGGTGTTACTCCATGTCTTTCCTTAATGCAATGAAAAATAAAATGGAAAACTAACTGGAAGATTTTACAGGGTCTATCTTTCCCAATCAAGAAAGAGTAACCAACATTTGAAACAGACTTAAGCAATAGCAAGGAACATTCTTATTTCAGTAGGAACATTTTGAAATTCATATTAAATTTGTAAGACTCTCACTAAACTACCAAATTGAAAAGAAGCTCCAACTTCTTAGGTGCTTCATTTGTGGGGATACCTCCATTTATGTGAATTGTACTCTTGTTCCATTGGAAGTGAATAGAGATTGATTCATGTTATCACTTTCAGAAATGCCAAGTTGAATATTCCAGAAAATAAGAGCTTAAGAACTCCCAAGTAGATAGACTCACATTTTGAGTTGGTGTCTGACAGCTATGAAATCAAAGGATCTAGATTCCAGTTCATGTGAGGATTTGATGTGCAAATATATGCATTTTCTATTTAAAACAAACAGTCTAATTTAAAAATGGGCAAAAGACCATGAAGAGACATTTCATGAGGAGAATGTACAGATGCCAAATAAGCACACTAGAAGACATTCAACGGTATTAACCATGAGAAGAATGCAAATAAAAACCACAATGAGATCAATTCACACCTTTAAGAATGGCTGAAAAACAAGACAAAATAAACCCGACAATACAAAATTCTGGCAAGGATGTGGATAAACTATATCAGTCATACATTGTTGGCAGAAATGTAAAATGGTATCACCTCTCTGGAAGACCGACTAACAGTTTCTTTAAAAACAAATCAAACAACTACCTTAAAACTCAACAATTGCACTCCTGGGCATTATCCCAGAGATACAAACAATTATGTTCACACAATAGTTATGCCGGGTGCTCATAGCAGTTTTTTTCTTCTTTATTTTAAGTTAAGGGGTACAAGTGCAGGTTTCTTACATAGGCAAACTGTATGTCGTGAGGTTTAGTGTGCAGATTATTTCATCACTCATGTAAAAACATAGTACCTGACAGGTAGATTTTCAATCCTCACCCTCTTACCAGCCTCCACCCTCTAGTAGGCCCCAGTCTGTTTCTCCCTTCTTTGTGTCCCTATGCAGTTGATGTTTGGCTCCCACTTACAAATAAAAAGACGCAGTATTTGGTTTTCTATTTTGGTGTTAAAACGAACACCAGAATAGGGTAGTGGCCTTAAGCTCCATCCATGTTGCTGCAAAGGACGTGATCGTGTTCATTTTAATGAACTGCATAGTGTTTCATGGTGTCTACATACCACACATTTTTTTTTTTTTTTTTTTTGAGGCGGAGTCTTGCTCTGTCGCCGGGACTGGACTGGAGTGCAGTGGCCGGATCTCAGCTCACTGCAATCTCCGCCTCCCGGGTTTATGCCATTCTCCTGCCTCAGCCTCCCGAGTAGCTGAGACTACAGGCGCCCGCCACCTCGCCCAGCTAGTTTCTTTTTTGTATTTTTAGTAGAGACGGGGTTTCACCGTGTTAGCCAGGATGGTCTCGATCTCCTGACCTCGTGATCCGCCCGTCTCGGCACACATTTTTTTTAATACCATGGCGGCATAGTATTCCATGGTGTCTATATAGCACATTTTTTAAAATCCAGTCTACCATTGGTAGTAATGTAGGTTGATTCCATATCTTTGCTATTATTGCAGATAGTGCTGTGATGAACATACGTGTGCACCTGTCTTTATGGGAGAATGATTTATATTCCTTTGGGTATATAGCCAATAATGAGATTGCTGGATCGATTGGTAATTCTGTTTTGAGTTATTTCAGAAATTGCCAAACTGCTTTCCACAGTGGCTGAACTAATTTGCACTCCCACCAGCAGTGTATAAGTATTCCCTTTTCTCTGTAATCTTGTCAGCATCTGATATTTTTTAGCTTTTTAATAATAATCATTCTGACTGGTATGAGTTGGTACTCTATTGTGGTTTTAATTTGCATTTCTCTAATGGTTACTGATATTGAGCGTTTTTTCATGTGCTCATTGGCAAATATTTTCTTCCATTCTACAGGTTGTCTGATCACTCTGTTGATCGTTTCTTTTTTTTTCACAGCAGTTTTATACATAAAAGCCAAAAACTAGAAAAAGCTCAGATGTTTTTCAATGGTTAAACCATCGAATGACTAAACAAACTGTGAATGGTTATGGTTAAACAAATTGTACTATATGCATACCATGGAATACTACCCTGAAACAAAAAGGAACAAACTATTGATATACCCAACAATTTAGATGAATCTCCAGATAATTATTGGATGAAAAAAGTCAATCCCAAAAGTTCATCTGCTGCAAAATTCCATTTAAGTTTTGTTCTTTAAGTGACAAAATTACAAAAATTGAGAGCAGATTAGTGGTTGCTTATGGATATACTTACCCATGGGTGTAGCTATTAACATGCAACACCAGCGTTCTTCATGCTGATGGAACTGTTTGTCCCATACTTTGACATTGTAAATGTCAATATCCTTGTTGTGATATTGTACTCATTTTTCAAGACTTTACCATTGGAAGAGACTAGGTATAGGACACATGGGATTTGTGTGTATTGTTTCTTATAACTGAATATGAATCTGCAATTATCTCAAAATTAAAAGCTTAATTAAAAATTTAAAATGTGCATCTTCTCTCGGCCAGCTCTTCTTTATTGCTATAGCTCCTCTTCCTAAGGATTATGATAACTCTTCCTTCTCTGCTGCTTTGGGCCTAGAGCTGGTAGCAATTCCATGCTGTTGCTAATACTGTACATTTTTATTTATTCATTTTTATTATTTTTTTTTTTTGCTCTTCAGTTTTTAAGTTCCAGTGTACATATGCAGGTTTGTTACATAGATAAACATATGTCACAGTGGTTTGCTGAACAGATCAACCCATCACCCAGGTATTAAGCCCAACATCCCTCCTGATGCTCTCCCTCCCCTCACCCTACCAAGGACAGGCCCCAGTGTTGGTTGTTCCCCTCATGTTTCCATCTGTTCTCATCGTTCAACTCCCACTTACAAGTGAGAACATGCAGTGTTTCCTGCATAGTTTGCTGAGGATAATAGCTTCTAGCTCCATCAAAGTCCCTGCAAAGGACATTATCTGATTCCTTTTTTATGGCTGCATAGTATTTTATGAATCCTGGATATTTTATACCATTCTTTATTGATTTCCACTAATCCTGTCTTTACCTTTGTTAATATCCCATTTATGAAGCCATTACTCCATCTGTTTTCTGATGAGACTTTGAATGATATAATGTAAATATGCTTTTCACCTGGTTTGTCCTTCAGCTAGTTCATGATGCTTTTCAATTTTTCTAAGAGCAAAAGTTACCACGTAAAAGTTACGATGTAGATGAAAAAAAATTTAAGTGAAGATTGGGGCGTACATAGCATTTGTTGAGCATCTACTAAGCATCAGGCACAAGGTTAAAAGATTTTGCATGAGTCATCTTAGCAATCGTCTGAAATAGATGTCTTCCTCTCCATTGCATAGATACATTTTCCATTATACTGTAATACTTCTCAATATCTAGATGCTAGTCTAATTATGCCAAAAATCCTTCTGAATAGAATTTCATTCTCCTTTTAAGTTCTAAAATTGATGTTTCATGACTAATGCTATTTAAAAGACCTTCTCCCTTTAAATCATTTATTTTTTATTTTAAAAGTCAATAAGTTAGCGTCACCATCTCTTCTGTGATATGACAGAAGAGGTAGCGTGAATGGAGTACAAATGTATGGGAATCAATGTCCAGGGATATTGCTGTTTAGTTCACCTCCCATGTGACACTGGGCAAGACATTTAAAATTGCTGACTCTCAGTATTCTCACTTAAAAACGGTGAAAAATAATATGATTCAAAAGATTCCTTCTCATCCGAATATTTTAAGACTCCGTGAAAAAAGAGATTTCTTAATAATCTTTTTCTGCTATTCTCTCCAGCCAATCACTTTTCAACAAGATGTCTTTGCCAAACTCAGAGGTATAAATGTATATGAGTCTCTGTCAAGTTCTCATTTCATTTATAATTTGTCTTCCTATATTAGTATGATCAAAACCTTGCATGAGATTTTGTTCATTTAATTTTCTTTAAACAAAATTCCCACCATTGTTTTTACTCTTTTTAATTAGTCTCTAAATTATAATTTAAAAAGAGAGAGAGAGAGGAGACTGTAGAAGAGATGCTGTTTCCATTGTTAGGAATTGTATTAGGGTTCCCTCAGTTTGGCTCACTTTTCATTTTGAAAGTCTTGCACAACCAACCTGGAACATTTTTCTCCACTTCCGTTCATACCCTGCCAATCTAAAAATAACAAATGCTCTTTATTTACTGCAGCTGCATTATGCTATTTGCAATATGACATCCTATTTAAAAGAAATAGAACTTGTGCCCTGTGTAGGAGTATTTTGTTTTTACCTTTAAAAGGCTTGTAGTCAGGCTGTCAGTGAAAGAAAATCTAATCTCATTTTCATCTAGTATGCACTGCAGAAACATTACTCTGATATGAACCAGAGCTTGAAAATGGAGAGGCAATTGTTGTTGCTAATCAGAAACAAATATCACACAGAGACAATTGCTTTTTTTCCTGCACAAACAGTATGCTTGTTGATTAAATTCATTAAATTCAGGCACACTATTGACACAATCTGATCAGAAGCTCTAAGCCACAGATGCTCAGAAATGCTGACTTGTGTCACAAAATAAAATAGTTACTATCTACTTCCCTCTGAAGTAAGAGGAAGATGGAAAATGAAAATAGCAACTATTTACAAAGCACACTGTAATCGCCAGCATTTATTGAATATTTATTATGTACCAAGCACTGTGATAAGTGTTTGACTTAATTTATTTCCCTTTTCCACCTCAAAACAAAGATGTGTGTCTGTTATGCCAATCTCTTTGATGGCATTCAATAACATATACAAGCTCATAGTCTCAATAAATAACATACTATAATTAAATAACTGTGTTGGATATCAAAGACTGAATCAACTCTCTAAGTATATGTTTGTCTAAGTGGCTTAGGACAAAACTGAGAATCGCCAGCTCATCTATTCTTTCAATCATCTATTTTTTCCTATAGATATTTTTTGAGCACATATTATGTTCCATGCATTATTTCAGAATATTGGGATACATTACTGAAAAAAAATAATGATTTCTGTCATTTTGGTGCCTGCATCATAGAGAAGGGAGATAAAGATTAAATAATCCACATTCATATAATTTTTAAAAGTAGGATATATACCATGTTAGAAAATTACAAGTGATACGGGAGGAAAAAGAAGAGTAAGAGAATTGGGGTATGAGGGTACATGTGTGTGGTGGGTGGGGGGCTGTACATAATTCTACATTGAGTAAACAGAAGAAGCCCCACAGTAACGAAAACATTTAAGCAAACATTGGAAGAAGGCAAGGGCATTTGATAAGTGGAAAATTGGAGGAAGAGTGCTTGAAAGAAGGGGAGCAGCTCATGCAAAGACAATAAGCTGGGGGATGTTTTGTATGTCTGAACAATGGTGAAGTGCCAGATATATTTGGAGGAAAATGCATGGAGGGAGTCAATAGTTGAGCTTGGAAAATTAACAACTTTGTAGGCTAATGGAAGGCATTTGAGTTTTCCTTTGCATGAGATAGGAGGCACTGTAAGGACTAGAACAAAGAAATACTATACTATTTACTGACGTATTTTTAGACAGACCCCCTCTGGCTGCTATATTGAGAATACAGTTTAAAGGACCAAACCAAAGTGGAAATATTATTTTCAGAGACCTGTTAGAAGGCTCATACAGAGTGATAAGAAGTGTTAAAAATTCTGTATATATTGTAAAGGTAGAGCCAATAGAATCTCCATTGAGATCAGATGTAGAGTTTGAGCGCAAATAACTAAAATCCAAGATTTTTGGTATCAGAAACTAGTAGGAAAGAACATTTATAACTGAGTTAGAGGCATCTGCAGATAGAGTTTAGTTTGGGAGGAAGATCAGAAGTTGGACATGTTAACTTTGAGATGTTCTCTATACATCCACTTGGTGATGTTGAACAGGCCGTCATATCTACCAGCCCATAGGTGAGAATCTCAGTGTGTTTTAGAGGTGTAACTCTGGTAGACTGGCAAATAGCATGGAGATCAGATGAGACTATCAAGAGAGTGAGTATAGGCTGAGAACACAACAGAATTAAAGACTGATCTCTGGGGTAGATAACTGTAAGAGTCCAGGAAAAGCAGGAAGAACCAGCAAAGGAAGGTTAGGAAGGAGTGACAAGTGAGATAAGAAAAGCCAAGAATATGAAGTTCTGGTAGACAAATGAGTGGAGTGTTTTAAGAAGGAAGTAGTAACTACGATTTGTCAAACACCTGTAGTTAGATAGGATGAAGATTGAGAAGGGCCCATTGCCTCTACCATATAGCAACTTTCCAACATTTTCATTGAAAGTGATAGAAACCTCAGTTAGTAGGTTTAAAAGAAAATGAGAAGAGAGGAATCAGCAGCAGACAAAATGGACTTTTCTTTAAGGATACGAGCTGCAAAGAGAAGAGAGGAAATGGTACATAAGCTGGGAGGTGGGGAAAATGGCATAAGATTTTTCTTCAAAAGGGAAAAAAACAGGAGCATGTTTGACTATGGATGGGAATGGTGCCAGTAGAGAGGAAAGCAATGCCTTACACATGAGAGAGGGAAGATAATTGTTTGATTTTTTTGTTTTTGTTTTTTAAGTAGGCAAGAAGAGATAGAGTTCAGTGTACAAATAGAGAGATTGTTTTTTAGATTGTTTTTTGGGTGTTTATTTTTTCTTTTCTTTTCTTTTTTTTTTTTTTTTTTTTGGTGAGACAGAGTCTCTCTGTCTCACCCAAGCTGGAGTGCAGTGGCACAATCTCGGCTAACTGCAACCTCTGCTTCTCTGATTCAAGCAATTCTCCTGCCTCAGCCTCCCGAGTAGCTGGGATTACAGTCACACGCCACCACGCCTAGCTAATTTTTGTATTTTTAGTAGAGATGGGGTTTCACCATGTTGGTCAGGCTGGTCTCAAACTCCTGACCTCGTGATCCACCTGCCGTGGCCTTCCAAAGTGCTGGGATTACAAGCGGGAGCCACCACGCCCAGTCAAGAGATTGGTTTTTACTTAGCAGTGTAGATAGCTCAACTAGAGTAACAAAATTTATGTTTTGGTTGACTCCATAGGTATGGTTGATGTGAGTGTAAATCATTCTCTGATTGTGTCATTTTTCTCAGTGAAGTGAGAAACAAGGTCATCAGCATATTGTTGAGGTAGAAGAATGAAAGAGTGAATTGACTAACAATTTATAGCATGATTTAGGCCTGCGTTTTTGTTTGTCATCATCAATTTATATGGAACCTGCCAGTAAGATCAAGAGTTTCTGTTGCAGGTAGTAAACTGCATGGCCAGAGATACTGGGTAGATGGGGAGTTGAATTTCACCAATGTTTTGTGAAAGAATGTTAATAAATGAGAGAGGGGCAAGGGAATTGAAGAGGAATGGAAGAAGAAACTGATTATAATGATTGACCATTGAATTTAAGCTGGAAAAGCAGTGGAAGCAAACCAGAGATTTAAGGGCCAAGAAAAATTGGCAGGATAAAAGAATGGACATTCAGTAGGGTCTATTGATTATTGAAATTGCAGTAATAAAATGATTGATCTGGAAAAAGAAAAGTAATCACTGCTTTGTGAGCATGGTTCATATACAGTTGAAATTCAGGAAGGATTGAAGTTAAATTAGGTTGTGAATTAAAGTGGCATAGACACCCAGATCATTAGAGGACAGGAGCTCAAGGAATTGAGGCCAAGAACGACTGGAAAGATTATTTTCATATACATTGAAATTACCAAGAAATAAGAGTAGAGTTGTGATAGAGAAAGAAACATTGAATCAATAACTAATATCATTTATCTATCAAGAGAAGTAACTCAAAGATTGATAAGCAAGAATATTAGCAAGGAGTGGTAAGTAGATGACATAAAATGGTGATATGAGATTTCAAGCTAGGGCTTTCAGAGAAAAGCTCTGGAAGCTTTCATGGAGAGAAGGAAGATAGCTGCTCTTCCTCCAGGACTGGTGGTTGAGGAGTTGTGGGGGGAAAAGATAGCCACACTGAAGAGGATAACAGGGGAAAGATGAAGGAAATGTTCAGAAAACATTCTGAGAAATAGGCAATTCTGCTGCTGATAGAATGTTAATTCCAGAGGACACACTGAAAAAGTTTCAAAAACTGGACGTCAATGGATGATAGGGAATGTGTGAAGTTTATGGAGATTTAAATGTGGGAGAAAAAGGGCTATGTAAGAAACTGGTGGGCCGGGCGCGGTGGCTCAAGCCTGTAATCCCAGCACTTTGGGAGGCCGAGACGGGTGGATCACGAGGTCAGGAGATCGAGACCATCCTGGCTAACATGGTGAAACCCCGTCTCTACTAAAAAATACAAAAAACTAGCCGGGCGAGGTGGCGGGCGCCTGTAGTCCCAGCTACTCGGGAGGCTGAGGCAGGAGAATGGCGTAAACCTGGGAGGCGGAGCTTGCAGTGAGCTGAGATTCGGCCACAGCACTCCAGCCCGGGTGACAGAGCAAGACTCCGTCTCAAAAAAAAAAAAAAAAAAGAAAGAAACTGGTACTTCTTACTAGTTCTTCTGAGAACCCAGAACCTTTGCCTCATCACACAGTGGGGTCATGTGTTTATGACGAGTTAACTGGGTTAGGTATTCTAATTTTAAGGTGCATCTACCTTTTACACATTCTTCCCAGTTCTAACAAATCTAAGATTTGGGGGGTATTGAAGTCCCGTTTTTTTTTCTCACCTTGAATTCATGTGAGAGGTCAGAGAGTCTAAAGATTGAAAGGTCTCCCTCCAGAAATAGGAGGGTATATACAGATGTCTATGTGCACAAAAATAATGTTTGTGTGTGTGGTGTGTGGTGTTTGATGTGTGTGTATGTGTGTGGTATGTGGTGTACGTGTGGGGTGTATGTGTGTGGTATGTGGCATGTGGTCTGTGTGTGGTGCATATGTGGTGCATGTGTGGTGTATGTGGTGCGTGTGATATGTGTAGTGTGTGCAAGTGGTGTGTGTAGTGTGTGTGTGGTGGTGTGTATGTGTAATATGTGTGTGGTGTGTATGGTACATATGCGTTTTGTGTGTGTTGTGTATTTGCAGTGTGTATGTGTGTTGTGTGGGGTGTGTTTGTGTGTATGTGAATTCATGGAGAATAGAAAGCCAGAAAATGTCTTCTCACAAAACTATGTTGTATTTCCGAAGTGATGAAGAGTTGAATGAATGGAGAGACTCTTTTAATGAGACTACAAGCTTACGGTTTTTAGCCTCTAGCCAAAAATAGCTGATAATGATGAATCTCCTCTCCACCCCTACTCCTGCCTTCTCTACTTCACAGATCCTCCTGTGAGACATAGACTGCACAGAGCAATGGTTTATGTTGCTGTAAATCCCTGTCTTATTCTTTCTCTTCACTCAGAAAGTGTGTGTGAGAATGGCCTTCCAGAATGGCTAGTGTTTCTTTTCTCTCTGCAAGAACTCTGCCACTTACCAAATCATTAGTTGATGCTGGATATTGAAATATTGAAATTTCTAATTCCATATTTTGATGTTATAAACTATAATCCCAGACATTTGCTCCCTTTATATGCCCCTTATTAACAAATAGATATAATTAAACCCACTGTTGAGTTTTTTGACAAGAACACCAAAGGATTTTCTCCACTTTGCCCATTCACTGTCCAATTAAACTGCATTTTCACTCTTTCATACTCCTCTTAGGCTCTTCATTCCTTTCCATCCCTCAGCTATCACTACAATATCCTTTCACCCTCTCCTGTAACTTGAAATTGCCATATTGCGACCTGAATGAGTGGAGCTGAAGTCTCTGAATTCTCTTGGCTTAGAAAACAAATCCCCTTCTAGAAGCACATGATAATGGATAAGGCAATACTAATGCTTATAAAAAGTTGGCCTTTTAAAGGACTGTAGCTAATGGTTGGTACTTAAAATTAACAAAATCAATGCACTAAAGAAAGTGTTCTTCTTGAAGTCCCGACATATGGATACGAAACCCACTGCTTTGAGTTAAAAACAGATAGCAGGATGTAAGAAACATTGCAAAAACTATAACATGTCACATAAAAGTTAACTTATCTTTGCTTTCCGAGTCAGAAACTGTAATATATAGGGAATCAACCCACTTGCCTCCTACAATTTCTTCTCAGCTGCCACTACTGAAGCTATTCTTGTCCTCTCTGCGTTGTACCCCCTGCTACTTCCTGTGTTACTCACCCAGGTAAGCAGGAGACCTGGAGCTCTGCCCAGGCTGGTTGTCAAGGAACCTTGCTTGGCATACAAGTGTGTATGTTGGCATGTGTCTGTAGATGTCTGAAGGTCATGGAACGAAATAGAATTCCCAATTTGGAATGAAAGAAGGCCCAGCACATAAGGCTCAGTTTGAAGTACAAATGTGTCCAAGACAAACAACTGGATTCAAAGTACAGGGCTGACCCTACAGAATAGCCCCGATGACACAAACAGGTTCAAGAGGCAGACAATGAAATGATTCCTAGATGCAGTGGGATATAGGATTATAAATACACTCAAATTGAAGGCAGGGGGGATGTTAAATTTGTTCAGTCAGGAAGGAGAAGCCCACACCATTTTAAGTCCAGTTATACAAGAACTGCCAATCTAACCAGATGTGTCCCAGACACCGTACATCTTAAAGGATACTTGTCACAGGTGTGGAAACACCAGATC
The DNA here is from genome assembly GCF_002776525.5 of Piliocolobus tephrosceles. Lineage (NCBI taxonomy): Eukaryota > Metazoa > Chordata > Mammalia > Primates > Cercopithecidae > Piliocolobus > Piliocolobus tephrosceles. The sequence goes on along the minus strand of NC_045446.1, from coordinate 23,061,305 downwards.
CTTTGGATGGCTGGGAAGAAATTTAAAAAAAAAAAAAAAAAGAAAAAACCACTGCCTTCCTATCCCTAAGAGAGAAACAAAATGATCTTTTCCCATCATTTGGAATAATGTGAAAACTGATTTAAAAGGTTTTTCTTTTAAACATTGCCACTCGTGTGATATAAATACATATGGTGTTTCATGGCACAGTGAAAATGAGGAATGGTGTTGGGGAGGATGCTCGTTTTCTGAAATGCATTCTGCAGAGAGCTTTCAATCATGTGGCAAAGGAGAATTGCTGGTGGCGTCCTAAGCAGGACTCGTGGTGGGGCTCTTTGTGCCACTGATCTCCTTGTACCATCTGTTCTCCTGTGGTTGAGTGAAACCCAGAGAAACTGACAGGGGCAGGAGCCGCTAATAGGGTTGAGTTAATGGATTATCCTCCTCTAGCCCAGGTATATAACATGTAAGTGTACCAAGATCAAAGATATTTTTAGATGCCTTATTTCCTCAGTCCAGGCAAGGCTTAGGGCAGCCAGATGCCAGGGACAAACCTATCTAGTTTTCTCAGCATGCCTGACAAATATTGCCATCTTTTTTGTGTGCTATGGCATGAAGAAAAGTGTGTCACATAGAGCTAATCACCAAGAGGAATTCAGGAATGCCTCTTAGTGATTCATTCAGAAGAATGAATCATTCATTCATTCTGCATTCATTCAGAAAGAATAAATTTCAGCATCTATTAGCGGGTAGCATGACAGTGTAGAAAGAATGTAGGATCTACAACAATGTAAATCTGGGTTTACAGCCAGATTCTACTAGCTAACGGAAGTTTAATTTACCTAACCCACCTGAGTTCTGTTTTCTCATCTGTAAAATGGAGACCGGAACTCCCTTTCTGGGAAGCTTAGGATGGGCTGAAAAGCTAATTGCTTTGCTCCTGGTGCATAAGGAGCAAAGCAATTTTGCTTTAATTTAAATTTAATTACTTTTTACTTTAATTTTAATTTAATTACTTTAATTAAGAACGAAGTGCTTAAATCCAGGATATAGTTAAAGATAGAGTATGAAGAATTTATGGACAGATTGTATGTGTGGTGTAAGAAGAAAAGGCTCCCTGACACCTTGCTCATGGACCTTGGCCAATGCAAATACTATTTCCTCACTTAAAAGCTGAAAGACATGTGATAAAAGACTCTGAACTCAAAGTTTCTCACATTAAGATAAGTAGTTTTAAACACGCCTGTGTCTTTCCTTAGTATCAAATATCGCTTACATCTATTTAAATACGATTCAGTTTCTAGATCACAAGTAAATCAGCTTCTTCCTCCCTATACATGCTTCACTTCCATCCTCAGCCTCCAGTGGATTCTTCCTTACCCTGTAACCCACTGGCTTAAGTACATTTCGTTTCTGTTCCTATGTTGCTCTGTATTAGAGTTAGTTACATGCCTGTCTTTATTAGGGGATTCAACCAGGTTTATTAAGTGGCCGTTTCTGATTAATCTTTGTACTATTGCTCCTCTTCCACCTTATTCCATGCATAATGATAATCATCTGTACTTAGCATTAAAACTTATAACTTTCCAGAAAATGTTCTAAGTGATTTACTGGAAAGATATTATTTAATTCTCACAATGACTCAAAAAGATGAGTACTATTATGGATCATCCCAATATTACAGATGAGGAAATTGAGGCTGTTGGATTGCTCAGACCATATAGCTAAGGAGTTGTGAAGTCAGTATTTGAACGTAGGCAGTCTTCGTCCAGAAGTCAACCTCCTAACTATTATGCTGATGATACGACTTGTTGATTCAGAACACAGGCCACCTCTTCCCCTCTCTGTTAGACTGCAGCTGAGACTGAATAGACAGAATGACAGCACAGAAACACAGTGCACTGCAGAGAATGTGTCTTTCAGAACTTAGGCATCTGCAGAGGTATTTAAATTGAACTGCCATGTTCCCTCCCACACACAGCTAGAGGATTTGAGTCGTCCTTTAGCACTAGCAACATGAGGCTCTGGGTAAACTGCCTCATGCAGCACTAATTTAGATGGCAGTTTTCAACCTGAATGTACGTTGCACCACAAATCAAGGTACTGTCTGTGCTGGAAGACAAACGATGTCAAACATCTGTCGAAAAACACGTCTACAGGTTGTAACAAGCCAAGCTTACAAACAAGCACAGGCACAGACGCGCCAATTATTTGAGTGGTGGGAGCCTTATCGTTCTCAACTGAGTTCTTTCTGATAGCAAGGAAGTCCTTCAAGACACCAGCCAAGACATCATCCAGGAAAGGTGAGCGGGTTGCTTAGAGAAGGAACGGCCTAACAGGAAGGGTCAGAAAGTGACCTGTATTGAGTTCTGAGGACCATGTACTGTGCCAAGTAATTTATATGTATCATTCTCTCTCTCTGTCTCCCACATATATATGTTATCCATGTATGTTATTCTATATGTTACCCATATAGGAGTTAACCAACTTGCCAAAATTAAGGTGGGCAGAGCCAGAAAAAGATTCAGACTCAAGTTCTCCCTGATTCTATAACTTGTTCTCATCCTACTTTACTCCAATTTCAAACCACGGCTTGCTGTAGTTTCAGTCATTCACTGGAAGAAAAGAGATTGTGTACCTAACACGTGCCAAGCACTATTCCAGGAACAGGGAAGCCAATGGAACATAAAATATACCTCGTTCTTACCTTCATGGGGGAGATAGAAAACAAAACAAACAAGTATCAATGGTCAATAGGTCTGGTGGTGGTAACTGCCATCAGAAAAAAAAAAAAAAAAAAGCAATGTCTAGTGCATAGAGAGTGATAAGGCTTATTATTTTCAGTAGGGTAGTGACGGAAGGTCCCTGGTTGATGGAGTAGCATCAGCAGAGTGTGAGAGGATTCATGGCTATATACGAGCCATACTCATATGGGCATAAGAACATTTTATGGGCCGTGCTCAGTGGCTCATGCCTGTAACCCCAACACTTTCAGAGGCCAAGGCATGCAGATCACCTGAGGTCAGGAGTTCCAGACCAGCCTGGCCAACATGGTAAAACCCTGTCTCTACTAACAATACAAAAATTATCCAGGTGTGGTGGCGGGCACCTGTAATCCCAGCTACCCAGGAGGCTGAGGCAGGAGAATCGCTGGAACCCAGGAGGCAGAGGCTGCAGTGAGCTGAGATCGCACCATGACACTCCAGCCTGGGTGACAGAGCAAGACTTCATCTCAAAAAAAAAAAAAAAAAAAAAAGAAAAAAGAAAAGAAAGAAAGAAAGAAAGAAAAGAACGTTTTAAAGTAGCAGCACACACAAAGACCCTAAGAGGCAGTGTATCTCAAATGTTTGAGTTTCTCAAAAGAGCAAAGTGACTGTGGAATTTGGAGTATAGTGAGAGAGGGTGAAATAGTAAAAATGAGAACAATGAAATATCTGAAGGTCAAATAAACTAAGGCCTTATACACCATGTTAAGGGATTTGGAAATTACTTTGGGCATAATGGGAGGCTACTGGTTTTAAGCACAGACATGACAAAGTATGACTTATGTGTACTGCTGCTATGTAGACAATAAACTGTGGAAGATCAGTGATGGAAACAGAGACACCAATTAAGAGACATCTGCAATAATCTAGGTAAGATTGTGGTAGAAGGGAGCAGAGTTGTTGCAGTGAAGGCAATAAGAAGTGCTTAAATCCAGGATATAGTTAAAGATAGAGTATGAAGAATTTATGGACAGATTGTATGTGTGGTGTAAGAAGAAAAGAGTTAAGATGACTTCAATTTTTCAGTTTGGGCAACTAGAAGAAAAATATCCCCATTACTAGAAGGAGAACACTGAAAGAGTAACAGTCACGTCATGGGGGCATGGGGACTAATCAAGGGTTCAGTTATGTTTGAGATAACTGTTATACTTCTGAATCATGTTGGACATAATAGACTAGAGTTTGGGCTGGGGATACAACAGATCTGAACACAGACAAATTCAGTTACATGCCCTTTTCATCTGTTTCCAGCCTTCTTTTAATTTTCAATCCCCCTTATATCAGAACTACTGACTTTTATAATTCTCTAATTATATTAGGTTCCTACGAGGGCTGTGAAAGAAATGTGACACTTGTTTTTTTGTGTGTTTAAAAAAGAACCGTTCTTAAAAATCAAGCAAAGTAGCTTCTTGCCGCATCTACTGCAAGAATAAAGACATTCTCAGCAGACTGTCGACATTCCAGAAAATGTCAACATCACTCTGAAGGGACAAACAAATATTGTGAAGGGCCCCAGAGAGACCTTGCAGAGGGACTTCAACCACATCAATGTAGATCTCAGTCTCCTTGGAAAGAGAAAGAAGAGGCTCTGGGTTGGCAAGTAGTGGGGAAATACAAAGAAGCTGACTATTGTTTGCACTCTTTGTAGTCATGAATAGAACATGAGCAAGGGAGTTGCACTGGGCTTCCATTGCAACATGAAGTCCACGTGAGCTCACTTCTCCATCAACGTCATTACCCATGACAAACGGGATCTGGTTGAATTAGAAATTTCTTGGGTGAAAAATACATCCGCAGAGGCCAGGTGCTGGTTGTTCAGTATCTCAGTCCCAGAAAGATGAGTTAATCCTTGAAGTAAATGACATTGGGCTTGTTTCAAGTTCAGCTACTTTGATTGAGAAAGCTGTAACAGTTAAAAACAAGAATATCAGAATCTTTTTGGATACTATCTATGTTTCTGAAAAAGGAACAGTTCAGCAGTCTGATGAATAAGACCTAAGAGTTGTCCAGCTTCAGAAACAAGATGCCAGGTGATTTCTAAGACCTATTTGCAATATTTTATTGATGGAATTAAAAAAAAAAAACTATTGATTTGAGATGTTTTCTTAAAAAAAACTCAAGCAAAGTGAAGATTATTTTTCAATCATACAAAAAGATATAGAAATAACAAACCTCCTAATTTCATCAAAGCTATTAGAATGGCATTACGTTAATTAGAGGAGATATAAAAAGAGCTATGAAGAAAAAAGAGTGGGGTTTCTGTAAGAAAAGAGAAATATTGCTACAGAATATGGATAACAGTTCACATTGAATGCTGCCTCAGAATTCCCTCAGCCCGAAAGATGTCCAGTTTGACATGCTTTGCAGGGCTACTATGATGTTACACATCTGAAAAGAGTAGAACATTCTATCAATGGCTTTAAGTAGCACAAAAAACAATGGTAACCAAATTTGACACCTCTCTGAAGGGAAGAAAAGTGGCTCTTCCAAGCCCTGAAGAAATGATAGATATACAAGGAAATCTGGGGGTGTGATTTGGTTATGTGCTCAGACAGATCTGAGGCATCAGAGTTAGGGACAGGCAAAGCCTTTTTTGAGCAAGGAAGGAGGGAAGAAAGAGGGGTGGCAAAAGGGAGGGAGAGAGAGAGATTGAGAATGATAATTTGTATTATAGGTAATTTTTTTAAAATAGGAAAGAAGAAGAAAAGGAGATAGAAAACATATTACAAGATGAAGAGTTTCTAGGAATTGTTGTTTAACCTGGAGAAGGAAAAGCATAGGAATATATTTAAGAGAAGGACTTCCATACAGAAGGAAGTTGAGACTTCTTTATAGCTTCAGAGGGCAGAAATCACAATTTGGCTAAGTCCAGACTCAAGACAACTGGTCTTTTCTCCTTGCTGGCCATGTCAACTAAATCAAGTTGTACCTCCTTGTGCCTTAGGTATGTCTTCTGTAAAGTGGAAATATTAAAAGCATGTCCTTCAAAATAGTGTGAGGATTAGCTAAAATAAATTTGATGAAATAAGTGAATGGACAAGGCTGGGGAAATTAGCTGTAGTTTGGGGCTGGATCCTAGCATGGAAAAAGCATAGAAGGCTGTCCTACTTGTTCCAGGGTCACTCTGGTACTGAAGGTGGTCCATCTGCTAGTTAAAACATGTTGCATAGCAAAAGTGGATACTTCCAACTGATTTGTCCATTCAGAACAGGATCCAAGTCAACAGCTAAGAGGTATATGGGAGGGTAGATATGGGAAACAGCATTCAATCTGGAGAAGATTAAAGAACAAACTCAGAGAGGTGTCAGGATATTATCTCAGTAAACTAGGGTTCAGATTGGGATCTAGTCCCAACTACAGAAACCAAACCAGAAACCTAGCCACTTTCGTCCAACAGAGAGTAGTCAGGGCAAACTTACTTGCCATATTGGCTTCCAGAAACTTTTCAGATTTTATCTTCATATGATACTTAGTCTCCTTGGGTTCTTGCAGCCCTGACTAAATTGACGACTGGATCTGGGTAACAGTAGATACATAGCAAAAGCTGTACGTGATTAGGACTGAACTGAGACAGAGACATTAGGGACATCTGCCTCATTGTTGGGAATTTATTTATTTTTTAACAATAAGAATGAACAGAGAAAATTGTTGGAGAGGTGCTGAGCACCCTGTTCCTGGAAATTTGAAACAGATTGAAAGGCCACTTATTGGCAAAGCAATTGTGAATATTCATCTATCATGAAGGGATCCAGTAGGCTTATAACAACATTCCTCCTAACTGCATGCAGTGGGTTGAATGACAAACATCCAAAATATCAGGTCTTCTTCCCTGGAACATGTGGCTGTTGTGTTACCTTATCTAGTCAGGTTTTTTTTGTTTTGTTTTGTTTTGTTTTTTTGTATAAATAATTAAGCTAAAAGATCTTGAGATGAGGAGGTTATCCTGGATTTTCTGAGTTGGTCTTAAATGTTATCATGTGTATTCCTTTAAAAAGAAGGTAGACAGCCAGGAGCGGTGGCTTTCGCCTGTAATTACAGGACTTTGGGAGACTGAGGCGAGCAGATCACCTGAGGTCAGGAGCTCGAGACCAGTCTGGCCAACGTGGGGGAAACCCCGTCTCTACTAAAAATACAAAAATTAGCAAGGTGTGGTGGTGGCACCTGTAATCCCAGCTAATCAGGAGGCTGAGGCAGGAGAAGCTCTTGAACCCGGGAGGCAGAGGTTGCAGTGAACCGAGATCATGCCACTGCACTCCAGCCTGAGTGACAAAGTGAGACTCTGTCTCTAAATAAATAAATAGATAGATAGATAGATAGATAGATAGATAGATAGATAGATAGATAG
>NC_045446.1:23044885-23054206 GCF_002776525.5 Piliocolobus tephrosceles | reverse complement strand
TAGATAGATAGATAGATAGATAGATAGATAGATAGATAGATAGATAGCAGGCAGAGGAATCTTACAGACAGAAGAAGAGAGAAAGAAGGAGAGAGAAGTGTAATGTAAAGATGAAGTACAGAGAGTCAGTCACAAGTCAGAAAATGCCAACAGTCATCAGAACCTGGAAGAAGCAAAAACTCGTATTCTCTTCGAGAGCCTCCAAAGGGAGTGCATCCCTGACTATCCCATGATTTTGGATTTCTGGCCTCCAGAACAGTGAGGAAATAAATTTCTGTTGTTTTAAGTCACCTAGTTTGTGGTTGTTTGTCACAGCAACCACAGGAAACTAATACACTCATGTCCAGAATTCCAAAGGACACTATAGGACACTATATGAATTATCTAACTAAAGATGGAGTTACAGCAATCAAATCCCACTCACTCTTTCCTATTTTCTGTATTTCCTTATAGATACATTATCTTAATTAAAATTGTCCCTTAGTCTAATTGCCAGTAGACATTACAAAAGGAAATAAATTTAACAGAATGGAAAACCCAAGGAGTTGGTAATTATGTAATCAGGGAGATTCCAGGAGGTAGTTAAACCACACTGGTGTCTCAATTTCCTCTCCAAATATATAGCGCCTATGGAAAGAAAGTTCTCCTTAGGCAACTGTTAATCAGGCTCCAATAATTCTTTAAGTAAGTCAATCAAGGCTCTAAAAAGTTGCAGAATTTTAAGTTAAATATCCCAAAAAGAAACTGGAAGGACAGGGCAGGTTTAGGTACTCAAACATGTATTAATGTATTCACTCTTGCAATAAATATTATTGAGCTCCTTATTATCTGAGAGACATATTTTGGTATAAAGAATATAACTATAAAAAATAGAAAGTTTCTTGCTTCATGAAGCATTATACTTTGCCGTGGGGGAAAGGTAAAATATGTGTAAATTTAGAAGTAAATAAGATAATATAAGACAGTACAAAGTGATATAGAAAATACAGCAGGCTATGGGACAGAGAATGTCTGCTATAGGGTACAGCGGGAAGTTGGGTGGTGGGAGAAACATCTGAGTTGAGACCTAAACAATTAGAAAAATTTAACCACATTTTGATCAAATGATAAAAGGTTTTAGGTAGTAAGAGTAGTAGACGCGCAATTGGAAAAACAACAGGAACCTCTAAATGGTTTTTACCACAATGAGGCATGGTCACACGTGAATATTTAAATAATGACTCTAGATACAGGGACACAATAAGGGGAAGGATGAAGAATAATGACTAGAGAGCCAAATGAAGCATCATGGGGATTTGAACTCTGGAAGTGATGGGAGAAGAGAACTTCATCGCTCAATTCTCCCCACATCTATTTTCTCAGTTATTCCTCACCCATCCCTGGGAGGGTATAGATATCATTTAGATACAGACCTGTCACCAATTCCACTATTATTTTATGCAGAAGAAAAAACTCTGGGTAAATGGATTCAAGTGGCAGTGGAATTAACTGCTGCCATTAAGTACCATTGTGCTGAATGTCTCGGAATTTTAAATTTTGTGTTTTATACTCTGTTAGACTGCACTGGTAGTATTCTAAATATTGTCTATGTGCTTTCAAATACACTAGAGATTGTTATTACAATTGTTTTTATTTGTTAGAAACAGGAAAATATTTGGATATGCGATGCATGTGGTGTCATCTTTGGAGCCAGATCCCAATAAATATTCACTAAACTTTTTGAATCCATGAAAAAGTTATCAAAAGCTACTGAGTTTTTACAGCTTGTATTCAAAGTTAACAGATAAGCAGCTGGAAAGAGAAATCTCTGTTGAAAAATGCAAAATAACGGTACAAGAATCAGAATATCTGAACTTGGGTTTGCTCCTACCTAACTTAATGGACTTTAAAACTGTTAAAGCATTCTGATTGTCCATTTCCTCATCTCTAAAAGGAAAATAATGGACTAACACCTCTAAAGTTATCTCTCTCTCTAAAATTTTGTGAAAATATTATTCATTTTAAACAAACTCAGAGCTTCTCCTTTCCCTTTTTAATGCACATTCTGTATCTCACCTATTCATGCTGTTTTTCTATTTTCATTATAAGGGACTATTACTTTTCAAATGGCTTCATTGAAATGAACAAATAGAGTCAATTCAAATCATGAAGTCAGCTTCTTTAAAATTTTATTCTCTACAGTAAATCGAATGTATGGTTTCTATGTACTAGTCACATTTCCCTCTTCATACTTAGAAATCCTTTACTGTTTTGTGGCTTCTCAAGCATTTTAAAAACCATTGATTCAGAATGGGACTGTCTGACTTGTCTCATATTTCCAAGAACATACAGTTATTCTAGAAGACTTTGATTTCTGGAGAATATTTAGAGTAAAGATATAAAGACTGATGTCTCTCTTAAAGATTCATTTCTCTCAGATTACTTTCCACTTGAGAATAATAATAATAATATTCTAAGAGAATAATAATATTATTACTATTCTTTTAGAAAATTATTATTCGCTTAGAAAAATATTCCATCCTTTAATATAATTTTGCTCTTTTCCCCTTTGCACTAAAGATAGTGAATTAATTGGTATGCATATAATGGTAGAATTCTGAAGTCAAAGTAAAAACACATAATCTTATTTTATTACCTACCCTATTTGTGTATTTGGGCAGGTCTTTCACATTTTGAAGACTTAGTTTATTTACCTGTCAACTGGAAAGAATGGAAAAAAATAGTAATACCAAGCATTTTTTGGTTTTCGTTCTTATCACAATATAGGCATTGTGCCAATCACATTACATATACCATTTCATTTACTCTTCATAATACTGCTATATAAATATCATCTTTTAAAAATTGAAGCATCTGAAATTTAGAGAAGATAAGCTCAAGGTCATAGAGCTAGTAAGGGACAGAGCAGAGATTCTGAAACTTTACATGACTGTTAGACTCTGAAATCCATATTTTAGTATACTATAAACATACTGATTTCTATCCTCATAGAGTAGAAACACCATGCTAATGTATAAGAAATTGCTTTATGGTGGGTGTGGTGGCTTACTCCTCTAATCCCAGGACTTTGGGAGGCTAAACGGGAGGATCATTTGAGCTCAAGACTTTGAGATCAACCAGAGCAGCATAGTGAAAACTTGTCTCTATAAATAAGAAAACAAACAAACAAACAAACAAAACCAGGAGCAGTGGTGCATGCCTGTGGCCCCAGCTATGTGGGAAGCTGAGCTGGGAGGATCTCTTGAGCCTAGAAGGTCAAGGCTACAGTGAGGCATGATTGTGCCACTGTACTCCAGCCTAGGCAACAGAGCAAGATCCCATCTGGAAAAAAAAAAAGAAAAATTGCTTTAAAAACTACTATGCTATATTCAGATACGAAGGTGGAAATGATAAAGATAATATAAATGGCGATACTATTGAGAATGTCAACCTCAGAATTAACTTTAGAGGAAAAACAGTAAATTTACAGAATCTGGGAAGCTCATCAATTTGTAGTAATATGTGCTGCCCCCATGTGGTGTGCTATATGGCTGCCCTATCTCTTTGCTCCTCTCCCTTTACCTTAATTAAAATATTCCCATCTTAAGACCTGCTTGCTAGTCCATTCCAAGATGGCCAAATAGGAACAGCTGCAGTCTGCAGCTCCCAGCGTGATCAATGCAGAAGTCAGGTGATTGCTGCATTTCCAACTGGGGTACATGGTTCATCTCATTGGGACTGGTTGGACAGTGGGTGCAACACATGGAGCAGGGCACATGAGCAGGGCAGAGCTTTGCCTCACCTGAGAAGTGCAAGACGTTGGGGGATTTCCCTGACCCCTATGTAGCCTAACTTGGAGACATCATCCAGTAGGGGCCAACAGACTTCATACAGGTGAGTGCCCCTCTGGGACGAAGCTTCCCGAGGAAGGATCAGGCAGCAGTATTTGCTGTTCTGCAATATTTGTGGGTTTGCAGCCTCCACTGGTGATACCCAGGCAAAAAGGGTCTGGAGTGGACCTCCAGCAAACTCCAACAGACCTGCAGCTGAGGGATCTGACTTTTAGAAGGGAAACTAACTAACAGGAAGGAATAGCATCAATATCAACAAAAAGGACATCCACACCAAAACCCCATCTGTAGGTCACCAACATCAAAGACCAAAGGTAGATAAAACCAAGAAGAAACTAGAGCAGAAAAGATGAAAACTCTAAACACCAAAGTGTCTCTTCTCTAAAGGATTGCGGCTCCTTGTCAGCAATGGAACAAAGCTGAATGGAGAATAACTTTGACAAGTTGACAGAAGTAGGCTTCAGAAGATCAGTAATAACGAACTTCTCCAAGCTAAAGGAGCATGTTCTAACCCATTGCAAGGAAGCGAAAAGCCTTGAAAAAAGGTTAGATGAATGGCTAACTAGATAAACAGTGTAGAGAAGACCTTAAATGACCTGATGGAGCTGAAAACCATGGCATGAGAATTTCGTGATGTGTGTACAAGCTTCAATAGCCAATTCAGTCAAGTGGAAAAAATGATATCAGTGATTGAATATAAAATTAATGAAATAAAGTGAGAAGACAAGTTTATAGAAAAAAGTGAAAAGAAATGAACAAAGTCTTGAAGAAATATGAGACTATGGAAAAGACCAAATCTACATTTGATTGGTGTACTTGAAAGTGACAGGGAAAATGAAACCAAGTTGGAAAACACACTTCAGGATATTATCCAGGAGAACTTCCCCAACCTAGCAAGGCAGACCAACATTCAAATTCAGAAAATACAGAGAACACCACAAAGATATTCCTTGAGAAGAGCAGTCCCAAGACACATAATTGTCAGATTCACCAAGGTTGGAATGAAGGAAAAAATGGTAAGGGCAGCCAGAGAGAAAAGTTGGGTTACCCACAAAAGGAAGTTCATCAGACTAACAACAGATTTCTCAGCAGAAACCCTACAAGTCAGAAGAGAGTATGGGGCAATACTCAACATTCTTAAAGGTAAGAATTTTCAACCCAGAATTTCATATCCAGCCAAACTAAGCATCATAAGTGAAAGAGGAATAAAATCCTTTACAGACAAGCAAATGCTGTGAGATTTTGTCACCACTAGGCTGGCCTTACAAAAGGTCCTGAAGGAATCATTAAATATGGAAAGGAACAACTGGTACCAGCTACTGCAAAAACATGCCAAATTCTAAAGACCATTGATGCTATGAAGAAACTGCATCAATTAATAGGCAAAATAACCAGCTAACATAATAATGACAGGATCAAATTCACACATAAGAATATTAACCTTAAATGTAAATGGGCTAAATGTCCCAATTAAAAGACACATACTGGCAAAATGGATAAAGAGTCAAGACACATCAGTGTGCTGTATTCAGGAGACCCATCTCACATGCAGAGACACACATAGGCTCAAAATAAAAGGATAGAAGAAGATCTACCAAGGAAATGGAAGGCCAAAAAAAAAAAAAAAGCAGGGGTTGCAATCCTAGACTCTGATAAAACAAACTTTAAACCAACAAAGATCAAAAGAGACAAAGAAGGCCATTACATAATGGTGAAGGGATCAATTCAACAAGAAGAGCTAACTATCCTAAATATATATGCAACCAATACAGGAGCACCCAGATTTATAAAGCAAGTCCTGAGAGACCTACAAAGAGACTTAGACTCCCAAAAAGTAATAATGGGAGACTTTAACACCTCACTATCAATATTACACAGATTAATGAGACAGAAGGTTAACAAAGATATCCAGGACTTGAACACACCTCTGAACCAAGCAGATCTAATAGACATCTACAGACCTCTCCATCCAAAATCAACAGAATATACATTTTTGTCAGCACCACTTCACACTTATTCTAAAATGGACCACATAATGGGAGGTAAAGAACTCCTCAGCAAATGTAAAAGAATAGAAATCACAACAAACTGTCTCTCAGATCACAGTGCAATCAAATTAGAACTCAGGATTAAGAAACTCCCTCAAAACTGCACAACTATGGAAACTGAACAACCTGCTCCTGAATGACTACTGGGTAAAAAATAAAATGAAGGCAGAAATAAAGATGTTCTTTGAAACCAATGAGAACAAAGACATGACATATCAGAATCTCTGGGACACATTTAGAGCAGTGTGTATAGGGAAATTTATAGCACTAGATACCCACAAGAGAAAGCAGAAAAGATCTGAAATTGACACCCTAACATCACAATTAAAAGAACTGGAGAAGAAAGAGTGAACAAATTCAAAAGCTAGCAGAAGGCAAGAAATAACTAAGATCAGAGCAGAACTGAAGGAGATAGAGACACAAAAATCCCTTCAAAAATCCATGAATCCAGGAGCTGGTTTTACAAAAAGATCAACAGAATTGATAGACCACTAGCAAGACTAATAAATAAGAAAAGAGAGAAGAATCAAATAGACATGATACAAAATGATACAGGGGATATCACCGCCGATTCCACAGAAACACAAACTAACATCCATGCAAGTAAACTAGAACACCGCTGTGCAAATAAACTAGAAAATCTAGAAGAAATGGATAAATTCCTGGACACATACACTCCCCCAAGACTAAACCAGGAAGAAGTTGAATCGCTGAATAGACCAATAACAAGCTCTGGAATTGAGGCAATAATTAATAGTCTACCAACCAAAAAAAGTCCAGGACCAGATGGATTCACAGCTGAATTCTACCACAAGTACAAAGAGGAGCTGTTTCCATTCCTTCTGAAACCATTCCAATCAACAGAAAAAGGGAATCCTCCCTAACTCATTTTATGAGGCCAGCATCATCCTGATACCAAAGCCTGGCAGAGGCAAAGCATTAGAGCAATATCCCTGATGAACATTGGTGTGAAAATCCTCAACAAATACTGGCAAACCAAATCCAGCAGCAGCACATCAAAAAACTTATCCGCCACAATCAAGTTGACTTCATCCCTGGGATGCAAGGCTGGTTCAACATGTACAAATTAATAAACATAATTCATCATATAAACAGAACCAATGACAAAATCACAGGATTATCTCAATAGATGCAGAAAAGGCCTTTGACAAAATTCAACAGCCTTCATGCTAAAAACTCTCAATAAACTAAGTATTGTTGGAACATATCTCAAAATAGTAAGAGCTATTTATGACAAACTCACAGCCAATATCATACTGAATGGGCAAAAAGTGGAAGCATTCTATTTGAAAACCAGCACAAGACAAGGATGTCCTCTCTCACCACCCCTATTTAACAAAGTGTTTGAAGTTCTGTCCAGGGAAATCAGGCAAGAGGAAGACATAAATGGTATTCAATTAGGAAAAGAGGAAGTCAAACTGTCCCTGTTTGCAGATGACATGATTGTATATTTAGAAAACTTAATTGTCTTGGCCCAAAATCTCCTTAAGCTGATAAGCAACTTCAGCAAAGTTGCAGGATTCAAAATCAATGTGCAAAAATAAAATCATTCTTATAAACCAATAACAGACAAACAGAGAGCCAAATCATGAGTGAGCTCCCATTCACAACTGCTACAAAGAGAGTAAAATACCTAGGAATCCAACTTACAAGGGATGTAAAGGACCTCTTCAAGGAGAACTACAAACCACCGCTCAGTGAATTAAAAGAGGACACAAACAAATGGAAGAACATACCATGCTCATGGATAGGAAGAATTAATACCATGAAAATGGTCATATTGTCAAAGGTAATTTATAGATTCAATGCCATCCCCATCAAGCTACCAATGACTTTCTTCACAGAATAGGAAAAATCTACTTTAAAGTTCATATGGAACCACAAAAGACCCTGCATTGCCATGACAATCCTAAGCCAAAAGAACAAAGATGGAGGCATCATGCTACCTGACTTCAAGCTATACTATAAGGCTACAGTAACCAAAACAGCATGGTACTGGTACCAAAACAGAAATATAGACCAATGGAACAGAACAGAGCCCTCAGAAATAATACCACACATCTACAGCCATCTGATCTTTGACAAACCTGACAAAAACAAGAAATGGGGAAAGGATTTCCTATTTAGTAAATGGTACTGGGAAAATTGGCTAGCCATAAGTAGAAAGCTGAAACTGGATCCTTTCCTTACTCCTTAAACGAAAACTAATTCAAGATGGATTAGAGACTTAAATGTTAGACCTAAAACCATAAAAACCATAGAAGAAAACCTAGGCAGTACTATTCAGGACATAGGCAAGGGCAAGTACTTCATGACTAAAACACCAAAAGCAACGGCAACAAAAGCCAAAATAGACAAGTGGGATCTAATTAAACTAAAGAGCTTCTGCATGTCAAAAGAAACTACCATCAGAGTGAACAGGAAACCTACAGAATGGGAGAAAATCTTTGCAATCTACCCATCTGGCAAAGGGCTAATATCCACAATCTACAAAGAACTTAAACAAATTTACAAGGAAAAAAACAAACAACCCCATCAAAACGTGGGCAAAGGATATGAACAGACACTTCTCAATAGAAGACATTTATGCAGTCAACAGACAAATGAAAAACAGCTCTTTATCACTGGCCATCAGACAAATGCAAATCAAAACCACAGTGAGATACCATCTCACACCAGTTAGAATGGTGATCATTAAAAAGTCAGGAAACAACAGATGCTGGAGAGGATGTGGATAAATAGGAATGCTCTAACACTGTTGGTGGGAGTGTAAATTAGTTCAACCATTGTGGAAGACAGTGTGGCAATTCCTCAAGGATCTAGACCTAGAAATACCATTTGACCCAGCCACCCCATTACTGGGTATATACCCAAAGGATTGCAAATCATGCTACTATAAAGACACATGCACACATATGTTTGTTGTGGCACTATTCACAATAGTAAAGACTAGGAACCAACTCAAATGTCCATCAATGATAGACTGGATAAAGAAAATGTGGCTCATATACACTATGGAATACTATCAGCCATAAAAAAGGATGAGTTCTTGTCCTTTTCAGGGACATAGATGAAACTGGTAGCCATCATTCTCAGCAAACTATCACAAGGACAGAAAACCAAACACCACATTTTCTCACTCATGGGTGGGAATTGAACAATGAGAACACTAGGACACAGGGCAGGGGACATCACACACTGGGGCCTGTTAGGGGGAGGGACAGCATTAGGAGAAATGCCTAGTGTAAATGATGAGTTGATGGGTGCAGCAAACTAACACAGCACATGTATACCTATGTAATAAACCTGCATGTTGTGCACATGTATCCAAGAACTTAAAGTATAGCTAAAAGAAAAAAAGAAAAAAAAGAGACAAAAGAAAGAAAGAAAGAAAGAAAGAAAGAAAGAAAGAAAGAAAGAAA
>NC_045446.1:23000914-23044875 GCF_002776525.5 Piliocolobus tephrosceles | reverse complement strand
AAAGAAAGAAAGAAAGAAAGAAAGAAAGAAAGAAAGAAAGAAAGAAAGAAAGAGAAAGAAAGAAAGAGAAAGAGCAAAGACCTGCTTACTCTCAAAGAGAACAATAATAAATTATGTTAAGATGGGGCTTAATACCTGATTATGTGTTAATATGTTTACTTGGGCAGGTTAGTTGACTCTTTAATATGCAAATAGGAGAGCTTATTGAAAAGATAGAGTGAAGAGCTTCTAAAAGAGTCATGGAGTAAATTCTACTGGGAAACTCAAAAAGTCTCAGTAACAGGAATTGTTCTTCAATCTCTTGCAGGCATTGATACCACAGTTTACACACTCTAACTATAAATTCTAATCTTGCCTTGTTCAATTTAATATCAGAGTCCTGGAAGAGAAGATTCAACTGATAAAACTAAGGTTGTTGCCCAACCTCTTGAAAGCACTGACTGAAGAAAACACCTATGGGGTACAAGACGCCTCCATGATATCTGTTGACTTTTGTAATGGTAACATGAAGTATCTTGATTCATCAAAAAGTAAAGATAAAATTTTCTTAAAATTAAACTGATTTCAGCATATAAAATTAAATGTAGGCCAACCAAAATTCACAAATTCTCATTAAATGTATTGTTACTAGTCATTTGATATTTAAATTAAAATAATAGTTGTAGAAATACAATGCTTTGTCATAATATAGTACTCTAAAAGTGTGACAGTAGAAATTAGATAAGTCAGTCATTTCCTGATAACTTCATTGTAGGGGTTTTTGACCAGGGTCTCCAAAACTTAGACAAAAAAATCATGAGATGGATATGTTATTGAATCCACAACAATTATAGCCAAATATTTCAGTGTGTGTTTGCATGTGAAAATTTTTTCTCATCATAGTTCACATGATTTATTAGATGACCAAAGGAATCTGCTATAATCCAACTCTGAAAGTATAAAACTGTATATTTTTTTTAAATACTCAATTAATGATGATTTCTTCCCTCAAGATGTTCATGGTTTCACAGTCTCTTCAAGGAAATAGCCACATATAGGAAAACTCCCATAAAGTGTAAGAAAATAGATTTTAAAACTCAATTATATAGAAGAAAAGTTTTCCACTTGTGAATGGAAAAATGTAACTTATATCAAACCAGTATCCTCATCTATAGCAATAAAATAATTGAATAAAATATGAAAATCATCTATCTGAATACAGTGAACAGGCAACAACATGAACAAGAAGGACTCAGTGGAGAAGGGCCATCAGAGATAAACTTATCCCCCTGAAATTGCTTTTACCCAGAAGACATTTAATAATTTGGCCTACAGGAAGAAGGCCAAAAATATAGGAGTTAGAACTCAAAAGGCCTTTGCCGATAGATACAGAAATGGTAGAGCTTTGGCAGACATTAGAGACCTGATTTCCATGGTTAATTATCTTCTCAGTATATTTGCTGAAGTCTAGTTTTGTTTGAAGAGTAGGGGACTGATATGATTTGGCAGTGTCCTCACCCAAATCTCAGTTTGAATTTTACTCCCATGATTCCCATGTGTTGTGGGAGGGACCCAGTGGGAAATAATTTGAATCATGGGATAGGTTTCCCCCATACTCTTCTCATGGTAGTGAATAAGTCTCATGAGATCTGATGGGTTTATCAGAGGTTTCTGCTTTTGCATCTTCCTCATTTTTCTCTTGCCACTGCCTTGTAAGAAGTGCCTTTCACCTGCCGCCATGATTCTGAGGCCTCCCTGGCCATGTGGAACTGTAAGTCCAGTTAAACCTCCTTTTCTTTCCAGTGTCAGGTATGTCTTTATCAACAGTGTGAAAATGGACGGATACAGTAAATTGGTACTGGGAGTGGGATGTTGTTGAAAAGATACCTGAAAATGTGGAAGTAACTTTGTAACTGGGTAACAGGCAGAGGTTGGAAGAGTTTGGAGGGCTCAGAAGAAGACAGGAAAATGTGGGAAAGTTTGGAACCTCTTAGAGATTTGTTGAATGGATTTGACAAAAATGCTGATAGTGACAAAAACAATAAGGTTCAGGCTAAGGTGGTCTCAGATAGAGATGAGGAACTTGTTGGGAACTGGAGAAAAGGCAACTCTTTTTATGTTTTAGCAAAGAGATTCGTGGCATTTTGCCCTTGCCCTAGAGATTTACGGAAATTTGAACTTGAGAGAGATGATTTAGGGTAAAGAGACTGGTGGCATTTTGCCTCTGCCCTAGAGATTTGTGGCACTTTGAATTTGAGAGAGATGATTTAGGATATCTGCAGGAAGAAATTTCTAAGCAGAAAAGCATTCAAGAGGTGGCGTGGATGCTGTTAAAAGCACTCCATTTTAAAAGACAAACAGAGCATAAAAGTTTGGAAAATTTGCTGCCTCACCATTGAGTAGAAAAGAAAACCCCATGTTTTTTATGAGAAATTCAAGCTAGCTGGAGAAATTTGCATAAGTAATGAGGAGTTAAATGTTAATCCCCAAGATAATGGGGAAAATGTCTCTAGGGCATGTCAGAGGTCTTCAGGGCAGCCCCTCCCATCGCAGGCCTGGAGGCCCAGGAGAAAATAATTTCATGGGCTGGGTCAAGGGTCCCTGTTCTTTGTGCAGCCTAGGGACTTGGTGCCCTGTGTCCCAGTTGCTCCAGCCGTGACTAAAAGGGACCAAGGTACAGGTCAACCTGTTACTTCAGAAGGTGGAAGCCCCAAGCCTTGGCAGCTTCCATGTGGTGTTGAGCCTGAAGTTGCACAGAAGTCAAGAATTGGAGTTTGGGAACCTCCACCTAGATTTCAAAAGTTGTATGGAAATGCTTGGATGCCCAGGCAAAAGTTTGCTGCAGGGGTGGTGCCCTTTTGAAGAACCTCTGCTAAGGTAATGCAGAAGAGAAACATGGGGTGGGAACAGCTACACAGAGTCCCTACTGGGGCATTGCCTAGTGGAGCTGTGAGAAGAGGGCCACCATTCTCCAGACCCCAGAATGATAGATCCAATGACAGCTTGCACTGTGCATCTGGAAAAACTGCAGACACTCAACACCAGCCCATGAAAGCAGCCAGGACTGGGGGGCTATCTATACCCTGCCAAGCCACAGGGGTTGAGTTGATGAAGACCACGGGAACCCACCTCTTGCATCAGCATGACCTGGATATCAGACCTGGAGTCAAAGGAGATCATTTTGGAGCTTTAAGATTTGACTGCCCTGCTGAATTTCAGACTTGCATGGGCCCTATAATCCCTTTTGTTTTGGCCAATTTCTCCCACTTGGAATGGCTGTATTTACCCAATACCTGTACCCCCATTGTATCTAGGAAGTAACTAGCTTGGTTTTGATTTAACAGGCTCGTAGGCAGAAGGGACTTGCCTTGTCTCATATGGGACTTTGGACTGTGGACTTTTGGGTTGATGTCAAAATGAGTCAAGACTCTGTGGGACTGTTGGAAAGGCATGATTGGTTTTGAAATGTGAGGATATGAGATTTGGAGGGGCCAGGGGTGAAATGATATGGTTTGGCTGTGTCCCTACCCAAATCTTATCTTGAATTGTACTCCCATAATTCCTACATGGTGTGGGAGGAACTCAGTGGGAGATAATTTATTTATGGGGGAGGTTTCCGTCATACTGTTACTGTGGTATTGAATAAGTCTTACAAGATCTGATGGTTTTATTGGGGATTTCCACTTTTGCATCTTTCTCATTTTTCTCTTGCTGCCACCATGTAAGAAGTGGCTTTCACCTACAGCCATGATTCTGAGGCCTCCCCAACCATATGAAACTATAAGTCCAATTAAACCTCTTTTTCTTCCCAGTCTCAGGTATGTCTTTATCAGCAATGTGAAAACAGACTAATACAGGGGCCACAACTTAAACAGAACTCAGCTGAAAAGCAGAACAGAAAGATTGGCTTGTCATGTGGCAAAAGACTGGGCCCCACAGAACACAAAGGCTCTTAGTAAAACATTTAGAAAGAAAATATCAAAACTAAAGAGGATTCAGTTTCACTAGCGCTTCAGTCTGGCTTTGACTCAGCACCACCCACACATTGATTACTATGATCATTCTTCACCCTGTCTGCCTAGTGTAGAAATGAGTGAATCCACTTTTAAGAAAGGTAGGATCATCAATAACCTTTACAATTTTTAAACTAGTGTTTGGGATTCTTTTTTAAAAAGTATGAGACAAACCAATAAACAGAAAGAAGCACAGGGCTCAAACCAGAAAAAAAAAAGACTACAAAAGCAGACTCAGAAGATCAACATATTGGAGTTAATGGACAATGACTTTGAAATAATATGTTCAAGAAAAAGACGAAGAAAACAGACAGCAATAAATAATTCCACAAGACAACTGGAGTCTTTAAAAGATAATCAAATCAAGAGTCTAGAACTGATGAATAATATCTAAAATTTGTAATTCACTGGATGCTATAATACTAGGTTAGATTAATTAGTTCCAGGATAAGTAAATTGGAAGACATGTTTTATTATATAATCCAAACTTAAACTATACAATACAATAAGAATACAGAAAAAAAATCCCTTTAGAGACTCATGAAACTCAAAGAATACCCATACTATCTATATAATTGGACTCCCAGGAGAATGGTACAGTAAAATGGGGCAGAAGCATTATTTAAAGAGATAATGGCCAATAATTTTCCAAAACTGTAACATATATCAATGTACAGGTTTAAGAATCTTTGAAAATTCCAACATGAATAACTACAAAGACAACAAACAAAACAACAAAAATGAAACAAACAAAACCATATGCTCATCATAAGATGACCACTAAAAATCAAAGGCAAAGAGTAAATCTTAAAATCTTCCAGAAAAGAAAAAAACGTATTACCATCAAAGGAGCAAGTATGAGACTGTGATTTGATTTTTCAGTAGAGAAGATTAAAGACTAAGAAAATACACAAAAAAACCCACCATTACACTTAATAACATGAATAAATATCAAAGGTATTTTCCTAAAAGAAGAAAAGCCAGAGGACAAAGACTATGTATTTTATGATTCCATTTATGTGAAATGCAAAAAAAAAAAAAAAAGGCAATTTGATTGACAAAAAAGCAGATCAGTAACCACAAGGAATTAGAGGCAGGAAGAGAGGATTTATAACAAAAAAAAATTAGGGGACTGATAAGAATCTTTTATAACCTGAATGTGATGGTGGCTATATGATTGCTGACACTTGTCAAAACATGTCTCATTGCAAACCTACCACTGGTAAATTTTATTGTATATAAATTATATCTCGATAAAGCTTATTAAATATTAACTAGGTAAAATATTGTGCAACAATCATGCAGAAATGGAGATGGGCTGTAGATGAAGTTAAAAGTTACTAAAATTTTAATATTATCAACAGTGTTAAATGTAATCATTTGCATTGGATTATATTAAGTCAAGATAAATCAGAGATTCATGTTATAAGCCATATGGTTAACCACCTAGATTATAGCAAATAATTTATATGTATTAAGTTGTAATCATTGAATAGAATAATAATTTTTGTAATTCAAAGTATGCAAGTATGATACAAGCATGATAAAGAACATAAAAACAGGTGGCCAAATAAAAGAGAAATAGAATGATAGTAGATAAAATAGTCAGTTCAGGTTTTCTAAGAAGCAACTGCCAAGAGAGAATTAAATGGCAAGAAATTTACCACGAGAAACACACCTGAGAAAGAAACTGGGGTGGGGGAGAGGGGTTGGAGAATTTGAGAATACCATCAGATCATGGGGCAAGTCTGATCTCAAGTGAAGAAGAGAAGAAAAGAAGTAAAGGAATCTGTGAGAAAGCATCTTAGACTGAAAATTTGTCAAGGTCATTGAGGAATGCTCAAGTCAAGTCACATGCCAGAGGAGTCCTACATCTCCCAGGAGTGAGCCCCACTTAACCACACTCTGTTGCTCCCTGGGAAAAGCTCATGAGAGGTTTTACTCTATGCATATATGTTTATGGGGTCAATTACACTCCTTTTAGTAAGAGTACCTAGAGGCACATTCTCATGGCTACCATGTAAATTCAACTAAAGCAGGCATTAAATTAAATGTAAATTTATCAAGTGCTCCAATTTAAGGGCTAAGGTTGTCAGACTTAATAAAAACTGGTGAGGACTGTGAAATGCAAATGACAAGGCATCTTTAAATATAAGTACATATAAAGATTGAATGCAACAATAAGGAAAATTAGATGCTATTCATAGTATAAAGCTGATATAGCACTATTAAACAAAATAGAAATTAATGCAAGAAACATTTTGAATTCCTAAGCACTTGAATAGAATAAATAAAACTGCCATCATTTCAAGATAACATGACGAAATAAGTAGAAATGCTGAAATAATCAACAGTCATACAATTAGCATTAATTTGTGATTATAAGATCATTTGAAAATAGGTCTATTTAAAAAATGGAATTTATCTTTTGATATGATTTAACTGTGTCTCCACCCAATTCTCAGCTTGAATTATAGTTCCCATAATCCCCATGTGTAGTAGGAGGGACCTGGTGGGAGGTAACTGAATCATGAGGGTGACTACCCTCATGCTGTTCTTGTGATAGTGAGTAAATTCTCATGAGATCTGATGGTTTCTAGGGGGCTTTCCCCACCTTCTCTCATTATTCTCTCTCTTGCCACCTAGTGAGGAAGGACATGTTTGTTTTTCTGCCACGATTGTAAGTTTCCTGTGGCCTCCCTAGCCCTGTGGAACTGTGAGTCAATTAAACTTCTTTCCTTTCTAAATAACAAGTATTTGGGATGTCTTTATAGCAGCATGAGAATAGACTAGTATATTTTTTAAATAAGTAATATAACTGTTGAAAATAAGATTTTATTAAAATGTTAGGTATAAGTTTTACATTATTAAGAAAAAAGTGGAGAAAACATAGCTGAAGGCTAAATTATACACAGCCTAGAATCTATTATGGATTTGATAAAATAGTATGAATATATTAATAATAGGTAGAAAAAGTATGAAACTGTATGTTTATAAATTAGTAATACAAAAATTAAAAATGATATTTTATAAAAATGTCATTTCTATAACATAACAAAATTATCAAATACTTAGGGATAAAACTAAAGAAGACTATATAATAATTTTATACTGAAAACTATGATAACTCCCAAGGGACATTAAAGACTATATAAATGGATTAAACATACCATGTTTATGCATTGGAAGACTCACATATGGTAAATATATCCACTTTCTTTTTTATAAATTTAATGCTAACCCATTTAAAACTCCAGAGGTTGTACATATATGTTGGAGGGGCATGATTATTGATGCAAGGATTCTAAAATTTATATTGAGGATCAAGAACAGCAAAGGTAATATTGACAAAGAGTAAAACTAGAGGACCTACATACTATGTAATAAGACATTCAGATCTATAGTTATGAAGACAATGTGATATTGGCATAAGCATTACAAATTATAATTTTCAAATAGAGAATAGAACTCAGAAACAGATTCACATACAGTCACCTATTTTTAGTTTATTTATTAATATACATAACACTGTAGTGTGCTGGATGAAGGATAGTCTTGCATATTCACGATGTTGGGTCAATTGACTATCCATATAAAAAAAATAAATACATTTAGACCTTTATTTTATGCCAAACAGTAAAATCAGTTCCACTTGGATTTAAGATCTAAATACAAAACATAAAACTACAAAGCTTTTAGAAGAAATTATAGGACAATAGTTTCATGAACTTGGGATGGGCAGGCTTCCAGAACAGGGAATAAAAGCAGTAGCAACTGAAGAATAAGGAAGAATAAAACAGACTGCATCGAAATTAAGAACTTCTGTTAATAAAAAGATAAAATGGATAAAATTGTATTATTGCTTCAAATTCTTTATTCATCCTATGACTTTGCACTTCTTTTTGTTAATGCCAAAATATATTTTTTGGTCCCATTGATGCTGAGATTGGACTCTGACTTTCTTTGGCTTATTGAATGTTGTCAGAACTGACAGCATGTGGATTTGGATTCTAGGATTAAGGCATATCACATGTTTCTGTTACTCTATTACATTTCTATTTGTGTCATAAGAACATGACTCAGCTGTCCCACTGGTACAGAAAATTAATAGGCATGTGCAAGTATGCCTGAAGCCAAGGTACACTTTGGGAACAAGCCTAGTAAAACTCTGCCTAGACTCTTGAACTTTCAGCTGACTCACAGACATATAAGGAAGAATAAATTATTATTGTTATAAACTACTGATATTTGGGGTGATTCATTATGCAATATAATTACATCAATATTTAGCTGATACAGAATGATGTACCTGGAAGTATAATACGACTGTAAAAAAAAATGACAGTTAACTTTGGATTCAGGAAAAAGGTTTTAAGGAAACTATTGCATAAGTCTGGGAAAATGGTAAGGAAACTGTGACAAAAAGTAAGACAAAATGGAAAGCCGTGTTATTTAAAGGAAAAAAACATTTGTAGCTCTTGTCTGTGATAACTTAGAAGTTAGTTCACCTAAAGGACGTCTGGCCTTGTGTAAAGAGGATTCTCCACAGAAAGTAAAAAAAAAAAAAAAAAATGAGCTACATTTTGCCAACTATGACAAAGTGCCCTGAGAAAGAGATGAGCCCAGAGAACAATTGGTTGCTTATAAATAGAATTGAGAGGGTCCATAGAGAGTCAAAACGTTCTGGAACTTGCTCAGTTGAAAAAATAACATTTTTTTTTTTTCATCATCTTCTGTCTCCACAGACAACAAAACTCTGTGAAATTAAGATATATCCTAGATGGAAAGATAAGGCATCTTTCTTAGGATGCAGCATGGAAACATAAACCAGGACAAGGCCACAGCCCTCACATCCTTTCTTAAGACCTCTGAGAATCAAGGGAGCCACCAGTAGATCGTTTTTGCTAAAAGGATAAAGAGAAGCCTGATACGCCTAATATACCCATAAACAAATTTCAGTTAAAATATATAATAATTATTAATGTGTTTTTGCTGTGTAAAGTTGCAAAGAAAACCCCCCAAAATTGAAAGGAATTGTATCAGCAAAAGCATACCTAGTTTGGACTGTGAAGACTAAAACTATTCAAGTGTAACATCTTTTGACTCCTACATTTCTATAGCCATGAAACAGCCTGAGAAACCATTTCAATTTCCAACAATAAAATATTTTATAATGCTTTTTTTGCAAATGAACAACAAAAACAGTAGGGGTGGGGAAAGGATCTCCCAGAGGTTGATCCAAGAATTATAGAGACAAATGGACTAGGGAGCCACCTCAGTGAGCACATTCAGAGTCTATTCAAGGAACGTTTCATAGCCAAAGAACAGCCAGACTCAACATTTGTCCACTGAGATTCTGGAATTTATAAAAAACAGTGATTGTTATAAATCTCCTATTTGTCTGTCTTTTTTTTTTTTTTTTTTTTTTTTTTTGAGACAAAGTGTTACTCTGTTGCCCAAGGGGGAGTGCAGTGGTGTGATCTCGGCTCACTGTAACCTCCAACTCTTGAGTTCAAGTGATTCTCCTGCCTCAGCCTCCTGAGTAGCTGGGACTACAGACATGCATCACCATGGCTGGCTAGTTTTTGTATTTTTAGTAGAGACAGGGTTTCACTATGTTGGCCAGGCTGGTCTTGAACTCCTGACTTCATGATCCACCCATCTCAGCCTCCCAAAGTGTGGGGATTACAGGCGTAAGCCACCACACCCAGCCTCATCT
Source organism: Piliocolobus tephrosceles (assembly GCF_002776525.5). Taxonomy (NCBI): domain Eukaryota; kingdom Metazoa; phylum Chordata; class Mammalia; order Primates; family Cercopithecidae; genus Piliocolobus; species Piliocolobus tephrosceles. The sequence continues at coordinate 23,035,164 of NC_045446.1, read as the reverse complement.
GTCTTTTAAATGTAATTGTTTATTGTGATCATTTTGTCCCTGTGCTAGGTACATAAGAGTAAACTTTTTTTCCCAAAGATTTCAATCAGGGGGAGAAAAATACTGACCTGTTATAAAGTATAGAATTCTAGCCTTTGTGCTTAATAAAAGGATTAGATAGGAATTTGGAATGTCTTGGGGTATAAGGGCATTCTGTATGTGGAAGGAATATAAATAAGTGTTATCAAGAGAGCAAACTATTCTGTAGTGCATTGTTATTCCCAATGTTTCTCCGTATTCACATTTGTTACATGACTTTGCAGCTCTTTCCACTAAAGATGTGGCACTTATTGATGTTGGGACTTGACTATGTGATTTGATTTGGAAAATGAAATATGAACAGAAGTGATAGTATGACCACTCTCAACCACAGCCTGAGGAGACAATGTATGGTTCCATTCATCCCTTTTGCATTTCTTCCAATGCCATAAGAAGTAAAGGCCCTAGATAGCCCAATGTTCCCATAAGGATGAGAAATATGTACAACAGACTTGTATTCAACCAACCTTCAGCAAAGGAAACTCAAAACAGCTATTATGAATGTAAATTGATTGAATTACTTTTAAGTGACAATATCCACTAAAACTGACCTTATGTATACCTAGCATTTCTATTTCATGGTCTAGACTCCAAAGAAATATGTATTTGTGTATATATTTATATATACACAAATGCATGCAGGGTATTGATGAATTTCATAATAATAATGCTGAGAAAAAGAAGGTAGACCCAAGGCAATTAGTATTTTTATTCCAAAAAGCTCAAAAGAGACAAAATTAAGCCAAGCAAGTAAGAATCAGGGTAGTGGTTACTCTTGAGGAGGACTGACAATCAGAAGAAATAAGGGACTGTTGGTTTGGTGCTACTAGACTCTTCCTTGATATGGGTCCTGATTTCTGTGTGTGCTCAATTTGTGAAACTTTACAAAGCCATAGGTTCATGATCTATGTATTTTATGTATGTATGCTATTCATAAACAAAATGCACATTAAAAGTACTGTGGGACAATTGATAGTGGAGGACATTCTGTTACTCTTTTATATGCTACCTCCCCTGTTTTTCCAACAAAATATATTACCTTATAATTTAAAAACAAAATTAATTAGTAAGACTAATACATTTTTCTTAGGTAAAGAAAAGAAATTGATTCAAACATACATAGATAACATTATTTTGAGGTTTGCAAATAAGATATATGTCTAATGTGAAAATGATGAACAATGAAAGTGAAAGAGAACTTTTCAGAAAGAGGGACTGTGTCAGGAAAGATGGAAGGATTGCAAAATACGCATTGCATTAAAATTGAAGTGGTTTTATAGCTAGTAGCTTTGATGATGCACGGACTAGGACATATCAGGTACTTAGAAACATTTATGAATAAGTTAATGAATAATAGAAGATACATATTAAAAAATCACTTAACTCAATTTGGACATTTTATTTTCTCAATCCGACGATGGGGTTTCCCTGCAGCTTTTAAACCTGATTACAACTTTGCTTCAGAAATCTACCTCTACTTGCCTGTGGGAAGAACAGTAGCATAGAGAGATCAGAGTCACACAAACCAGTTAGAACTATTACTATAAATTTCCAAGGCAAGAAATGACCAAAGAGTAAATCTAGATATCAGGAGGTAACATTTTATGATAGTAATATTTTAGTAATACTCCTAAACTATGGTATGTAAGCATCTGGCTATCTCCATCTCTTTTTCACAGGAGTAAACTTTGCTAATAATTCATTAAAAAATCAAAACAAAAAATAGAGTTCCTCATTACTTATACAAAGTCAATATGGTGTTTTGCAGTGACCAGGTAGACTCAGAGCATTCCTATGGAGGCATAAACAACCGTCTTCAATTTCCACCATTCCCTGTCAGTAGAATTCACTCTATCATGGAATGCATGTCCTACCATTGGGAATGCAGGCCTGTGGATATGACCTACATCAATCACATTCAATAGGACTAACAGGTTAGTCCTATTCTGCTTATAGAGTATCCCTTTGAAACACTTTATTCTTATATACTTTCTTTAAAACTTTTTGTTTTGTTTCTGGAGACAGAGTCTCACTCTGTTGCCTAGACGAGCACAGTGGTGCAATCATGGTTCACTGCAGCTTGGGCTCAAGGGATCCTCCCGCCTCAACCTCCTAAGTAGCTGAGACTATAGGTGCACGCCACCATGTCTGGCTAATTTTTTAAAATTTTTTGTAGAGATGGGGTTTCACCATTTTGCCCAGGCTGGTCTCCAACTCCTGAGCTCAGGTGATTCGCCCACCTCAAACCTTCCAAGAGTGCCCGACTGAAACATTTAATTTTTAAAAAAGGAAAACAGACTATAACATATTTCCTCAGAGAATAAAGCTTAAAGTCTTCCCTGTATTTCACTTATATCCTTTCTATAGTACATGGACATTTATGAAAAAAATTAATATCAACTCTTTACCTCTCTTATGGTATAAGGCAGGTTGATAAATTCATTTGAATGTATAGAAGTGTCTACCAGCATAAATATTAGTTTTTTAACCTCTACTTTCTTGGAATTTGACATGACAATGTTCATAGAAAATAAAAATGAAAGACTAGTGTTTAAAAATACTCATAAACATATGTAAACAAATATCACTCCCAGTTATATGGGGCAGGTGAGCTATATATTTAGTTAATTTAATATTTAGCTAATTAGGAATTCTGTTATTAAAACCTAAAGCTGGTGGAATAGACATAACTGCTGTGGATCTGCCAAGGGGTTTTCAGGCCCCTGATGAGCAATGTAATAGAGTTCAAATACGCTTTCTGAAATTGAAGTACTTTTCCATTGTCCAAAAACAGATCAAAGTAATTGTTAGGATGGTGACACATGTCAGAAATTTTCAAGATATTCAATGCATAATGAATATGTATTGAATGCCCAAAAGAGTAGTGAGACCAAGACAGAGTGTTTTATAGGAAAATACTGAGGGCTGGAATGGAATATGACATGCTTACTTTCTGACTTTGTAGTGGATACTGTGGTTGCAAGGGTACTTCATGCCAATGCATCCTAGAAAAGATGAAAGGCATATATAAAGACTTATCAACCACCAGTTTATTCAAGTAGATACATGAGCTTTAAAGACTGTGAAAGAAAGAAAGAAATCCACAAACAAGACACCTAACATGAAGATTCCAAAGGGTCAGAAGAGATAAAAAAAAAAAATTGTCAGTTATTTGAGTAGTGAAGAGTGTGACAAGTGAATATGAAGATTGTGAAAGAAGAAAGGGATATCTACCTCATTTGATTTACATGTTAGGTCTACAGCATTTTCTTTCTAGAAGTAAACCACAAAGTTATGTATAGGAGCTACCTGCAATCATCACTCAGTTGCTTAAAAATGCATGTTTCCAGGGTTTGCTCAAAATTAGATACTCTGGAGTTCCACTGAGAGCCTATGTTATTAACAACGTTCTATATGATTTATTTTATATTAGTTTGTTAAGAACTACCAATCTCATGTTAAGACATGAGATCTACTCCCTTAATTTTTTCTTTTTTAGACACCATTTACATTCACTTTAATATATTAGTAAGATGTTTACTCTGTGTCACAATGGTGCTTTCCAGTGTTCACAATTTACAGTTTCAATTTGTACATATGTAATTTACTAACATATGGGACAGTTCTTACTATTACAAACTATCCTTAAAAGAAAAATAAAACCCACCTTACATAGAACTCTGAACATGGTATGACTTAAAACAGATTAACACAACACAGTTTTTAATATTTTAGCCATTTTCTAAATAATACTATGTAAACTTGTCTATTTAGTATGTGAGAGGTACAACTTTATTCACTGAGAAATTATGCATTAATTTTCTTCAACCATCTTTCTCATCTTTACTAAAAAATCTCATGACTTGTTGGTATCGTTTCAGTGAATTCCAAACTGTACTTTTTGGGTGTGGGGGGAGAAGAGGAGGAAAGGAAGGTGATAAATACATTGTAAACAGAAATAAGTACCCCTCTAAATTAAGCCTTTTTTTAAAAAAATATTTTACTTCTACATTATTTAACACTTAAGAGTCAGTTACTATGTTTCATCTTTAACATTAACAACAAATAAATTACTGTAGGGTCAGTCTGCCCTACCATCTTGGGAGCTAAAATTCTAAATGTGTGAACAGAAGAGCAAATACTTCAACGTTCAATTCTGAAATTTAGAACAATTTATATGACTTGACTAGACTAGTCAAAGCAATTACAAACATACACTTCAGTAGGTAGTTGGTTATTCTGCTTTTGTGAGTGGGCAGTCAAAGAACAGAGAGTAACATATGGAGTAAGAAAAAATGTTTTTTTTTCTCATTTTGGGGGTGTTGGGGGGAATCACAGGGAAGTTTAAACCTCTGAAATCCATTTGGCCTATGCACTGAGGTCCAAGATGAAATTTTCAATTTTTTTACTAACCCCCTTTCCTTGAGTATCAAATTGATTGGTAGTCACATCTCCAGGTACAATCATTTTACAACTTGTTGAAGTATTAGTAAGGTCAAAAAGACAGAGACTAAATTTCAAACTAGAAAAAACAAAACCTACTCAAGTATTACATTCAGTTTTCAAATCATTTACTAACATGACAACAGATTTGGCTTCAATCGCTCTTGTACACACTCACACCCACAACAGGCATCCCAGCCACTGATCTGCTTTGCAATACAAGGCCATATAGTCAGAAATGGCATTCTTCAAGCAAAACTTTAAATAGATTTAAAAAAGTAATTTCTAATTTTACAGAAATGCTTCTTCAAAAAATATTTTCTCTCATTCCCTCATCTCCTATACTGAAGGATGTATAATTTTTTTTTTTTCCTCCAAACTAAATCTGAACCCTCAAAATTGATTCCTGGCAGCAAATCTCTGCAAATTAAAAACAAAAACAAAAATAGAAAAATTATATTTTGTATATATGTATATGTGTGTGTATATATATATATTGATTGGAATCCTCCAGCATTTAAAAATCACATTAGAGATGAATTTTGGGATCCTATCACTCACAACTCCAAAATCCATAATGATTTAAGGATGTACTTTCTCCTGTTTCCTTCCTGGCTACCCCCTCCCCTCCAAAACAGTTCAATATAGCCACAGCTCAAGTTTAATGGGAAGAGAGAGAAGTTTTTGAATAGTTTTGTTGTTTTTTACTTTGGTGATCTGGGTGGCACATATTGCTCTTTGCCGTTACGTCGAGTCACTCCCTGAAGTATAGCCCTATGGCTAAACTGGCGTCTCTGTTCCCTGATTTTTCCAGCTGCTCCCCTGGGGATTGTATTGCCTCGAAAGCCAGAATAATCCTTACTAGCCCTTGCTTCTGGCTTCTCATGTGATGTCTCAACAGAGGTCTCAGGAGCTCCACTGTCTTCATTTTTGGAGGGAGACATCACATTAGAGCGAAGTTCCCGTAGTGGCTGCACAAGAACTGAAGATGGCTCTTTAGGGGGCTTCTGGCACACTTCAGCATAACTTAACTTTCGGGGTTCCTGTAGAGCCACAGCTATAGCTGCATTTATGTTATTATTACATGGTGAAGCAGTACTTGCCCTCGATGGCTTTGTAGTATCTGGAGGAGAAACTGGCATAGTTGTCTGGTTGAGACCATCCTTCTGAACAGAGGAATCCTCTATTAGATCCTTTTCTTGCTGAGTTGTGCTTAATGCAGTAAGCTCAGCAGCACATGGAGAACTGGAACTCATAGTGAGTTGTTGGGCAGAAGTGCATTCTGTCTGCTCATCTGCAGGCACTGGGCAACTAACTCTCAACTCTTCATTATCCTTTACTTTGTAGACACCTTTAACAACATCAGACATCCTATTCTCCAAAATGAGTTCACCTGGCATTCTTGATGAACTTCCAGGTAAAGGTGGAAAATTTGAGGCTAACAAGTCAAACTTTGGTGTTGGAGCCTTTGATTCAGCTGTTGAAGGATGAGGTCTTGAGATCCTGTCATCTTCTCGCCATCTTCGACCTCTGAAGAGAGTTCTCCTGCCCCTACCATAGTCCCCGTTCTGTTCCATCTGCAAAGTGGAAGTCTCCTTTTGAAGGTAAGTTTGCTCCTGATGCCCAGTTACTTTAGGGTTATGCAGTTCAGTTGGAAGGTTTCTTGAACTAGATCTGTTCAGCTGTCCATCCCCCAAGGATACAGAGCCCTCTGTTGAGTGTTCTGAACCACTGGATGACCTAAAATGAGGCCTCACACAATTTTTTTGGAATGGTCGACCCATATTTATAGCAGCAGCATTTGTTTAAGATCCTGGCGAATTAAAGCCATTCACAAAACTACCATTGGGAAAGGGAGCCAGTGGTGTTTCAAAGTAAGGTGTAGGATTTGGAGACCAAGACTGAGGCACAATACTATAGACCGAGTACTGTTGGTGAGGATTATATACAGGCTGCATAAAGACTGGGGAGGCATACTGTGCTTGAGTTTGAATGGGCTGACTATAGATACTAGAATCCATTAATCGATAACCATTCTTAGCAAAAAATGTATTGATGGCTTTTATCCTTGCCATAATTGGCTTGCCCTGAAATGTTTTAACTTCTTCTCTTAAGTATTTAAAAGCCTGTTGTGCATCTGTGTCTGACTGGAAAGTGATATACCAGTTGCTATTGTGTGCAAATTCACAGCTTATCACTTTGGGGCAGTTTTCACTTTTGAACAAAGCTTTCACTTCCTCTATTGGTGTTGTTTCAGGAATCTCTCTAAGAATTACAATACAACGCTTATGACTTGGTCTCACTTTCTCATCCTTCTCATCAACTTGCACCGTGGGAGAAGATTTAACACTTCAAGAATTAGATCAGGGTCTGTAGTCAACTTTTTTATTTCTTCCATGTTGGCAACTGTCCAAATTGGGATGAACTGATCACTATACATTTGAGATATCAAGTAAAGATCCTTTGACAAATTTTCTCATGAAAAACAGAATTCTAATTGTTTCTTCAGAATTCTTTTAGGTCTTCTGTAGAAATTGCTGAATTGCTTTCTCCGGAAACATCATATATTTGGTAATTCAGATCTTCTGGTCCTAAAATCATCCCATCAGTTGATTCTTCAATGCCTGTAGTATTTCTTGTGGTTTCACAAGATGAAGAATACATTACTTCATATTCTTTACATGTATCTTCTGAGAGCTCTGCGTTACCCTCAGGATGAGCACCTGATGTAGCTGCTGTTTCATGCCAAGAGCTTTCAGTTCCATGAGTTACTGGGGTGGCATCAGTATTTCCAGGAGCAACTTCTTGCCATACTTTGGCATTAGGATTTAAACCAGTTCCTTTAGATGTTACCTCCACGAAAAGCAACACGTCATCCTCTGCTCGGCCCAATCGTTCCCGCCACCGCAACTCCAACTGGCTCACAGGCCCACGCTCCAATTGCTAGGATAAGGACACACACTCACCTTCCCCCTAAATTTTTAATTGTATGATACCTTATTGTTAACTATAGATGCAGTGTTGTACAGCAGATCTCTGAAGCTTATTCATCTTGTTTTACCAAACCTTTATTCCTGCTGATAAGCAACTCCTCCTTTTCTGCTCCCCTAGCCCATGGTAACCACCATTTCACTCTTTGATTCTATGAATTTGACTACTTAGAGATTTCATATAAGTGGAATAATGTAGTGTTTCTCTTTCTGTGACTGGTGTGCTTCTTTGAGCATAATGTCCTCAAGGTTCATCTACGGTGTTATGCCTTACAGAATTTCCTTCTTTTTTAAGGCTAAATACTATTTTATTGGATGTATGTACTATATTCATCTTTGAAAGGCCATTTAGAGTATTTCCACCTCTTCGCTATTGTGAATAGTGCTACAGTTAACATACGAGTGCTAAAATCTCTTTGAGATCTTGATATTATTTTGAATAAAATACTAACAGTTGTATTGCTAGATCATATGATAGCCATATTTTTTAGTTTTTGAGAAACCTCTATACCTTCACTATGTGCCTAAGTAATTTCTTCTTAACTCCTATATCAGTACTTGTTATAGGTCTGTTCACATTATATTTCTGCATGATTTAGGCTTACAAGTTTCTAGAAAATTATACATTTTTTCCAGAGTATTCAGTTTTTTGACATATAATTGTTCATGGTACTGTCTTGTAATCCTTTTTATTTATATGACATAGAGTCATAATGTCTCTTCTTTCATTTTAGATATTATTTATTTGTGTCTTCTACCATTTTTTCTTAGTCTAGCTAAGGGTTTGTCCATTTTGTTTATCTTTTCAAAACTCAACTTTTGGTTTCATTGATCTTTTTGTATTACTTTTCTATTTTCTATTTTATTTATTTCTGTTCTAATTTTTGTTATTTACTTCTTTCTGTTAACTTTGTTCTTCTTTTTCTGTTTCCATGAGATGGAAATTTAGGTTGCCTATTTGAGATGTTTTAAACATAAGTATTGTTATAATCTTCCCTTTTATTACTCCTTTTAATGCAGCACATAATTTTTGTTATGCCATGTTTTTATTTTCATTTGTTTGAAAGTAATTTTTATTTTTTTTAAATGTGGGGTTTTTTTGCCACTTGAATGGTTGTTCAACATTGTTGTTTAATTTCCACTTATGCTTGAATTTTCCAGTTTTTCTTATGGTATTTATTCTTTCTAATTTTATTCCATTGTGGTAAGAAAATATGTTTGGTATGATTTCAGTCATCTTAAATTTTTAACCCTGGTTTTGTGACCTAACATGTGATCTATCCTTGAGAAAAGGTGCACTTCATTAGAATGTATTTTTGCTGCTGTTGGTTAGAATGTTTTGTGTATGTCTGTCAGATCACTTTGATCTATAGCATTATTCAAGTCCTCTGTTTCCTTATTTATCTTCTGTCTAGATGTTCTTTCCATCATTGAAAGTGAGGGATTGAGTCTTTTACTATTACTGTATTGCTGTCCATTTCTCCATTCAGATCTGTAAATGTTTGCTTTACATATCTAGGAGATCTGTAAGGGAGTGCACATATACTTATTCTATCTTCCTGATAGATTAACCTTTTATCAATGTTTAATGTTCTTTGCCATCTGTGACAAATTTTGACTTAAAATCCATTCTGTTGGATATAGGTATAACCACCCATGGTCCCTTTTGATCACCAAAAGGTAACCAAAATGTTACCAATAGCTTACTAATAGGTAACCAAAATGTTAGCAATATGTAACAATATGTTACCAAAAGGTAACATATTGAATAGACATTCAATATGTCTTTTCCCACCCCTTCGCATTCAGTCTATGTGTGTCCTTAAATCTAAAGTGAATTTCTTGTAGACAGCATATCGTTAGGTCTTAGTTTTTTAATCCATTCAGCCCTCTATGTAATTGGATTGGGAAATTCCATATGTTTATGTTTTAAAATAATTATTGACAGGAAAGGATTTATTATTGACATATTGTTAGTTGTTTTCTATTAGTCTTATTTTTTTTTCTTTGAAATTTCTTTCACCTTATTTTCCTCTAACTTCTTGAGCTTTTCTTCTTGAAGTTCTTACCTTTAGGGCTTACATAAAAAATATTTTTTAACAGTATATTCTAAACATATAACAAGTTATATCACATGCAAAAGCTTTTTACGCTTTAACTTTTCCTCTCACACACATTTTATGTTAATGTCATGTTGTATATATTAATATTGCATATCTTTTAATATTTCTTTAGTTATAATTACTTTTAATGCTAGAATTGAAAGTTATTAACCAATCACGATTATAGTAATATAGTGTCCTGTATTTGTTTATATACTTTCCTTTACTGATGAGTTTCATACTTTCTTAAGCTGTGAGATTGCTGGTCAGCATTCTTTCATTTCAACTTCATCCCTTCAGCACTTCTTGTAAAGCAGGTTTAGTGGTAATGAACTCCCTTAGCATTTGTTTGTCTGAGAAAAAGCTTATATCTCCTTTATTATATATATATATATCTCCAGATACAGTATTTTTAGTTAACAGGTTTTTTTTTTTCTTTCAGCACTTTAAATATATCACTTCATACCTTTCTTGCCTGAAATAAAAATTTCTGCTGAAAAATCTGCTGATAGTTTTATGGCAGGAGGAAGGGAGCAGGGAAGTGTCCCTTATATCTGAATAGTCACTTTTTTCTTGCTGCTTTCAAAATTTTCTGCTTGTCACTGACTTTTGACATTTTAATTATAATGTGTCTCAGTGTAGATTTATTTTATTTAATGTCCTTTGGGTTTTTGGATCTGAACATCTATTTTCTTCCTCAGAAAGAAATTTTTTCTTTTTTCTTTCCTTTCTTTTTTTTTTTTTTTTTTTTCCTTGAGACAGAGTCTCTCGCTGTCACCCAAGCTTCAGTGCAGTGGTGAGATCTCGGCTCACTGCAAACTCTGCCCCTGGGTTCAGATGATTCTCCTGCCTCAACCTCGCAAGTAGCTGGGATTATAGGCAACCACCACCACACCAAGCTAGTTTTCGTATTTTTAGGAGACAGGGTTTCACCTTGTTGGCCAGGCTGGTCTTGAACTTGTGCCTCAGGTGATCCACCCACCTCAGTCTCCCAAAGTGCTGGGTTTACAGGTATAAGCCACCATTCCTGGCCTCAGTCTTTATTTCTTTGAATATGCTTTTGAGTTTTTTCTCTCTTCTTCTGGACCTTTCATAATACATATAAGGGTCTGCTTGAAAATGTCTCATAATTTTATTGAGATTTCTTTACTCTTATTCATTCTTTTTTTCTTTATTCTCCTCTGGCTAAATTATTTCTAGTTATCTGTTTTTGAATTCACTAATTCTTTCTTGTGTTTGATGTAGACTGCTGAACACCTCTACTAATTTTTCTTAGTTAAATTATTTTGTTCTTCATCTTCATAATTTCCTTTTGGTACTTTTTAATATTTTCTGTTTATTTCTTGAAACTATCACTTTGTCCATGCGTTGTTCTCTTGACATCCTTATGACAATTATTTCTGTGAATATTTTTATGATAATTATTTCTGATTTTCTGTTAGGTACACTATACAATTCCATTTTAATAGAGTCCATTATGGAAATTTGTATTGATCTCTTTATTTGGAAAATATTTGGCTCATTATTCTCCTTTCTTTTTTCTTTCTCTTTTTTTCAGTCCCTGTGTTGGTGTCTGTAGATTAGACAAAGCGAAACTTCTCCTAATCATGACAGACTGGACTTATATAGCAGAAGATCACCACCCTCAGCCTGAACAGATGTTCTGACATTCTTTACTATCTCTTTTCCTCCTCAGGGAGCTGAAGGCAGCTGTGGTTTTTGTTAATTCACTCTGCGCTGAGCCAGGGTGGGAGTCATATAGCATTTACTGATGCAAGTCATTATCTCCATTCTTTCCTGGGCAGATGGTGCTCGATCTATGTGATTTTTAAGACTGGTGAGACACATGTTAGTTTTGGGAGAAGCCCTAGGGAAAGTGGGGTGCTGGACTCATGGATCAACTCTTTCCAACCCCAGGAGGAAGTTAAAATCTGGGATTTTTTAAAATCCTTTTGCTCTCTGCTAAGCAGAGTAGAGAAATCAATGACATTTGCCAGTCCAAGCCACTGCCTCCATTCTACCCTGAGTAGATAGACTATGCTAGATCATCAGAACTCCAAGGCTAAAAGGACAAAAGCCAGTCCTCTAAGGAACCTCCTCAGAGAGCTGGACTTGCAAATCAACCCACTCCCTTTTCTGGGTAAAGCTGGGAGCTAGAGAGTCTCCCAGTGGCAAGGTCTCTGGTGAAAGGTCGTCCTCAGTCCTCCTACTGGCTTCACTGAGTCTGCTTTTGCACCACCCCCTTCCCAATTCCCAGGAAGCAGGAGACTTTCAGTTAGTTGCTGATTACTCACAAAGGCAATCTGTCCATGAATTGTTGTAAAATCATTGTGTTTGTGAAGGAAATGAAGGTCCAGTACTTCCCATTCCACTATGCGGTTGACGAATCTCTGCTATCTCATGTTTTTGAACAATAAACTTTAATAATCTCTATTGTAGAGAGTAGTCAAAGTCAATCAAAGAAAGGACTTGGCAGGGTGTTCCAGATCACATCTGCAATCCTAATGCTTTGGGAGGCCAAGGAAAGACTATTGCTTCAGGCTACGAGTTCAATACCAGCCTGGGCAACATAGTGAGACCTCATCTCTACAAAAATAAAAAAGGTAATAAAAAGGAAAGGTCCTATGGGATTTTCATCCTTGACACTTTCTTATAAAATATTCTGTAATAAATTAAAAACTACATAAACAATATTTCAAATGATGCTACCCTTTGATGAAGAAGACCAAATCAAGATTTAACATTTTTGAACAACCTATCCAAGATAGCAAATGCAGTATAAATGCTTATAAACATCCTGGATTTTCACTGTATAAATATTTGAAAACTTCAAAATAAGGAAGAGACTATTGGCTGAGATAATAGTTATCCATATTAAGACTTCCTTTTTGTAGTGATGTTCCTGCATTCAACATATCTTGTGACAAGGATTATGAAAATCAATAGGTAGAACTTGGGTGAACTTATTGGCCTCATGAAATTAATGTGCCTCCCGATGGCAAAGCAATGTGACATCCACAGCTTGTCACAAAGCAGAAAAATTTTATCGAGGACTTGTAATGGCCATAGCAATCCCTTTTACATGCAACATTTACAAATCATCTCCAAATTTCAGCACCAATTAAGTCACTGACAGAGTGTGTGTGTGTGTGTGTGTGTGTGTGTGTGTGTGTGTGTTGGTGGAGTGGAGGGGTAAGGGAGGGGAACCTGTAAATTATGAGTACAAAACTAGAATTTGCTTGTAATTCTAAGATATTTGTTCTCAGACTTTTTTTCTATTCTCTCCTTCAAGCTGCGTTATTTTTTAATTCCAACATCTGCCTATATGCCTTGTGGGATTTGGTACAGCTGTTAAGGCTTAGACCCTTGCTCATATTCTGCATCGATAGACTAGATGAACAGCAAAATTATGTAGACAGCAACTCTGGGAAAGTCAAAGTCTTTGTGAGGCAAAACTGGAGTTTGAGTCACAGATCTTCTCCTTAGATGAGGAATGACAAAGGAGTGGAACACTACTTTCACTGCACATTTCTGCTTCTGAGGAAAATCCAAAAGTAAACAATCCAATTTGAATAGATTAGTCTCCTTTTAAAACTTCTTTAAAACTTAAGTTTATCCTGTGAAATGATTGCAAAATCAAGAAGGCTGACAGTTTACTCTGAATAAATTGAATCACAGGAACTCTAGTGATTAGGACACAGGTATGGGGGTGCAGTAGGAAGAATCTAGATCAAAAGCAGATACTAAAATTATATTTATGTAATTGGAAGATCACCAAGTTCCTTCTTCTATTCAACTCAGATTTCAGAAGAATGGCATCTAAAGCAATTGTTTCTGAGGTCTGAGTTCCAGGATTTTATTTAGAAAAAATAATCATCCCATGAAAAAAGGCTCAAAATTAGATATGTAACAAGAAATCATACCCTGAAGCCAAACCCCTCAACATCTATTTATTTATATTATTTGTATGAACTTAATGTGTATAAGTGCAGTTTTGTTACTTAGCTATATTGCATAGTGAAGCTTGGCCTTTTAGGGTAATCTTTACTGGAATAATGTACATGTACCTATGAATTAATTTATCATCCCTCTCCCCTTTCCCACCCTCCTACTTTTCTGAGTCTCCAATGTTCATTATTACACACTCTATGTCCATGTGTAAACATTATTAAGCATCCACTTATAAGTTATACTGTGGTATTTGACTTTGTGTTTTTGAGTTGTTTCACTTAAACTAATGGCCTTCAGCTCACTTCATGTTGCTGCAAAAGGTATCATTTCATTTTTTATGGCTGAATCATATACTATACTATTGTGTGTGTGTATACAAACACACACATTTATTATGCCATACTGTTTTTCATAGAGGTTATACTACTTTATATGCCCACCAATAGGGTATTCGTATTGCCTTTTCTCTGCATCCTGGCCACCATCTTTTGATTAGTTTTTTTTTTTTTTTTTTTTTTTACTTTTTAGTAATAGCCATTCTTACTGGTGTAAGATGGCATCCCATCATGGTTTTAATTTACATTTCTCTGAATGATTAGTGATGATGAGTATTTTTTAATATGTTTGTTCACCATTTGTATGTCTTCTTTTAAAACATGTCTACTCATGTCCCTTGCCCACTTTTTAATGGGGTTATTTGTTTTCGTTGTTGCTGTTGTTTGAGTTTCTTATAAATTCTGGATATCAGTTCCCTGTCAGGTGCATAGGTTGCAAATATTTTTCCCATTCTGTCAGTTGTCTGTTCATTCTGTTGATTATTTATTTTGCTATGCAGAAGTTTTTAGTTTAATTAAGTCCCACTTGTCTATTTTTGTTTTTCTTGATCATGATTTTGAGGCCTTAGTCATGAATTATTTGCCTAAACCAATGTCCTGAAAAGTTTTCCCTAGGTTTTCTTCTAGTATTTTTATAGTTTCAGGTCTTATATTTAAGTCGTTGATTATCTGGAGTTGATTTTTGTATATGGTGAGAGATAGGGGTCTAGTTTCATTCTTTTGTATATGGCAATCCAATTTTCCCAGCACCATCTATTGAAAAAATGTGTCCTTTCCCCTGTGCATGTTTTGTCAACTTTGTCATAGATCAGTTGGTTGTAAATATTTGGCTTTATTTCTGGGCTTTCTATACTGTTCTATTGATCTATGTGTCTATATTCATACCAGTATCATGTTCTTTGGGTTAGTATAGCATTGTAGTATAATCTGGGGTTAGGTAATGTGTTGTCTCCCACTTTGTTCTTTTTGCTTAGGGTTTTGTTAGCTATTTAGGCTCTTTTTTTGTTCCATTTGAAATTTAGAATCGTTTATTATAATTATATAAAAAACAATTTTAATATTTTGATAGGGATTGCATTGAATCTGAAGATTGTTTTGAGCAGTATGATCATTTTAATAATATTGATTATTCTGACCCAGTAGTGTGGAGTGATTTTCCACTTGTTTGTGTCATCTATAATTTATTTTATACATTTAATACAAATAGCATTTTGAAAACAGTGAGCGACAGATCATTTGACATTTGAGGAGAAGCATCTACCATTAAAACGAAGACCTAAACAAACAGAATAACAACAATTAGAGGAAACAAAAATTATGAAGCCTGAGAGGGAAACAACTTCAGAAAAATTATTTGTACATCTCAGAAATATGAGATGTCATTGCTCCCATATAAACCAGAATAGGACACAATATACCTCTGTACAACATTCAGTGAATAAAAATGAGCCACTGGAAATCTAACATTTTAAAGTTTGCCTTTAAAAATATTTTGTAGAAGGTATTGAAGATAAAGTTAAAGACATATCCCAATAAGTAAACAAAGAATAAGTGGATGAAAATATTTAAGAATATGAAATTTCGATGATTAGTCTATTATCTTAATAATAAACTTTTCAAAAGGAAAAAGCAGGTTTTAGCATCTCTTGTTTTCTAGGACAATCATACTTTCCATGTTAAAAGAAATTATGTTGCTTTTATTTTTTTACATGTTTTGTTTGTCCTTGTCAGCTTCTTTTCATACAACTCAAGGCCTGTTACGTACATCATCATGAAATATGAGAATGTGGCTGATAAAAAGTATATTCTAAAAGCTTCTAGGAAAAAAATAATGTGACAAACAAAATAGTTAAACTCAGAATAGCACTATACTTTTGGAGAGCAACACTGAAAACCACAAAACAAAGGTGTTATTGAAATTCCGAAGAAAAATATTTCCAGCCTAGAACTCTATCCAACAACATCCCATTAAAGTATCAAAGTAGAATAAAAATAACAGTCCTTTAAAAATTGCCTCCCTTGCTTTCTTTCTCAGGAAGCAACTTGAATTTTGAGAGTAAATCAAGAAAGAAGAAGACACTGATCCAAGAAGAGGCCATCTAACATAACAGGTGAATCTCAGGATCATGAAGAATGGGCCCGAAGATGACAGTTCAACAGTGCTAGGGAGTACCTATTCCACTTTCAAGCAGGTGAGTGGTAGTTTCAAAATGACAGGACTTCAAGGAAAAATATAAAACTTTCACATTACTGCTGTCAGTGGTGTGCTGAAGCCAGTTGCTATGGACTGAATTTTTGTCCCAACAAAATTCACATTGAAACTCTAATCCCCAATGTGACTGTATTTGGATATAAAGGATATAAAGAGACAATGTTAAATTAGGTCATAAGGGTGGGACCTGATCTGATAGGATTCGTGTCCTTATTAAAGGAGAAGTGAGAGCAATTGCTCTTCTTTCCCCACATTCAGAGGAAAAGCCTTGTGAGGATGCATTGAGAAGCCTGCCCATCTGAGAGCTAAGAAGAGAGTCCTCACCAGAAATTAAACCCTGCCAGACTTTGACCTGAGACTTTTTAAACCTTCGGAATTGTCAGAAATAAATTTCTGTTGTTGAAGCCACTCAATCTACGATATTTTGTTATGGAAACCTGAGCAGTGTAAGATACTAGTTCATACTGATTCTTAAGAGTCAATGGTTAAATATTTAAAGCTTTCGCCATCCCCTTTTAAAATACTAATAATTTGAAATTTTCCATGGCAAGAATATCTACACTATGTAAATTAACAAGCACTACAATCAGTGCTACCCCTGTGCCCTCAAAGAGCCAGATTATAAGCATATCACTATTTTGTGATTATATTTACTTTTCTGTCTGACAGTTTGTAGATGAATTAGTTATATATAAAATAAAAGCAAGCAAAGTAAAAATAAGGAAGCTCTGAGCTCCTAAAAAACCCAAAATGTTGCATAAGATATATATTCCGAAAATAATATTCATCCTGCTATGAATAATATTTGCATGATTATAGGAAGTTAAAACTGAAACACTGATTTAAATAAAATGATGATATATATGCAATGGTATCTCTGAAGGGTCTATATAAGAAAGTATAATACTGTAGTTATCACTCTCATTTTATGATTAATATGTATACAGAAAGAAACAGGGTTGTTATTGTAACAACATGGAAAATCACATAATCCACAAAATTATTACCCTTCTTGAACCTATTAATGAGCTGAGGATGCAGCACAATTAGCTCAAACTTTTTTTTTTTTTTTCTTTGAGACAGAGTCTCGTTCTGTCACTCAGGCTGGAGTGCAGTGGCAAGATCTTGGCTCAATGCAACCTCAAGTTCCCAGGTTCAAGCAATTCTCTGCTTCAGCCTCCCGAGTAACTGGGATTACAGGTGCCCACCACCATGCCTGGCTAATTTGTATATTTTTTAGTAGAGATGGGGTTTCACCATCTTGGCCAGGCTGATGTTGAACTCCTGACCTCATGATCCACCTGCCGCAGCCTCCCAAAGTGCTGGGATTACAGGTGTGAGCCACTGCACCCAGCCAGCTCAAACTTTAAGAACAGATAGGACCTCAAAGGTGAGACAAAATGTGAGTGCTGGCTTTCTCTGCCAGAGCTCTGTGAATGATAGAAGCTGTTTGCTTTTTTATTTTTTTAAATTGGAATAACAGAAGAAGAAGAGACAGAGAATTGGAAAGATAAAATATCCAAAAAGTGGTCAAGAATTTTCTAAAAATAATGAACTAAGTCAAACTCCAAATTTGAAAAACTCAGAACCTAAAGCAATATAACTATTAGACACATACATGCACATGTGTGTGCGCGTGCACACACACACACACACACACACACACACACACACAAGCATGGTCCTAAACACTTTATAGTCAAACTGGGTACAGTGAAAGATAAATAGAAAAATCATGAAAGAAGCTAGAAACAAAATATACTCTATGGAGAGAACAAAAATAAGTGTTACAGCAGATTTTGCCAGAAACTTTGTAAGAAAGAAAATAAAAATTGGCATTTTTAAGGTGCTGAAAGATAAAATTTGTCAAACTAAATTTCATACCCACTGAAAATGTGCTTGTAAAATAAAAGAAGGGACTTATTCAGACTAACAAATTCTAAAATAATTTATTACCAACAGATCTATATTAAAAAATATAAAAGATGTTTCTTCTATCTGATATCAGGCAGAAACACAATTCTACACACACATGCATACACAAAAACTATTTATAGAAATGGTTAAAATTTAGATAAATATGTGTGTTTTGTTCTCATTTTAGTTGCCCTAAAAATAATTGGTTTTCTAAAGGTAAAAAAATAATTAACAATGTATTTGAATTTATAGACTATGCAAAGTTATATATATGAGAAGAGTAACATATTGGATGAGAGGAAGAACTTCGGAATATATTGTTATAAAGCTCTTGTATAACATATGAAGCAGTTTAAAATTATTTGAAGACAGCTATTTTTAACACCAATATAATTTTTAGTAACTTCAAAAATGAAATACTTAAATATACATCTAACAGAACATGTACTGAATCTGATGACGAAAATGACAAAACACTGAAAAAAATTCAAAGATCTAAATAAATTGAAAGCAATACTAAGATTAATTGGAAGACTCACTGTAGCATAGATTTCTATTCCCCACGAATCTGTCTACAGATTTTTTGGAATTCCAAACAAAACACCCGCAGATATTTTCTTTCATTGAAGTCAACAAGCTGGCTCTAAAATTCATATGGAAAGGAGAGGATGTTAAATAGCCACACAAAGTGGAAAAGAAAAACAAAGCTTGACAACTAACATTATCTGATCTCAAAATTTGCTGTAAAGCTGCAGTAATCAAGACAGTATGGTACTGGTGAAATATCACTACCATAGGTCAGTGGAACAGAATAGAATGCCCAGAAACAGATCCAAACATATGTAGTCCACTGATTTAAAACAAAATTATAAAAGCAAATAATTGGTGGAAAGCGAGTTTTTTCAAAAAATAGTGCTGGAAAAATTGGACAACCCTACATACAAAAATAAATCTTAACCAGATCTCAATCCATCTCATGAACCTAAGGATAATACCTAAAACTGCATACTAATAATATAGACCTATAATCTGAAACTGAAAGCTATAAACCTAAAACAACAGCAACAACAAAAAACTTAAACACAAAGGAAATTTTTGTGATTTTGGAATAAGTAAGGCATTCTTATATATAATGCCAAGGTCATGATCTATAATAAAAACGATAGATTTCATAAAAATTTAAAACTTTTCTTCTAAAGGTACATCAAGAAAATGAAAAAGCAGGCCACAGAATTGAACAGAAACTTCAACAACAATAATACATGGATATGAAATAAGCTCAGTGTCACTAGCCATTACTGAAATACAAGTTAAAACTTTATGGAGATACCACTACACACCTATTAGAAGACAGTGAAGGGAAACTAATAATGCTAAGTGCCAGGAAAATTAGAAGCTTTGAGGAGAGTGTAGGGTTAAGGAATCTGCTGTGTTATCTCACCAGGAGGTCCCTCATGCGTGCTTCTGAAATTTCAGTTCTCTGTGTTCCCTGCCTCCCTGTAGGAAGCTCCAATAAATTCCTAACAGTGTAACTTGTTTCTAAGTCTGTTATTTTTCTTTGCTACCACGTGCACGGTTAGTTGAGGTTTTGCAGTAATTGAGCGCCTGCTTTCCCTTCCCTCTCCCTTTGCTTCCTGGCCCAGATGTTTGTTTTGCTGACATCTTCCTCTGGAATTTTTTAGCACATTCCTTCATTATAAAAAACAGGTGCATTCTGCACCTGCCAGAATCAGTCATTGTTCAATTTTGTCTACTTGCACTTCCCTGAGAGAACAATCCTACCCCAGAAACACTTTGTTATTTGACTAATATCTAACCCAAACCTGGACTCAATCTATCATGGTCCTTTCTGTGTTCTCTAAAGTATGCCTCATCTTGGCTATGCCTTTCATTAACATCCCAATTCTTTAAATTTCTGGAGCACTTTCCTCAGGGCACAATCAGGCAATTCCACTATCTTCACCTAAAAAAAAATATGGTAGCTGAGTGTCTCAGAAATTAGTTGAGTACTTTTGCCCATCTTAGTAGCCATCTTGTATCCTATTTTTAACATAGTTTTTCTATTCATGTTCTCACATTGCTATCTGAATCTATGAGAGGTGTTTTCCCACTGATCCTTACTACAGGATCTCTAAATACGACTTTAAAAAGACAACATGCAATAATTTTTTGCCTCTTGTCTGTCTCTGGGAGAATCATCACAGAGTCCTGTCAAGTGTTGCTTCTTTTCCCTGTTATTTTGTTTTCACCTGTTTCAGATCTATTATCAGATGAGATCTAGCAGTGCATTTTTCTCATCTCTTTTTGAAAAACAGTTAAAACTGGAGGTTTCTTTATCTATTTAAATCTGTCAATCTAGAATCTTAAGATAGAATTCTCCTCTCTTTTTATATGTCTAATCTTGCCACTAAATTTCTCACCCCTAGCCTAAAGTAAATTATCTCTTCAGTTTAATCAGCTGTCTTTACTTTTTTTTGCAGTCTTTTTCACTTTTCCAGCTCTAATGATAAAACAAATGATGAAAACAGTTTTTTAAACATTATAATGTCTGCCTGACATTGTGAGTGAACTCAGTTTCTAGAGACAATGATACAGATAAGACACTTTAGGAGTCTTCTTAGCCTTTAGGCTTATAGTATTTTATAGTTTTTGTTTCTTCAGACTCAATCCAAGAATATGCCGTATCATCTTAATAACATTTGCAAAAGTACTCCAAATCTTTTCTTTGTTTATCAATAAAATGTACCTACCTTCTATGGGTGAAACCAAAATTTAAGTGTGAGGATTCTAAAGTTATTATCAGAGCATTTATGTTCAAGTTGAGCTTGTGAATGGCTTGAGCCTGCGGCAAGCCACGTGAATTCAAGGTTAATTATTCCAAAGTTTACTTCCAAGGCACTGGTGACAACTCAAAATAACAATAACTCTGAACAGAATTTTGGACAGACTATATCTGAAAGAAACAATTTTCTGCAGAACTTCTTATGGCTGACAAACACTGCAAGAAGAGCCAAAGGTATATAAATGAGAAGAATTTCCTATAAATTCATGCCCTAACAATTGCTGCTCAGAAGAGGCTGTGCGTGTTTAATAAGATACAGTAGTAGCTTTCCGGTTGCTGCAGTGACTGTGAAAGGCCCTTCCGTCCTGTTCATTTGCTGAATCTGTAGAGCTGGTTCGTGTTTATTAAATCTCCTCCTACTACCGCCTAGACCAAAGCACCTCCTCCCTTTTGCTGAGACGACCAATGGGACTTTTGCCATAGCCTGAGCAACTTCATACAAGGCCTAACCTCCTTTGTTTAAGTTTCTTCCTCTGTAAAAGCAGTTGAAGTAGTCTCCCCTATATCTGTGGTTTCACTTTCCAAGGTTTTAGTGACCTGAGTCAAATCACAGTTCAAAAATATTAAATGAAAATGATCTAGAAATAAACAACTCATAAGTTTTAAATTGGTCACTCTTCTGAGTAGCGTGATGAAATCTCGCACTGTCTCACTTTGTCCCACCTGAGACATGAATCATCCTTTTGTGCAGTGTATTTACACTGCCTAAGCTATCCACCCATTAGTGATTTAGTAGCCATCTGGGTTATTAGATCGTCTGTCATGGTATTGAGGTACTTGAGTTCAAGTAAGTCTTACTTAATAATGGCCCCAAAGTGCAAGAGTAACAATGCTGGTGTATTGTTATAATTGTTCTATTTTACCATAGTTATTGTTATTAATCCCTCACTATGCCTAATTCATAAACTGTATCATAGGCATGCAAATATAGGAAAAATCGTAGTGTACATAGGGTTCAGCACTACCTGTCATTTCAGACATCTACCAGGCATCTTGGAATGTATCCTCCATGAGTAAGGGGGGACTATTGTATTTACTTTTGGAAGAAGTCACTGAACATTAAATTTATAATGTTCAAACACATAGTGAACTTAATCCTTAAAACCTGTCATTTCCCAGATAAAAAGTTTGCCTTTGAGTACCTTTACCAATCTCAAAAGTTACAACCCTCTTCATGCAGTAAAGTCCATGGAGGGTGGCTAGCAAGAGTTAAGCCAACCTTAGTGGATGTCTGAAAGTTATGTGAAAAGGTTGGATTTGAGATAAAATTTGAACGCAGTCAACAAGGTTTGATAATAGATAGAAGATAAGATATGATATAAAGAAGAGTTATGAAAATATCTCCAAGATTTGGGCTTGAGCGAATAGGTAAATGCTGCTTCTTGAGGGAAGATCAGGTTTGATCAGACTAAGGGTAATGGAGAGTTCAATTTAGGATATATTAAATTTAAATGTCTAGTAAGTAGGAACCTCAAAGGGAATTGTGATGACGTATGTCTATTAGTCATTAGCATTATCAGTGAGATTACTGTGACACATTAAGACATGTAAATAAATAGGTTCATATAGGTTAGGCAGGAAATGTAGCTACAGACAAGGTCTACTACCCTGTTGGGAGCAAGCCCCACAAAATCTGGCCATAAACTGCCCCCAAGACTGGCCATAAACAAAATCTCTGCAGTCCTGTGACATGTTCATTATGGCCCTAACGCCCAAACTGGAAGGTTGTGGGTTTACAGGAATGAGGGCAAGGAACACCTGGCCTGCCCAGGGCGGAAAACTGCTTAAAGGCATTCTTAAGCCACAAACAATAGCATGAGCAATTTATGCCTTAAGGGCATGTTCCTACTGCAGTTAGCTAGCCCAACCTATTCATTTAATTCAGCCCATCCCTTTGTTTCCCATTAGGGATACTTTTAGTTAATTCAATATCTGTAGAAACAATGTTAATGACTGGTTTTCTGTTAATAAATATGTGGGTAAATCTGTTTGGTGCTCTCAGCTCTGAATGCTGTGAGACCCCTTATTTCCCACTTCACACCTCTATATTTTTGTGTGTGTGTCTTTAATTCCTTTGGTGCTGCTGGGTTAGGGTCTCCCTTGGTCTCGGCAAGTGGTGCCCAACATGGGGCCGAGACCAGTCCCTCTCACGAAGGCACAAATACAGCAAGTTTTTACAAATAGTCTTACTTGGCAAACCCAGTTAGCTGACTTTGTGGGTATTCTTGATAATTATTTTCCTAAAACGAAGCTGTTTCAATTTTTGAAATTAACTATTTGGATTCTCCCTAAAATAACTAAATTTAAACCAATTGAAGGTGCTGAGAATGATTTTACAGATGGATCCAGTAATAGTAAAGCTTCTTATTCTGGCTTGAAAAGTAAAGTTTTCCCTATGCCCTATACTTCAGCTCAAAAAGCAGAGCTTGTAGCTGTAATTGAGGTATTGACTACTTTTGATAGACCTATTAATGTGATTTCTGATTCTTCATACATGGTTCATTCCACACAGTTAATTGAAAATGCTCAGTTATGATTTCATACCAATGAACAACTGATGACTTTATTTACCCAGTTGCAAACAGAAGTTAGGAGTAGAATGCACCCTTTTTACATCACTAACATTAGAGCTCATACACCTCTTCCAGGACCTTTGACTAAAGGGAATCAAATGGCCGATCATCTAGTTGCTAATGCAATATCTAATGCTAGACACTTTCACAATTTAACCCATGTTAATGCCTCTGGTCTCAAACGCAGATACAGCATTACCTGGAAAGAAGCTAAAGCTATTATCCAGTGATGCCCAACTTGCCAAATGGTACATTCCTCATCTTTTGCAGGAGGAGTTAATCCTTGAGGACTGGAACCTAACTCTATTTGGCAAATGGATATCACACATGTTCCCTCATTTGGGAGACTAACTTAGGTACACGTATGTGTGGACACCTTTTCTCACTTTGTCTGGGCTACATGCCAAACAGGAGAGTCTTCTGCCTGTGTTAAACATCACATTTTGCAGTGTTTTGTGGTGATGGGCATTCCAGCTTCTATTAAAACAGATAATGCCCCAGGCTATAGTAGCCAAGCTCTAGCTACATTTTTCTCTATGTGGAATATTAAACACATTACTGGCATCCCATACAATTCTCAAGGACAAGCTGTAGTGGAAAAAATGAGTCTCTCCCTAAAACAGCAGTTGCGAAAGTAGAAAAGGGGAGACAGATTATATAGAACCCCATAGACACAATTGAACCTAGCATTATTAACTTTACATTTTCTGAGCCTGCCCAAAGGAGAAATGTTATCAGCAGCTGAACAGCATCTACAGAAACCAGCTGCAAAGACAGAAACAGAACAACTGATTTGGTGGGGAGATCCGATAACAAATAGTTGGGAAATAGGTAAAATAATAACTTGGGGTAGAGGTTATGTTCGTTTTTCCCTAGGCCAAAATCAACAGCCAATTTGGATACCATCAAGACACCTGAAAGCTTATCATGAGCCAAATGCCAAGGAAGAGACTCCAGGAGGATCCAGAGGATCCCCCGGTGGCAACTATGTCAAGATTGAGGCTGAGGAGGACCCTAACTGTCACGAGTAACACCTGTCAAACACAGCAACCCACCTGGGGACAAATCAAGAAGCTGTCACAGATGGCGGAAGAAAACCTGAGGAAAGCGGGACAGTCAGTCACAATGAATAATTTAATGGTAGCTATGATAGTGGTTATCACCACTGCTGTGAGTATTCCTTCAATAAGGGCTGGTAATAATGCCTGGATGCAATCACTCTGTGACACAGTTACATATGCTTTCTGAGCTCAGTATTTACCATAATAAATCTGCTCCTATAATTGAGGCATACCACTCTCAAAATACTGTTTGTAAACAGGATTGGACCCTGTTAGAAAAAATGAATGTATTTGTTTAGGAAGATTGCTTTGCAGAACAGGCAGAGGTGCTGTACAATGATTCCCTTGGAATCATTATTAATTGGCCCCCTAAGGGGATGTTTAGCTTGAATCGCACCTCTCAGTCTACCTGCCATGCCCACACTATGTTCAGATGATCTGAACAAAACGGTCAGATGGTAGAAGTGGTAAGAAGTATGGCAAAAGTTCCTATTATCTGGAACCATGGCGGTATAGTGGCACCTCAACCTCAAATGATATTGCCTGCTCTAGGAGCTTAACATAAGGATTTGTGGAAACTATTAAATGCTCTTAATAAGATCAAAATTTGAGAAAGAATAAAAAAGCATCCAAAAGGACACTCTACACACTTGTTTTTGAATATAGCAAAATTTAAAAAGCAAATATTTAAAGCATCCCAGGCACACCTGACCTTAATGCCAGGAACTGGAGTGCTTAAAGGAGCTACAGACAAATTAGCCGCTAGTAACCCATTAAAATGGATAAAAACACTTGGAAGCTCTGTGATTTCAATGATGATGGTGCTTTTAATCTACGTTGTTTATTTTGTATAGTCTGCAGATGCAGACCCCAACCCCTGCGAGAAGTAGCTCACCGTGACAAAGCTGCCCTTGGTTTTATCTCTTTGCAAATCAAAAAAGGCAGACATGTTGGGAGGAAGCCCCCCAAAATCTGGCCATAAACTGGCCTCAAGACTGGCCATAAACAAAATCTCTGCAGCACTGTAACATGTTCATAATGGCCCTAACATCAAGTTGGAAGGTTGTAGGTTTACAGGAATGAGGGCAAGGAACACCTGGCCCACCCAGGGCAGAAAACCGCTTAAAGGCATTCATAAGTCACAAAAAATAGCATAAGCAATTTATCCCTTAAAGACATGTTCCTGCTGCAGTTAACTAGCCCAACCTATTCATTTAATTCGGCCCATCCCTTCGTTTCCCATAAGGGATACTTTTAGTTAATTTAATACCTACAGAAACAATGCTAATAACTGGTTAGATATTAACAAATATGTGGGTAAATCTCTGTTTGGGGCTTTCAGTTCTGAAGGCTGTGAGACCCCTGATTTCCCACTTCACACCTCTATATTTCTGTGTGTTTGTCTTTAATTCCTCTAGCGCCACTGGGTTAGGGTCTCCCTGACTGAGCTGGTCTTGGCACTATCCATCCCTAGGTCAGCGGTTGTCAGTTGTTGATGTCTATACCAATCAATTGGAGAGCTTGTTAAAACAGAGAGTCTGATTCTGTAGGTCCGGTGGTGAGCCTGAGATTCTGGCATTTCTATCAAGTTTCCTGGTGATACTGGTCCACAAACCACACTTTGAATTCAATTATCTTTGGCATTCAAATATTCATAGGTAGGGCAGAAGAGAAACAACCAATAAAGCAAACTGAGATGGAAAGGCAATGAGATTAGAGGAAAACCTTTAAGTGTCCATATAATGAGTTATCTTAATAGAGCTAAATATTGAACCACTCTTGAATTCCTAGGGTAAATCCAGCTGTATCATACCATATATAATGATTTTATTGATTCTATTTGCTAAATTTTAAAGAGTAATTTTGGCATTTGAATTCACAAGGTAGAAAAATCAATAATTTCTTTTTGTTTCTTCCATCTTAGTCAGTTTTGACATTAATTTTATATTGAATTTTTAAAATTAATTTTTATTTATATTAAATTTATAAAGCATTATTCTTTAATATTTTCATATGTTCTAGAAGAGTTTAAGCTACCATAAATTCTTCTCTGTCTTTTAAAATAATATACAATTGGCCGGGCGCGGTGGCTCAAGCCTGTAATCCCAGCACTTTGGGAGGCCGAAACGGGCGGATCACGAGGTCAGGAGATCGAGACCATCCTGGCTAACACGGTGAAACCCCGTCTCTACTAAAAAATACAAAAAAAAAAACTAGCCGGGCGAGGTGGCGGGTGCCTGTAGTCCCAGCTACTCGGGAGGCTGAGGCAGGAGAATGGCGTGAACCCGGGAGGCGGAGCTTGCAGTGAGCTGAGATCCGGCCACTGCACTTCAGCCCGGGCGACAGAGCGAGACTCCGTCTCAATAAAAAAAAAAAATAAAATAAAATAAAATAATATACAATTTAGCTGAGCACACCTGTTTCCAGGGACTTTTTAATAGTAGAATCTTTTAAAGGTAAATTTTGGTAATTTTTTTTTTTTTTTTTTGAAAAACACAGATTCCTGTAGATGGTTTTCAAGAATATTGCCATAAACTTTCTTACAGTATTATCTTATAATCCTGCTACTTACTATCTCCTCTGTGTGCGTGTGAGAGAAAGATTCATTTTCTTTATCATTCCTGACCTTATATATTTTTGCTCTCAATAATGCCTTGTATTGGCATTTGGGGGTAAAAATCAGTTTCTACAAAAAAAACAATTTAATTTTAGCTGTATAATTCCTCCTTTTCATATCTGTTGGCTGAACTTTATTATTTATCAAGATTGGTAGTAAGTTTCTTTTCAATTTCTAAAAAATCTTCCATCATCAGTAGGCTTATATACTTTCCACTCAGTACAATTTTTTGGTGAGATCTATAAGTTTTGCTGTGTAGTATTTATGTTTTGCTTCCCTTCTATTGAAATATTTTGAAATTTCTCTTTGTAAATATTCTTTAATTAAAGGAATTTCTAGGGACATAATTTTCATTTACAAACAGTTGAATGAATTTTTAGAAACTCTATTTACACTAATCATTTTCATTACTTTTTTTTTTTTTTGAGAGGGAGTTTTGGTCTTGTTGCCCAGGCTGGAGTGCAATGGTGCAATCTCAGCTCACTGCAACCTCCGCCTCCTGGGTTCATGCAATTCTTCTGCCTCAGCCTCCCAAGTAGCTGGGATTACAGGCATGCACCACCATGTCCAGCTAATTTTGTTTTTGTAGTAGAGACCACATTGGTCAGGCTGGTCTTGTACTCCTGACCTCAGGTGATCCACCAGCCTCAGCCTCTCAAAGTGCTGGGATTACAGGTGTAAGCCACCTCACGCAGTTATTTTCATTTCTGTTAGGTCATAATTAGAGAACAGGCCTATAAAGACTCTACTGTTTTAGTGTTTAAAGCTTTACCCTGTGGCCTATAATGTATACAAGTTTTGTGAACATAAGAGAAAAATGTTACATATCTGAGGGATGCATATTTAGGTAGACTGATTGAATTATTCAGTTATCTGACTTGATTTTTTTCTATATGCATCTTTCTAATTCTTAAAGGAATATATTAAAAGCTCCCTTTTTTTCTATCAAGTTCTTCTTGCATTGTAATAGGTTTTGCTTCATATATTTAGCCACAGTTTGATACCACTACTTGTCTATAACTGTAATGCAGAGCTGTCTGGTAGGACTTCTTGTGATGGAAATATTCTGCATCTGCGCTGTCCCATATGGTTACCACAATCACATGTGGCTATTGAATACTTGAAATGTGGTTGGTGCAACAAAATTTTAAATTTTATTTTATTTAAATTTATTTCAGTTTAAATTTATATAGCCATACATGACTAGTGAATACTTAATGAGACAGGATAGTTGTAATATCGTCTATTTAAACTTTTATTATTAAAAATTATTTCTGTTTGTCTTGTTTAAGGTTTGTATTAGTTTCCTTTGACTGCTATGGCACATTATCATGAAATGGGTGGCTAAACACAGCAAAGGTTTCTTTCTCACTGTTCTGGAGGCTAGAAGTCTAAAATCAAGGCATTGGCAGGGCCATGCGTCCCATGAAGGCTCTAGGCAAACATTTTTCCCTGAGTCTTCCAGCTTCCCGTGGTTGCTCACCACCTTTGCATTCCTAGGATTGCAGCTGAATCACTCCCATTTCTGCCTCTGTGTTCACATGGTCCTCCTCCCTGTGTCTCTCTGCCCAAATCTCCTGCTCTCTTCGAAGAACACCAGTCCATAGATTTAGAGTCCACCTTAATCCAGTATGACCCCACCTTAATTTGATTACATTTGCAAAATCCCTACTTCCAAATAATGCCACTTTCATAGATACTGGGATTAGGACTTAAATTCACCTTTTTAAAGGGACACAGCAGCATCCACTACAGGGTTTTAAAATAAAAAATACTTCTTTTCCTGAATGTTGCGAATCCCAATTTCCTTTAGTTTTCATTTGACTGGTATTTGCTAGCCCATTTCTTTATTTTCAGTCATACTTATTTTTAAAATTGGTTTACCATAAACATAATACAACCTAAAAAATCTGATGGTCTTTGTCTTTTTCAAAGAAGAACTCAAGTCTGCTCACGTTCAGTGTTATTAATGAAATATTCATTTATTCATTCTAATCTTCCACATGTTATTTTACCTTGATGTTCACTATTCATTTTTTAGATTTCTTGGTTTAATAAATTTTCTATTCATTTCATATTGTCTATGTTTTTAAAGAACAGATGTTCTATTTTATTTTTCAATTCATTGTTACCATCCCTTTTCAAACTTATATTTCTCTATTATTTATTTTAAATAAGATTCTCAGTACTTCTTCCATGAAGAAATATTTTTTTCTATCCTACTCACATATGCACACATGTTGGCTATGAGAATGCACCTTGCAGATGTCTAACTACAGGTAGTAGAATTGATGTAAGTCTCACCTTGTTGTGTTCAGAAATATATCAATGTGTTTTGTTGAGACAATGTTCATTGTAGATTGCTCCCAGTAAATGGGTTAGCTTAGCAGAAGTACTATAGCCTGTTTCTGGAAAACAGTAGACTCCTCTGATGTCTGACTTTGGTTCAAAGACTCCTCAGAGGACTTGCCACACCTTCCTTGGATTGTACGGCAGGTTAGATTGCCCCCAAACCAACTCCTTTCCTTTTCTCCCTCACTTAGGAATTACATGTGCATGAAGGTCTGATGTCTCCTCATCTTCCCTGATTTCTCTTCATTTTCCTTCACAAGAGTTTTTGTTTCTTTGTTTTTAAATAAAGTCGTTGCATGTTCAATCTTATCTTGGCATCTCTTTCTTGGAGGACCCTCACTAATACACCACAACAGTAAAATAACCTGAAAATTTTTAAATTATTTCAACTCCCCCCAGTTGCCTGAGTTTTTTTGAGACAGTCTAATACTTGTAGTAGTAGACTGTTACAGATTATCTCTTGCCTGATAGTCATGAGTTCTGATATGGATTTATATTATACATTCTCAGACAATGTATAAGTATTCCTTAACATTTAACTATTAACTGTGCACTAAACTTACTCATTTTTATCTTCCCTCACCTATCTTTTTTTTTTTTTTTTTTTTTTTTTTTTTTGAGTCTCACTCTTTAGCCCAGGGAGTGCAGTGGCACAATCTTGGCTCACTGCTGCAACTCCACCTCCCCAGTTCAAGCTGTTCTCCTGCCTCAGCCTCCCAAGTAGCTGGAACTTCAGGTGCCTGCCCCTCACCTATCTCAAAGTCTCTGTTCTGATTTGTTTCAAGCCTGGTAAGAGTCTCTGTAAGTCAGGATCCTTGAATGTAAATACTAAAGCACATTCTTAATTAAAACAAACAAAAAATAAGGACATTAACTCATTTATGGCTGAGGTGGCATTTTTTTTTTGAATTTTTGCAAAGAGACCTTGGCGATGATCTTGAGCGGTAGGATATAAATAACTCCATGCTTAGCGTTCCAATAATGGAACACTAGGCATAATTCAGTAGCCACTGTGCCTGGCTATTTTCATTTCTGTTGGATTGTAATTAGAGAACAGGCCTATAAAGACTCTACTGCTTTAATGTTTTAAGCTTTACCCTGTGGCCTATAATGTATACAAGTTTTATGGACATAAAAGAAAAAAATGTTACATATTGGAGGGCTGTCCAGAAAATCAGACTTGAGGGACACATACCAGATTCCATGCTTATATGAACCCATGAGACTGCTCCAGAAAAGCCTCTCATGCTGCCACATCAGAGCACAGGAACCATAGATCAGGTACCTGTCACAGTCACATCTGAAACTAGCTACCTCTTCATCTTCCCTGCCATGCAAACTCTATGCAACACCTCCTTTTTACACATCATTCTCTACAGAACCCAAGTGCTCCGGAACACATGGCTGGTGAAACATAGTTTATTTGCTTTGCTTGGGCTGCAAAAGATCCTGATAAATCAAATAACATTTTCCAAACAGAAATAATGTTCACAAACCGATGGACAACTACAACATATGGACATCAACACTTCAGAGTTCTTTCTCGATATTTTTACCACACAGGGAACATTGATGGTAACTAGGGATTTTTGTGCAACCATAATGTGTTTGTTTTTTTTTTTCTTCTTCTTGACAGTTGAATTATTCATCAGCAGGACAAAGTATTATTGGATAGATGTCTCTTTCTCTCAAAATGACATAGATATTATGTTACAGCTTTTCGCTTCCAGATGAGAAGAATGACATTTACTTGATTGCTTCCACCTTTAGGGATAAGGGATTCTTTGTGCCTAAAAGCTTGAAATAGTTTCTCTTTATGCCTATAGTTCAGAAATGTATGAAACTCTGATTAGATGTGTCTTTTTTTTTTTTAAATCACCAACTCGAATTGCAATGTGAACTCTTTTATTTGTAATGAATCAGATTTAATTTTCTTTTAACTTAGGGTAATTTTAAAAATTTGTTAATAATTCAAGCTTAGAGTAATTTTTATGTGTTTCAAAACTGACTCTTTTCATCTCCCTTTCTGGGATGCCCACCCTTTTGGGTGTCTTTGAATTTGCAAACTTGGTCTGCTGGGTCTCCTAGAGCTCTCCTGCCAGCCTCTCACATTTTCATTCATTATTTATATGTCTTTATACAACAATTTTGCTTTCTGCGTAAGATATTTCTTTTATTTTATCTTCCAGGCCACGAATGTATCATTAGAAATCATGGTTTTTGCACAGCATATAAACATCACTATACCTTTTGTTGATCTGCTTATCTCTCTTTCTTGTTCAGTGTTCTATTTAACTTTCTATTTATTTAACTCATCTGCTTTGGCAGAAATATCATTATGGCTCATCAGTAGTAGGTCTGCTTATTGTCATATCTTATGAGGTAGTGGTTTCCCAGTGATTGGATGGCTGGTGTTGTGGGAACAGACTGTTAAATTTCCCGTTTTGTGTGGCATAGAAGGCGGCTCCCAAGGAGGAGGCCCCCAAATTCCTACTCTTTTGGAACCTCATGCATAGGAAAGACTTGGCTTATCCATGTAACATGAGTCTTGAGGGCCAGGGAAGATCTTGTAAAGTTACTCTAAAGTAGTATCAAAATTAGCTTTCTCACTGGTTGTCTGCTGATGTCTATGACAATAATTTTCTCAAAATTTCTCACCTTACTATTTCTGTCCTAGGTTTCTCTGGGTTTTGCCTCTTTTAATCGAGGAAGCACTCCAGTGGATCATAATAGGGGATTTTCATGGATACCACAGCTTCTATGATTTCTCTGTGTCCCCACCCAAATCTCATCTTGAATTGTAGTTCCCCAAATTCCCACATGTTGTGGGAGGAACTAGTTGGAGATAATTGAATCATGTGGGCAGTTTTCCCCATCCTGTTCTAGTGATAGTGAATTAGTTTTCATGAGATCTGATGGTTTTATAAGGTGCTTCTCCCTTCACTGGGCACTCATTCTTCTCTCTCCTGCCTCCATGTGAAGACAGACATGTTTGCTTCCCCTTCCACCACGACTGTAAGTTTCCTGAAGCCTCCCCAACCATGTTGAACTGTGAGTCAATTAAATCTTTTTCCTTCATAAATGACCCAGTCTTGCGTATGTCTTTATTAGCATCATGAGGACAGACTAATACAGTCACTGATTTCACAAGCCAATAGTTCATGCTATGTTAAAACAAAATTTCTCGAAAGGCACTAGGAGAATAAGTTTGGAAAAATTAGGGTTTTATGGGACTCTACTGTACAGTACAGGACAGCTAGCCTCACAGGACTTTGGGCATTACATGTCAATAGCACTCACCACTCATTGTAAAGTGTAAAATGCCTCCTCTATTTTCCAAATGCTTTTGGAGAGGGGTGCTGAGTAGCAACTATGGCTGAGAAACTCTAATTAAAAACAAATAAATAAGTAATTTAAAAAATCTTATCATGAGGTGCCAAAAGGTAAAACAGCTGACCAAGTTGGTATGAACCGCCACAGAGAGGAAGCACTGCATAAAATATTATCATTAAAAAAAAAGTAGGGCATCTCAAAATAAATGGAAGGAAATCTGCCCCCGATGAAGAAGTAAGCGTGTACATCATTGTTACAGCTGCTGTAAGTGATTCCAGACAAAAAAGGACCCCTGGATTTGTGATCGTAGTTTGGTAAATTCTTTATTGGCAGAGAAATTGTGGCTTGCATAGTTAAATCAAAACAAAATTATCCTTGAAACACAGGATGATCAGAGGGTTTCCATGTGCATGGAAGAAAAAATGTGCTGGAAAATTTCACACAATTGTCAAGAGAAGTTTTTCAAAAAGATCTTTATTTGCTGAGGTTTCTGAATCAGTAAAATAAAATTATGCAAGAGAGTAAACACCATAATTGTTACATGTCTGAGGCTGTGGTGGCTCTGCTCCAGGTTATAAGGTAGATTTAGGTATTTTCCCCATACATCTCTCATATCAGGACCCAAGCTGAAAAGAGGAATGGTTGCTTGGGAAATATTCTTCTCATGGCAGAGGGCAGAAGAACAAGAGTTCACATATATTTAAAGTTTTTGCTCAAATGTGCCCTCATGTCTCAGCATATTTCATTGACTGTGGCAAATCACATGGTCTAGCCCAATGTATTAGATTGGTTCAAAAGTAATCATGGTTTTGCCATCAAAAGTAATGGCAATTAAAATAATTTTGCCATTACTTTTCATGGAAAAAATCACAATAGATGAGGCAGGAAATCCATGCTTCTCATGGCTGAGGGTAAGGGGGAGGGAATATTTGTTGCTCAGTAATACATGCTACCATACCCAACAATGCTCACAAACAACTTATATGCCACAGAAGACAGAGCTTTACAGGCTTCAAGAGATAAAGCTGGCCGGGCATGGTGGATCACGCCTGTAGTCCCAGCACTTCGGGAGGCTGAGGTGGGCGGATAACCTGAGGTCTGTAGGTCAAGACCAACCTGACCAACATGGCAAAACCCCATCTCTACTAAAAATACAAAATTAGCCGGAGGTGGTGATGCATGCCGGTAATCCCAGCTACTCGGGAGGCTGAGGCAGGAGAATCACTTGAACCTTGGAGGCGGAGGTTGCCGTGAGCCAAGATGGTGCCACTGTACTCCAGCCCGGGCAATAAGAGCAAAACTCCGTCTGAAGAAGAAAAAGAAGGAAGGAAGGAAGGAAGGAAGAAGAAAAAGAAGGAAGGAAGGAAGGAAGGAAGGAAGGAAGGAAGGAAGGAAGGAAGAAAGAAAGAAAGAAAGAAAGAAAGAAAGAAAGAAAGAAAGAAAG
>NC_045446.1:22940627-23000904 GCF_002776525.5 Piliocolobus tephrosceles | reverse complement strand
GAAAGAAAGAAAGAAAGAAAGAAAGAAAGAAAGAAAGAAAGAAAGAAGGAAAGAAAGAAAAAAGCAATTAACCTAGAGCAGCCAGGATTCTCATGTCTTATGATCTAATGACGTGGCTTGACTACTCACCTGTAACCCCACGTTGAACCTCATGCTCCCTGCCCAACAAGCTTCTAGAGACAATTAAGTCCTTCTAATCTGCACTTAGGGTAAAGGGGATCATGCTTGTTCTGGAACTTCCCCTAATCCATATGAGTCTGTTCGTATTCACCCTGAGTTTTGATGGAGTGGGATGATAAATAATTTGTGGAAGGTTTACATTCTGACCTCAGCTATGGACTAGAAAATACTGATTCAAACTCAGAGCTGAAGAACAATCCTTTCATTTTACCATTATCATAGCTCCTCCTGAAACAATGAAAACAATTTATTCAATAGGTGGATAACAGAGAGAAAACCAAGAGCAAGAAAATATTAAGAGAAAAATTCATTGACTTGAGAGTTCACAAATAATTTATGTATATATTTAATATGTGTATCTCTTTGTAACAAAGGAGCATCCAACTTTCTTTTAGCCTAGAAATGCACTAGTTTCTAACTGCTACCGCAACAAAGTACCACAATCTTAACTAAGGTGGCTTACACAACAGAAATGTGTTCTTTCACAGCTCTGGAGGCTGGAAGTCCAAAGCCAAGGTGTTGGTAAAGTTGATTCTTTCTTGAGGCTATGAGAAAAATCTGTTTTATACCATTTTCTCCTAGATTCTCCTGGTTTGCTGGAAATCTTTGGTTTTCTGTGACTTATGATGCATTACCCTGAACTCTGCCTGTATCTTCACATGGCCTTCTCCCTGTGTGTTTGCTTTTGTTTCCAAAATTCTCATTTTTTAAAAAACAAAGTTGTATTGGGTTAGTGTCCACTATAATGATTAACTTGATCATCTGCAAGCCTCTATTTCCAAATCATGTCACATTTACAGTTCGTGGGTGTTAGGACCTCGAGAACTTTTGCGGGGACAGAAAACTGCATATTTTTTTTTCAAATGGCATTTTACTCATATCAAAGAGATAAAATAGAGCAGATTTGATTAAGTGAGGGTAATGGGGCAAAGCTCAGAGGATCCTGACTTCGACTCACCTCCTAAAAAACTCACTGAAATGTTCCTGAGATATTTGCATCCTCTTCAGAGCATAGTTTTAAAATGACTATTCATACTTTATTCCATTGTAGGTGAATATAGTTAATAATATATTGTATATTTCAAAATAGCTGGTATAACTTTGAATGTTATCATCACAACATGATAAATGTTTAAAGTATGCTAATTACCCTGATTTAAGTGTTATATAATTTATACATGCATGGAAACATCACACTGTATTCCATAAATATGTATAATTGTTATGTGTGAATTATAAATAAAATACAACTAACACTTAATAAAATAAAGTGACTATTCCACAGCTTCATTTTTCAATACCTATGTAGTATATCCTCATATGGGAAAAACATAATTTATTTAATAATCTGATATTCTTAGATATTTCCATTTTTAAATCTTTTCCCTATTGCAAACAATATGGTGCTTAACACCCATGTAGTTAAGTTTTTGTGTACATATTTCATAATTCTTTTAGCAATATTTTCCAAAAATGAAAATGTTTTTAAATACTTACATCTTAGCATATTATGCTAAATTGCTTCCCCTCCAAAAACAGTTGTCTCAATTTATTTTCTTTTCAGCTTTATATCATATACTTTTTAGGTTTAGCTGAACTTCATCACAGAGCATTGAGTTTCAAGGGAAGGTTGCTACTATAGACTGAATGTGTCATACCAAAATTAACACGCTGAAATTCTAACCCGCAGTGTGATGATATTAGAATGTAGGACCTTTTGGATGTTATGAGAGTGGAGCCCTCAGGAATGGGATTAGTGTCCTTATGAAAAAGAGGCACTGGAAAGGCACCCTCACTCCTAAGAACACAGCGAGAACACAGGGAGAAGATAGTCATCTATGAAGCAGGCCTTCCGGGGACAATCCATCTGTCTGCATCTTGACCTTGGACGTCCCAGCCTCCAGAACTGTGAGAAATAAATGTTTGTTTTTTCAGTCACGCAGTCTATGGTACTTTTGTCACACAGCCTGAATGAACAAAAAGGGTTAGTTTAGCTTAAACGATTTTAACTGGAAGAAAACTACTGGCTCTGAAAGGAAGCTTAGAATACTCCTTCCCTAAGTCAGAGCTCATGCTCCCTGAAAGAAAGTAGAAATGAGGCACTGAGGTGAGAGAGATTAGTCAAGGAAACTTCTAACTACAGGGCCTATGTTTTCCACCTGAGGCATCATATAAATGTCCTAGTGCTGCCATATCAAATTACCACAAACTATGCAGCCTTAAGAAAAAATTAATTGCCTCACAACTCTGGAGGCCAGATGTCCAAAATCAAGGCATCTACAGAGATATGCTCCCTCTGAGGATTGTGGGAAAATATCTTTCCTTGTGTCTTCCTAGCTTTTGCTTGTTGCCAGTAATCCTTGGCTTTTTTTTTTTTTTTTTTTTAAGATGGAGTCTCGCTCTCTCTCCCAGTCTGGAGTGCAGTGGTGCCATCTCGGCTCACTGCAAGCTCCGCCTCCCGGGTTCACGCCATTCTCCTGCCTCAGTCTCCCGAGTAGCTGGGACTACAGGTGCCCACCACCACGCCCAGATAATTTTTGTATTTTTAGTAGAGACGGGGTTTCACCATGTTAGCCAGGATGGTCTCGATCTCCTGACCTTGTGATCCACCTGCCTCGGACTCTCAAAGTGCTGGGATTACAGGTGTGAGCCACCACGCCTGGCCAATCCTTGGCATTTTTTGGCTTGCAGTTGAATCATTGCAATCTCTGCCTTGGTCATCAAGTGGCCTATTTCCCTCTGCCCTCTGGGTTTTCAAATCTCACTCTGTTTATAAGGACACCATTAACTAGATGTAGGATGACTCATTTTAACTTGATTACATCTGCAAATATCCTACTTCCAAAGAAGGTCATAGTCACAGGTATCAGGGTTAGCACTTCAACATATCTTTCTGGGCAGGGGACACAAATTATTCCACATCAGACACCAACTGAATTCTGAGGCAAAGGTGGGTGCCTAGGATTTAAGCTGTTCCAAAGAGAAGTGCAAGGAAACTCCTATGATCAACTTCACCTTCTTCAGTTTCACACAAGACTTAACTTCTCTGTGGCAACTGATATCTCTTCAAATGACATCTTGGATTGGAACCATATTCTGGGAAATGGAGCCCCCTGCCATTGCCACTCTGTGCATCATGAAGATAAACACATACCTTTTTGTTTAAATCCACCTAATCACAGAGACTAATTGTATCATGGGATATGACAGAACTCTGCAGTATGCTCTGTGCAATTGCTGGGCTATTTCAGTTGTGTTAAGAGGCTCTGCCTAGAGAGAAGGATGGCATGTGCTCATTAAGATAAGGGCCACATTTAATTACAGACTCAGAAACACAGGTTTCAGTACATTCTGTACAGGAGTAAATCATATTTCCTGCACCTTTCAACACAAATATAGATCCTAAATGAGAGTCAAGATAATACTGTTAGAGTAAACCACCCCCAAATTCTTCATTAATCCTATATCTTTCTTTCCTGCATACAGGTTAGTGTTGCCTACAGTTGATAAAGAGAAGTCAAATAATTCCAGTATTTTTTATTTATCAACCAGCATTTATTGAACAATAGCTATGTGCTGGTCCTCATTCCAGATGCTTGGGATACATAAGAGAATGGATGAAAACAAACAGAAAACAGCAAAGTTTCCAGCCTATGTGATGCTTATACTCTACTTGTCTTTACTGAGTGGTCTTTTATTTTTCTGTTTCTGCTATTAATTTTGGATGTTGCCCATCGGTGGTTAACTGAATTTTTACCTGCAATCAAAATGCATAATGGTTAAAATGTTTTATAGTGTGAAAACCATTTAATATCTTTTTGTTTCTGTGTGTGAATCTCAAAAGTTACATGGCTTCTAACAAAAATAAAATGGCTAATGGAAATAAAGAACACCATTGTCTTTTTCTACTATTCTCCAAGACACAATGAAATGCTCTCTTTCTCAAGTGTAGCTTTAAAACCATCTCTCCCAACTATTTCAGCAACTCCCTATTTAAAGTATCAACAGTAGTGGAAAATATTTATAATGTTGGAGTTTCATTTCTACACATTTTTTGCTTTTCCAGTCAGAAAGAAAAAGACTGAGACAGAGCACTGTGTATCTATTACAGTGTGACATTTGATTTAATGTTTTATTTTACCCTATTTTGCCATTATTTTGAATCCCATTTCTCTAGCATCAACTGTAAACTCTATAAAGTCAAGAAGATATGTCATCAGCTATTTCTGTATCGTTCAGTGAAAGAACAGCCTCAAACATTCAGTAGATACTCAATAAATACTGAAACAGGAGAGTTCCCTGGCCTCCCTCTCAGGGTGTGTGACAGAGATGTGGCTCTCTGTTCAGCTGCAGTGAGCTCAAACCCCTTATGGGAGGGGGAGCATGCAGACAAGCAGGTGCAGAAGCTGGGTGAGTACTTTGGGCTCCGGCCCCATGGTAGTGCCTAAAGGTGAGTGCCTGTGACCCCAGTGTTACAAAGCCCTTTTAGCCTGGCTGAAGTGTTAACCAGCTCAATGACTCCTCTGCCTTTCTGCAAGGGCAGTGGGCCAATGTGACAGCCTTCTGTATCTCGAGCTCTTGTCCAGTGTCCTAGAAGAATCAGGTCACATATTGACTTGAAGGATGCAGGGGTTTTACTGAGTGGTGGAGGTGGCTCCCAGTGGGATGGATAAGGAGCTGGAAGGGGGATGGAGTGGGAAGGTTATCTTTCCCTGGAGTTCATCTGTCCAGCGGCCAAACTCCTCTCCAACTGCCCCCAAGCTGAACTCCTCTCTGTGTTCAGATGTTCCTTCTCTTCTTTATCTGCCATGCTGTTCTACTGTTTGTCTGGTTCTCTCCTCATCTCTTCATTTCCTCATCCCCTTGTCTGCTCATCTGCCTCTGGATCCTGGGTTTTGAGGTTTATATGGGTACAAACCCCAAATGGGGAGCCAAAAAACAACTTTTGGGGCATGAAAACAGGAATGTCTGTCTTCATTTAGGGCCAAGGTATCCAGGCTTGAAGATGGGGCCTTTGCAGAAGAACCTCCATCTTCTACCCAGTATTTCCCTGTCTCCTGTCCATATCAATACTTTTGGGAAATATTTTCTATTTGGATATTCTTACAATTCTATAATTATAATTATGCATATCTTATCAAATGAAATTATGCAGTTTTTATAATGAACCCAAAACTATGAATTTGAAATATCTACTGCTATGGTTTGAATGTTTGTGCCCTCTTCAAAAATCATGTTGAAACTTAAACCCCAATGTAATAATATTAAAAGGTTGGACCTCTATGTGGTGATTAAGTCACAAAGGTGCAGCCCTCCTGGATAGGATAAGCAATGTTATAAAATGGCTAGAGGAAAACTAGCTAGGCCCTTTTTGTTGTTTTACTTTCTGCCATGTGAAGACACAGTGTTCATCCCCTCTGCAGGAAACAGTGACAAGATTCCATTCTGGAAGCAGAAAGCCATCAGCAGACACCAAATCTACTGGCATCTTGATCCTGAATTGCCCAGCCTGCAGAATTGTGAGAAAGAAATTTCTATTCTTTGTAAGTTACCCATTCTCAGGTACTTTATTATAGAAGCACAAATGGACTAAGGCACTTATCAAACATTCTCTTCTCTTTTCATGTAAAACACACAATATTATGACTTTTTATGATATAACGAAGTAGCACAGAATTTTAGGCCTTTAAGGAAATTTCCAGTAGCCAAATTTTAGCCCCACTCCATTGTATTAAATGTTTCCATCTCCTGCTACAAACTTCTATTTGAACTATCCCTGCCATCATACTTACATGAAATGTTGCTCTAATTGTTAAATGTATTTTTCTTAAGCAAAATCAAAATTCTCCTCCCTGTAACTAATACTGATGAGCCTTTGCCGGGGATGGTAAATCATTTCACCTCATGTGATCAATAGACTTTAAGGTGGTTCCTATAATCCCTCCTTTCTGATATTTACTCCCTTGTAATCCCCTTCCTTTAGGCATGTTGTGACCTATGACTTGCTTCTAACCAATAGAATATGCCAAAAGTGACAGAATATATGTTATTATGTGTATGTTATTACATTACATAAGATTGGTACCACATATTGCATGGATAGTCTCTTTCCTTTGCTGCCTTTGAGTAAAGAAGCTGCCCATGAAACAGGAAAGTTCCCTGACACTCAGGATGTGTGACAGGGCTGTGGCTCATCTGTTTGGCTGCCATGCCTATTCAAACTTCTTATGAGGGGACACATGCAGACAGGAAGGTGCAGGAGCTGGGGCAAGTGCCCCTGGGCTCTGATCCTATGGCAGCGTCCAGGGCTGGGTAGCCGCAACTCCCAAAGTCCAAGTGGGCATGTATCACAGTTTGTAATTTTAGCCTTGCTGTCCACAGATGGCTTAAGTGTTAACCAGCCCAGTGCCTTCTTAGTACCCAGGTCCTTGTCTGACATCCAGGAAGAATTAGGTTCCACATAGACTTGAGGATGATGAATGCATGGGTTTTATTTTGTGGTGGAAGTGGCTCTCAGCAGGATAGATGGGGAGCTGGGAAGGGGAGGGAGTGGGAAGATGATCTTCCCCTGGAGTTTGGCCATCCAGTGGCCAATCTCCTCTCTAAATATCCCCAGCCAAATTCCTCTTGGCATTCAAATGCCCCTTCTTTTCTCTCCTTCTCTGCCATACTGTTTTGCCTTTCTTCTGTTCTTCTCTTAGTCTCCTTGTCTGCTTCTGGAGCCTGGGGTCTGGTTTTTATATGGGTACAGAATAGAGGGGCACAGTGGACCAAAAGGCAACTTTTGGGCATGAAAACAGGAATGCCTGTTTCCATTTAGTGTAGCAAGTTTCCAGGCTTGAGGGTGGGGCCTTTGCCAGGGAACCTCCCTCTTCTACCCAATATTTTCCTGTATCCTGTTCATATCACCACATTGGAGGTCCCACATGGCAGAGAACTGAGAACTGGCCTTCAACAGTCATCAAGAAGTTGAGGACCTCAGTCCAACAATCCATAAGGAACAGATTGCTGCCAACAACTGCATGAGCTTGGAAGCAAATTTTTCACCAGTAGAACCTCTGCTGAGAGAATCCAGCCCCAGCCAACATCTGGATTGAAGTCTTGTGAGAGCCTGAAGAAGATACAGCTGAGTTGTGTTCAGGCTCCTGAGCCACAGAAACTGTGTGAGAATACATGTGTTGCTATAAGTCACTAAGTTTGTGGTATTAATAATATGGTTATGCACCAATAAATAACTAATATACCTCATATGCCAACTCTGAGCATTTACTTAGATGTCCTGGATTACTAAGATTAAGAAAGATTCTGCAGCCACATTTGAACTTTAAGAATAAGTGCCATAAGTAGTGATGTTTGCAGTGAGTCTGGTTATGAGAAGCAGACATTAATAATTTATCCTACCCTCATATACACTTTGAGACCAGAAAGAACAAATGAAATTTTGTTTCCACATGTCAACTCGTGTACTCAAGATCAATGCTCTAGGAAAAAAGCTGTAAAGTGACTAAGGAGGAAAGGTACCTGGGTGACACAGGCTATGTGTAAGTGTTTATACATATATTGTATGAGGGGTTGTGACTAGAGCAAACTGTTCCAGTCTGAAGGATACAAATCTTAGTCTAAAGTACTCAGATGTTCCCAGGCTAAAGAAAATGGTGTCTCCCAAAAGCAACGGCAGCAAAAGCCAAAATTGACAAATGGGATCTAATTAAACTAAAGAGCTTCTGCACAGCAAAAGAAACTACCATCAGAGTGAACAGGCAACCTACAGAATGGGAGAAAATTTTTGCAAGCTACTCATCTGACAAAGGGCTAATTTCCAGAATCTATAAAGAACTCAAACAAATATACAAGAAAAAAACAAACAACCCCATCAAAAAGTGGGCAAAGGATATGAACAGATATTTCTCAAAAGAAGACATTCATACAGCCAACAGACACATGAAAAAATGCTCATCATCACTCGCCATCAGAGAAATGCAAATCAAAACCACAATGAGATACCATCTCACACCAGTTAGAATGGCAATCATTAAAAAAATCAGGAAACAACAGGTGTTGGAGAGGATGTGGAGAAATAGGAACACTTTTACACTGTTGGTGGGATTGTAAACTAGTGCAACCATTATGGAAAACAGTATGGCAATTCCTCAAGGATCTAGAACTAGATGTACCATATGACCCAGCCATCCCACTACTGGGTATATACCCAAAGGATTATAAATTATTCTATTACAAAGACACATGCACATGTATGTTTATTGCGGCACTATTCACAATAATGTCCATCAGTGACAGACTGGATTAAGCAAATGTGGCACATATACACCATGGAATACTATGCAGCCATAAAAAAGGATGAGTTTGCGTCCTTTGTAGGGACATGGATGCAGCTGGAAACCATCATTCTTAGCAAACTATCACAAGAAGAGAAAACCAAACACCGCATGTTCTCACTCATAGGTGGGAACTGAACAATGAGA
Source organism: Piliocolobus tephrosceles (assembly GCF_002776525.5). Taxonomy (NCBI): domain Eukaryota; kingdom Metazoa; phylum Chordata; class Mammalia; order Primates; family Cercopithecidae; genus Piliocolobus; species Piliocolobus tephrosceles. The sequence continues at coordinate 22,992,241 of NC_045446.1, read as the reverse complement.
TCACTTGGACTCGGGAAGGGGAACATCACACACTGGGGCCTATCATGGGGAGTGGGGAGGGGGGAGGGATTGCAATTGGGGAGTTATACCTGATATAAATGATGAATTGATGGGTGCTGACGAGTGGATTGGTGCAGCACACCAACATGGCACAGATATACATATGTAACAAACCTGCATCTTATGCACATGTACCCTAGAACTTAAAGTATAATAAAAAAAAAAAAAAAGAAAATGGTGTCTCTGTAAGATACATACCCAGTGTTACCAGATATAATAATTTTTCAATAGAAGCTGAATATTTCAATTTTATGTGAAATTTTCCACATTGTAAACATTGGCTCATTTGTAAAGGTACAACTACTGTATTTTTTTTTTTTTTTTTTGAGATGGAGTCTTGCTCTGTTGCCCAGGCTGGAGTGCAGTGGTGCCATCTCAGCTCACTACAATCTCTACCTCCCCAGTTCAAGCGATTCTTATGCCTCAGCTTCCTAAGTAGCTGAGATTACAGGTGTGCACCACCAGGCCTGGTTAATGATTTGTTTGTTTGTTTTTGTATTTTTAGTGTAGATGAAGTTTCACCATGATGGCTAGGCTGGTCACAAACTCCTGGGCTCAAACAATCTGCCCGCCTCAGCCTCCCAAAATACTGGGATTACAGACATGAGCCACCGCACCCAGCCTACATTGACAGTTTTTTTTTTTTTTTTTTTACTATGTTAGTTATACTACTGTGAAGCCACAAGTTTTCAGATATGCCTTACTCTGCAGAGTTCAGTTTGTCCCATTATGTAATATTGAAGTTACCAATGTCAATTTACTTCTAACTATCTGAAAGGTAATTATGATATAATCACCCATCAATTTAATTTTTCTCCAAGCTTACATAATTAGATGATAGAATGAATATCTAAGGATGGAATGCATGGAATACATAATATTGAGTTAATGACCTTGAAGGCAACACTCTGCCCTCAGTCTCGTGCACATACTTGCAAATTACTGGGAGTTGTTTGTGAGTGTATACAGGTGGTGCAAAGAGTTGCTGAAACAGAAATTATGATATGTACATGGTAGTATATAATCCATATCAAAATCCCCCTTTTTCATCAGTGGTCATCAAAATCATTGAGTTTAATGATGTTGTCTGAACAACTCTAAGTAATTGCAACTTCAATCTACCAACAATATTGGTGGATCACAAACTCTGGCATAACCGTAAGGACTGGTAAGAAAAGAAGGTATATTCTTGCACCCAGAAAACTTACAATATAGCGCAGACAATCCAAACATATTCACTAATATGTTACTGATTTCTCACGTAGGCTAACTCCAAAGGAATCTTAGCAGAAAACAACTTCATTCTTTCTCTCATTGTTCCAACACATTGGTACTGTAGGCTAGTTGTTTTTTTTTTTTTTTTTTTTTTTTTTGGAGGCGGAGTCTCGCTCTGTCGCCCAGGCTGGAGTGCAGTGGCGAGATCTTGGCTCACCGCAAACTCTGCCTCCCGAGTTCACGCCATTCTAGGCTAGTTATTTTTGTCCTCACCATTGAAATATCTGAGTGGTCCCAAATCTTTTCTGGTGTTTAGCTAATAAGTAAATTGCACCCTTCGTTGTCATATACACCTGAAATGTATAAATGCCTAATACTGGCAGATCTACTTTTGACCCATCTCCTTTACAAGTTCTTAATGGATGTTATATCACGTCACTGTTGAATGTGGAGGGACTTGGTACTTACTGTTTTATTGACCTTGTGTCTGCTAAAATCACAGGAAAGGTTGGATTTGGCATCCTATTACTAATGCAACTGAGGCAAATATAAAGACATACAAAGTTTTGAGGTGAAGAAGTATTTTAACTTAGAAGGCGGAATCGATCTCAAATCAGCTAGAAAAGTAATGGAAGTACACTAGAGAGCACTTAGAGTGTACATTACGTCTTCTAATTTTCACATAATCCTATGAAAATTTAAAACAGATTTTAAAATATCTGCATAAGATTGGCTATGTTCAAATCCCTGTGTATCACAACCAACCACTGTCTTATCTTGGGAGAGCGTTGGTACAGTTTCCTCATTTGTAAAACAGATCCCAACAATAATAGTACTTGAGTGATTAATCTATGCTAGACACCATCCTGTATTTACGGGAATTATTTTGTGTAACCTTCTAAGGCAAATACTATCATTTTTGTTAGTAAGAAAACTTTGCTAAGGAGGAAAATGAAGAGCGAGGTGGATAAGTAAGTAGTTGCCAAGATCTCCCAGATATTTGAACCTCAGAAGTTTGTTTCTAAAGCTTAAGATGTTCAATGTTTTAACATGTTTCTGACCTACTCTGGTTGTGATTAAAATGTAACAATGGTTATAAAGTGACAAGAACATGAAAGGTTCTCCATTAATAGTTGTATTTATAGAAAAACATGGAAAGGATGAAGAATTATTGTAAAGGAAAGGTGACTTCTGATTTATTTTCCATATTATCTTAATCCAAATTGTTTTTTCATTCTAGTACACTGTTGTCTTGGCATTAAGATCTCTGTTTTGAGCATTGCATTTTTAGGGCCCCCCATGAGTTGGATATTAATAGCCTAAGAAAAAAGCTATTCTTCCAGTTCCATCCACTGTCCCTCTTGGAATTAGAGAATAGCTCTTGGGATTAGAAGAGGCAATATCATGTGGTTGTTCTTAACATCCATGCTATTTACACTCGATTTCTTTTGGTTTTAATGAGAGGAAACTCCTTTCCAATTTGAACAGCAATTCTCCATGGATTCTGCCTGCAGAGCATGACAGCTAGACAGACCTCTCTCCAATTACAAACGGAAAGCTAGTTGTCAGTGAAATTTCAGAGAGCTCGCAAGGTTATACTGACATTGATATGTAAGTTGCTCCTTGGTCTTCTCCCAGACACATGGTCCTTGTGGGAATGCAGAGGTTATGGGTAAGAGGGTATTCTTTCCTGTATGGTGTGTTATCTGTGATACCAACACCAGTATATGCTGGTCAGACCACAGCCAATGCCTGTGTTCTTTCTTGATAAATTGTAAAATCCTACTTTTGTAAACAAAAAGCTGGTATTTCTCATACAAGCTACATAGCTTGACTAGAAAAAAAAAATGTAGGAGAAAAATTGTATACATATTATCGTGTGACACGTTCCACAGGTAAAATAAGAGATTTCTTATGTATATACTATATGACAAATAAGTTATAAGTCAAAATTTAAAATGGCAAGATGATTCAAGATGTTCAAACATTGTAAAATTATTTGGAATTATGATTGCAAAAAGAGGTATGAAGATATTACCAACATAAATTCAAAACACAAAACAATTTTATGGTTGTAGAAATTGTAATTGAGGCAATTTAAATACTGGCTGCCTTAAAAATTGGAACAATGGGGATACAGTTCCAAAATATGGTCTCTTTAAATTACACACATACATCCACACACACTCATGTTTAATGTACAGAAGCCGAGGCAGCTATGGTGGTGTGGGATAAATCACTGAACTCAGAATTAAAAGACCTTAGTTTGAGTATTATATCTATCCCTTATTATTAGCAATTAGACAAATCATAGAACTATATGTTCTTTGTTTTACAACAAATAGAGACGATAATGTCTATTTTGTTCTGCTTAGAAGTATTTGAGAGGCACCTGGTTAATTGCAATGGCAGTTTCTATGTCTTTACTTCAGAAAATGAGATTATGTGATCTCTGATGCTCTAAAAGACAGAAGAGGTCAGATATTCATTATAAATTAGGATATTCACTTTTATGAAAAATGTTGAAAAGAGAACAATGTATCACAGTGCCTTTAAAATGTTATGTAGTCAGAGCAGGTATCCATTAAAATTTCAATAATGGCTGACACTTATGTAGCTCTCATTACCTCACAGCGTTCCCAGATGATTTAATCCGCACCAAAACCCTAGAATGTAGTTTAGCATTATTAAATTCCTTTTTCAGGTTAAGGAAATCAAGTCATGAAAAGATAAAATACTTTGCCCAATGTCTTACATAAGACCAGTCATTATATCTTCTTTACAGTCTCACTTTTTTTTTTTTTTTTTTTTTTTGTGAACTGTGTATAATAATAGTCCTACATTTCAAGGACTACTTAGTGGCACCTAAATTGTGTGGCATATGGTAAAAATTTAATCAGTATTAATTCTTAAGCTTATAAAATTAACCTGAGGCTAGATGAGAGTATCTATCAAGGGTTTGAGTTTGGCTGCAACAAACTGATATCTATAATAACAATGGCTTTTAGAAAGTTTTTTTCTTTCATATAATAAGGAAACTAGAGACAACCAGTTCAGAGTTGATATAAAGTGAGCAACCCAGGATTCTGGTATCCTTTTAAAGGGTCCCGGTCATCTTACGGTCACGAGATGTCTGCTAGGATTCCAGCAATCTAGTTCACATTCCAGGCTGGAGGAAGGGAAAGGGCAAAACTCCAGAGTATGGTAGTTTAGATGAAGCACTTTTAAGATTTCCCAGAAGTCCAGACCACTGACTATACTTCATTAGTCAAAATTTTGCTGCATGGCCAACATGTATGGTACTATGAATAAACAGATATAGAATGGTTATTGGAGAAGCTGATGTTGCCACTGAAGTTTAAAGAAACCAGTTTCAAAGCAAATTGTTAGTCAATACCTTTTTTTAATGTCGGTGGTGTGAATGTTACTCCGAATTTACAAGTTTCCTTAAAAATCGAAAGCAAAATTTATCAATGACTTAGTTATGCATCTTTACAAAATGAAAACAATATCATTTAAAATGCATCAATTATAATTAAATTACTAGACATGTTTTCAATGATAATATATTAAATGAAAAGTCCCAGTTGCTTCTAAGATGGCTGAATAGGAACAGCTCCAGTCTGCAGCTCCCAGCGAGACTGACACAGAAGACAGGTAATTTCTGCATTTCCAATTGAGCCTCCGCTGGTGATACCCAGGAAAACAGCGTCTGGAGTGGACCTCCAGTAAACTCCAACAGACCTACAGCTGAGAGGCCTGTTAGAAGGAAAACTAACAAACAGAATGGAATAGCATCAATATCAACAAAAAGGACATCCACACCAAAACCCCATCTGTAGGTCACCAACATCAAAGACCAAAGGTAGATAAAACCACAAAGATGGGGAGAAACCACAGTAGAAAAGCTGAAAATTCCAAAAACCAGAGCACCTTTTCTCCTCCAAAGGATTACAGCTCCTCTCCAGCAACAGAAAAAAACTGTATAGAGAATGACTTTGATGAGTTGACAGAAGGAGGCTTCAGAGGGTCGGTAATTACAAACTTATCCGAACTAAAGGAGCATGTTCTAACCCATCATGAGGAAGCTAAAAACCTTGAAAAAAGGTTAGATGAATGGCTAACTATAATAAACAGTGTAGAGAAGACCTTAAATGACCTGATGGAGCTGAGAACCACAGCGTGAGAACTTTGTGACACATACACAAGCTTCAATAGCCGATTTGATCAAGTGGAAGAAATGTTATCAGTGATTGAAGATAAAATTAATGAAGTAAAGCAAGAAGACAAGATTAGAGAAAAAAGAGTAAAAAGAAATGAACAAAGCCTCTAAGAAATATGGGACTAGGTGAAAAGACCAAATCTACATTAGATTGGTGTACCTGAAAGTGACCGGGAGAATGGAACCAAGTTAGAAAACACTCCTCAGGAAAATATCCAGCAGAATTTCAACAACCTAGCAAGGCAGGCCAACATTCAAATTCAGGAAATACAGAGAACGCCACAAAGATACTCATCGAGAAGAGCAAACCCAAGACACGTAATTGTCAGATTCGCCAAGGTTAGAATGAAGAAAAAAATGTTAAGGGCACCAGAGAGAAAGGTCGGGCTACACACAAAGGGAAGACCATCAGACTAACAGCAGATCTCTCGACAGAAACCCTACAAGTCAGAAGAGAGTAGAGGCCAATATTCAACATCCCTAAAGGAAAGAATTTTCAACCCAGAATTTCATATGCAGCCAAACTAAGCTTCATAAGTGAAGGAGAAATACAACCCTTTACAAACAAGCAAATGCTGAGAAATTTTGTCACCAAGAAGCCTGCCTTACAGGAGCTCCTAAAGGAAGCACTAAACATGGAAAGGAACAAGCAGTAACAGCCATTGCAAAAACATGCCAAATTGGAAAGACCATCAATGCTATGAAGAAACTGCATCAATTAATGGGCAAAATAACCAGCTAAGATCATAATGACAGGATCAAATTCACACATAATATTAACCTGAAATGTAAATGAGCTAAATGTTCCAAGTAAAAGACACAGGCTGGAAAACTGGATAAAGAGTCAAGACCCATCAGTGTGCTGTATTCAGGAAACCCATCTCATGTGTAGAGACACATATAAGCTTAAAATAAAGGAACAGAGGAAGATCTACCAAGCAAATGGAAAGAAGAAAACAAAAAGCAGGGGTTACAATCCTAGTCCCTGATAGAAGAGATTTTAAACCGACAAAGATCAAAAGAGACAAAGAAGGCTATTAAATAATGGTAAAGGGATTAATTCAACAAGAAGAGCTAACTATCCTAAAGATATATGCACCCAGCACAGGAGCACCCAGATTCATAAAGCAAGTCCTTAGAGACCTACAAAGAGATGTAGACTCCCAAACAATAAAAATGGGAGACTTTAACAACACACTGTCAATATTAGATAGATCAATGAGACAGAAGGTTAACAAGGACATGCAGGACTTGAACTCAGCTCTGCACCAAGAGTATCTAATAGACATCTGCAGAACTCTCCACCCCAAATCAACAGAATATACATTCTTCTCAGCACCACATCATACTTATTCTAAAATTGACCACATAATTGAAAGTAAAGCACTCCTCAGCAAACGTGAAAAAACAGAAACCACAACAAACTGTCTCTCAGACCACAGTACAAACAAATTAGAACTCAGGATTAAGAAAGTCACTCAAAAGTGCATAAGTACATGGAAACTGAACAACCTGCTCCTGAATGACTACTGGGTAAATAACAAAACGAAGGCAGAAATAAAGATGTTCTTTTAAACCAATGAGAACAAAGACAAAAACATACCAGAATCTCTGGGACACATTTAAAGCAGTGTGTAGAGGGACATTTATAGCATGAAATGCCCACAAGGGAAAGCAGAAAAGATCTAAAATTGACAGCCTAACATCACAACTAAAAGAACTAGAGAAGCAAGAGCAAGCAAATTCAAAAGTTAGCAGAAGGCAAGAAATAACTAAGATCAGGGCAGAACTGAAGGAGTTAAAAGACACAAAAACCCTTCAAAAAATCAAGGAATCCAGAAGCTAGCTTTTTGAATAGATCAACAAAATAGATAGACTGCTAGCAAGACTAATAAAGAAGAAAAGAAAGAAGAATCAAATAGACACAATAAAAAATGATAAATGGGATATCACCACTGATTCCACAGAAATACAAACTACCGTAAGAGAATACTATAAACACCTCTACACAAATAAACTAGAAAATCTAGAAGAAATGGATAAATTCCTGGACACACACACACCCTCCCAAGACTAAAGCAGGAAGAAGTTGAATCTTTGAATAGAAAAATAACAGGTTCTGAGACTGAGGAAATAATTTATAGCCTACCAACCAAAAAAAGTCCAGGACCAGATGGATTCACAGCTGAATTCTACCAGAGTTACAAAGAGGAGCTGGTACCATTCTTTCTGAAACTATTCCAATCAATAGAAAAAGAGGGAATCTTCCCTAACTCTTTTTATGAGGTCAGCATCATCCTGATACCAAAGCCTGGCAGAGACACTACAAAAAAAGAGAATTTTTGGCCAATATCCCTGATGAACATCAGTGCGAAAATCCTCTATATAATACTAGCAAACCAAATCCAGTAGCACATCAAAAAGCTTATCCAACATGATCAAGTCAGTTTCATCCCTGGAATACAAGGCTGGTTCAACATATGCAAAGCAATAAATGTAATCTATAATATAAACACAACCAATGACAAAAAGCACATGATTATCTCAATAGATGCAGAAAAGGCCTTTGACAAAATTCAACAGCCCCTCATTGCAGAAACTCCCAAGAAGCTAGGTATTCGTGGAACATATCTCAAAATAATGAGAGCTATTTATGACAAACCCACAGCCAATATGATACTGAATAGGCAAAAACTGGAAGCATTCCTTTGAAAACTAGCACAAGACAAGGATGCCCTCTCGCAACACTCCTATTCAACATAGCGTTGGAAGTTCTGGCCAGGGCAATCAGGCAAGAGAAAGAAATAAAGGGCATTCAGTTAGGAAAAGAGGTGGTCAAATTGTCCCCGTTTGCAGATGACATGACTGTATATTTAGAAAACCCCATCGTCTCAGCCCCAAATCCCCTTAAGCTGATAAGCAACTTCAGCAAAGTCTCAGGATACAAAATCAATGTGCAAAAATCACAAGCATTCTTATACACCAATAAAAGACAAACAGAGAGCCAAATCACGAGTGAACTCCCATTCATAATTGCTACGAACAGAATAAAATACCTAGGAATCCAACTTACAAGGGATGTGAAGGACCTCTTCAAGGAGAACTACAAACCACTGCTCAACAAAATAAAAGAGGACACAAATGGAAGAACATTCCATGCTCATGGATAGGAAGAATCAATATTGTGAAAATGGCCATCCTGCCCAAGGTAATTTATAGATTCAATGCTATCCCCATCAAGCTACCAATGACTTTCTTCACAGAATCGGAAAAAAACTACTTTAAAGTTCATATGGAATCAAAAAAGAGCCTGCATTGCCAAGACAATCCTAAGCCAAAAGAACAAAGCTGGAGGCATCACACTACATGCCTTCAAACTATACTACAAGGCTACAGTAACCAAAACAGCATGGCACTGGTACCAAATCAGATATATATACTAATGGAACAGAAAAGAAGCCTCAGAAATAACACCACATATCTACAACCATCTGATCTTTGACAAACCTGACAAAACAAGAAATGGGGAAAGGATTCTGTATTTAATAAATGGTGCTGGGAAAACTGGCTAGCCATATGTAGAAAGCTGAAAGTGGATCCCTTCCTTACATCTTATACAAAAATTAACTTAGGATGGATTAAAGACTTAAATGTTAGACCTAAAACCAGAAAAACCCTAGAAGAAAACCTAGGCAATACCATTCAGGACATAGGCATGGGCAAAGACTTCATGACTAAAACACGAAAAGCAATGGCAACAAAAGGCAAAATAGACAAATGGGATCTAACTAAACTAAAGAGCTTCTGCACCGCAATAGAAACTATCATCAGAGTGAACAGTCAACCTACATAATGGGAGAAAATTTTTACAATCTACTCATCTGACAAAGGGCTAATACCCAGAATCTACAAAGAATTTAAACAAATTTACAAGAAAAAAAAAAATCAGAAAGTGGGCAAAGGATATGAACAGACACTTCCCCAAAGAAGACATTTATGCAGCCAACAGACACATGAAAAATTTTCATCATCACTGGTCATCAGAGAAATGCAAATAAAAACCACAATGAGATACCATCTCACACCAGTTAAAATGGCGATCATTAAAAAGTCAGGAAACAACAGATGCTGGAGAGGATGTGGAGAAATAGGAAAACTTTTACACTGTTGATGGGACTGTAAACTAGCTCAACCATTGTGGAAAACAGTGTGGCGATTCCTCAAGGATCTAGAACTAGAAATACCATTTGACCCAGCCATCCCTTTAGTGGGTATATAACCAAAGGATTATAAATCATGCTGCTATAAAGACACATGCACACGTATTTTTATTGCGGCACTATTCACAATAGCAAAGACTTGGAACCCAAATATCCATCAGTGATAGACTGGATTAAGAAAATGTGGCACATATACACCATGGAATACTATGCAGCCATAAAAAAGGATGAGTTTGGCTGGGCGCGGTGGCTCACGCTTGTAATCCCAGCACTTTGGGAGGCTGAAGCAGGCAGATTATGAGGTCAGGAGATCAGACCATCCTGGATAACACAGTGAAACCCCGTCTCTACTAAAAATACAAAACTTAGCCAGGCGTGGTCGCGGGTGCCTGTAGTCCCAGCTACTTGAGAGACTGAGGCAGGAGAATGGCATGAGCCCGGGAGACAGAGCTTGTAGTGAGCCGAGATGGTATCACTGCACTCCAGGCTGGGCGACAGAGCTGGCTGTGTATAGATTACATTTATATAGATTACGTTTATTTTTTTTCCGTCTCGAAAAAAAAAAAAAAAAAGATGAGTTCATGTCCTTTGCATGGACATGGATGAAGCTGGAAACCATCATTCTGAGCAAACTATCACAAGGACAGAAAACCAAACACTGCATGTTCTCACTAATAGGTGGGAACCGAACAATGAGAACACATGGAAACAGGGCGGGAAACATCACACACCAGGGCCTCTCAGAGGGTAGGGGGGTGGGGGTTGGGGGAAGGATAGCATTGGGAGAAATGCCTAGTGAAAAAATGACCAGTTGATGGGTCCAGCAAACCAACATGCCACGTGTATACCTATGTAACAAATCTGCACGTTCTGCACATGTACCCTATAACTTAAAGTATAATAATAATAATAATAATAATAATAATAATAATAATAATAAAGACAAGTACAGACTTTTCAAGTACACAATATTTGGACATGGTTTCAAAGGTAAGCAGCCTAGTGTACCAAGTGTGAAGACAGATATGTAAACAGATTAACATAAGATTGAAAGCCATTAGAATAGGAGTCAGTGTATTTTGTATCTGTCTAGCCTTTGAGTTTAGAAAAGATTTTATGACTGCATCAGGTTCCTAGGGGTGTTGTAACAATGTACTACATAAAACTGTGTGGATTAAATCAATAGAAATTCATTCTCTCATATTTCTGGAGGCTAGAAATATGAAATCAAGGTATCTTAAGGGAAATGCAGGTTCTGGGTGGCCAGATCTCAATATTTTTCTAAAAGTAGCCTGAAATATTGTTGTTTTTAAAATATATATGTATAATTTTGAATTCTAGAACTGTGGCAGTTAATTAGAAATTCCTTCTCTTTTAATAATTATTGGGCAGATTAATCCTGTATAGCCGTATTAAAGATCATGTGGGCTCAATTCAATTTATAATTTTTAAATATACATTTACATGTACACACAAACATATATTTTTGGAAAGAACATCACAACTTTAAATTATAAACCCAGGCACATGCATGCCAAAGGCAATGACATTCTGTCTTTAAGGAATCCCGCAGTATTTGTATTTTTCTGAATACTGCATAACATTGCTTCTTGATGAAGGAATGCTTTTATTATCTATCTTGCATGTTGACTTGCTTATAAGTGCCTTGTTGTTAGATGTTTGCTTAAGACTTTCCTTTTATGACTGTAGCTTGACATTAAAATGCATTACATGGATCAGCCTGGGTGTTGTTAAAGTCACTTTGAGAGGCTTTTTTCAGACTTTATATATTTGGTTGATAAAACACTGCTATTACTAAAGCCTCTGGGATTGAGTGTAAGACCAAAGTCTTAACAACTGTTTCGTTCATATTCAACCAAGTTCTATATTCCATCCAGGGTCTCACGGATGAAATATGTTTCTTTGAACATTAGTAAACATGAATTTTTGTGGTAACAAATTGTCATTAAGGTCTTGTAACAAAATTCTTTAGATTTCTTGGCAAAATATTTGGTCCTGTTTTCATTTCCTTGAGGGAAAAACACATGAAACTTTATAAACTATGGAACCCTCCTTATACTAGTGCCAGGCATTAAAAAAATACAACATTCAACTCTGTAATTCACCAACAATGTTTTCTTTTTGAATGATTAATCTGTGCTCAGCTTTGTGCTACAATCTGTTACATCATTTATGTCGTCAACTCTGAAGCCTTGAACCCTCGATAAAGAAAAGGTTATAAAAGTTCCTTAAGTGGATAATGTATACCAGAAGGGTATCTTCCTCACTCCTATCACAAACATCATGCTGAACACACTAATACTAATACTATAACTCAAGATATCTGAACTTATAAATCCTGGAATTTCTACCCATACACCAATGAAGAGCAATAGTCTCCATTAACCATACTGGCCTAAAGGTGTCTATGTCAGTTCAAACTTTCCATAGTGTCTAAATATATATATTCAAGTAGATGCCATAAAAGCATTTTAAAGAAGAAACAAGTATAATAGAAGTTTATTGTAACACATTTAAGGAATGAAATAATTATCCAGATTTCAGAAGCAATGTTGGGATTGGGATACTAGTAGAGATATTACGGTGAGGAAGCTAGGAAACCTCAGATTCTTGCCTCAGGATGTCTTGCTTCTCTGCCTCACAAGGTTCTCAAAGAACATAAAACACAAGAAATTACAGCAAATAAATGTCAATTCATAAGTTGTCTTTAAGCTTGACAAATCAATGAAAATCTCCAGTGAGCCAGATTAGACCAAATTAATGAGTACAGTAGCTAAATGCAGTTTAGAATCTAGGTACACATCACATGCCAGATCCAGCAGGAAAAGAGACAGAAACAGAAATCCACTGCCATGTGCTGAACCTTTGCAGCCCAGTGATCTCCCTCTCTTGTAAACACTGCCCAGCAAATATTCTGGAATCTCTCCCATCAAAATCATGGTTCTTCCTCTAGAGGACAAGAGAAGATGGGAGCATATAAAGGAGGTCTTAAAGGCACACCTTTCTTTAGCTATGAATGCCACTTCACGGACTCTCTAAAATACAAGGCAAATGTACTACATATATATTTACATATGCATACATATAAATATATATGTAAATATATTGATTTTATAATTATACATCAATGGCCACACATTTTGTGATGCAGTCCTAATATTATGTAAGCATATTTTTTAACAAGAATGAACCATAAAATGTATAATTTAATGTGATTTTATATTTACAGCCTTTTTAAAAATATCAAATGTATAAATTGAAAACTATGTCTCTTATTAGAATACAGGAACAGATTTAATAAAATGTGTTCCCCAGGTATATAAGCAATGATTTCAACACTATTCCTCCATTGTAGGAACAGGAGTATATACAAAAAGCAACAGCCCAGATGAAGGAGGGGATAATTCTATGGGAGACACAAAGAAGGAAATCCCAGAAAGTTCACTCAAAAGGCACTGTCTATTTGGAAGGATACCTTGTAATTCAGAAGACAGATGGTGAGAGAAAGGGATTCCTGTTAGAGGAAACAAAACGCTCAAAGGCTTAAATTGGTTAAAGAGTGGGGTATGTTTGGATGAGAGCAAATAGTTGATATCTGTATATTATGTCTCGATAAATGTGGAGAGAGGGAAAAGTGATTTATATCGTCCTGTAAGAGAATAAGCATAAAGCTCTCTAGCACCTTCTCAAAAGCCTATTTATTACATTGTCTCTGTTCTGTACTTTGAGTTGCTTCCCCTAATATTCCAAAATCATTTTTTCAAGTGAAAATCTAGTATTACAGTCTTGATTAGTAACCTGCATTGTCTATGGAGAGTATTCTTACAGGAAACTAGTGATGGCTAATAACCAGCAGGAGGGTGTCCTGTGGGTGACCAGCACCTGCAGCTTGCCATACTGAAAAGGAAGCATGTTAGGAAATTAATTACCAGAGAGTAGGGAGTGGCCAAGAGACCTTGATGCATGAAATAGACAGAGCCAGGTTTAGATTCTTTGGTACAGTGGGAATCTCTCATCATTCATGCAGTTTATTTCATCAGAATTTGCCTAGCACAGTTTGGTCGTGCAAACACTGAACACTAGAAGAACCAAACAAGCAAAATAGATTAAGACAGCTATGTTCATTACAATTCAGAACAACTGTAAAGTCATCCCAGAACATTTTACAATATGTACCTTCTCCAGGCACAAGATTAAAACAAATACTTGCTTAGTCTCGATATTAAACTTGAGTCAGAGGATTTTTTGGATTGACTTTACTAGACTTTATAGTAGTAACCAGATTGTTTTTCTAGACCCTTCCAATACTGATCCAATACCACAGAATTTTACAGTTGATTTTGTTGCTGTTACACTGTGACATAATTTTTTTTTGCTTTTATTATTTTTCAATTGAATTTTTACTTGAATGTTCCCAAAGTCAGAAAGCAAATTGGATTATACAGTAAAAATTATCATCTCCATCCACATCTCCTCCTCATATGCTTTTATTTCTTGTGTATATTTCCAGATACATTTTATGGAAATACGAACAGCTAAAACTACACAATCTTTTCCTCTTTCTATACAATAGTGGTATATAAAACACACTATATGAAATTTTTATGTTTATCCATTTTTAAGTGATTTAGGATGTCTCAAAATGTTTGCCTTTACAAATAATATTGCAATAAATAACTTTGTTACATGTAATTTTGAGCTTATGCAAGTATAGCTCTAGAATAAAATTAGGAAGTCTAATTGTAGAAGTAAAATACATGAACAATTATAAATCCAGTAAATATTGCCAGAGTACCCCCTTTTTTATTTATTTCAAAAATTTACACTCTCACTAGCTGCGAATGAGAGTGTCTTCCATACTTTGGGTCTACAAATCCCACAGGTAAAATTGGTAAGGTTTTCATTCTCTTCTTGAATGTGTTTCTCAACCTGAAGATAAATGAAAACTCTTCCATGTCCGCAATAAAAACAAAAACATACAACTTCAATAACAAAAGGAAGAATTGTTCTTCCTTTTGTTAGGAAAAAAGATATAAAAGAAAGACATAAATAAAGTGGATTCCAGCAGAATTTTATTTCAGTGACAAATCCAGCAGATAATATTTGTTAAGTGTTTTCATTTGTGAAAATTCTGCTGATGACTAATGTTACCAAAGTTGAATGTGAGGATGATAAAAATCGATTAATATAGCCAGAAATTACTTATGTTATGTTTTTTGCATGCTTTGTGGTTTTCTTTGAGTCACCTTTGGTTTCATCTATTTATCCAAAATGTTGAAATATTCACATATTAAAGAGCTACAAAATGAATATACGTATGTGGCCAGACTTCTTGCATCTAGCAATAGTAAAACAAAAGACTCTTTCTGATTTTGAGAATCTATTTATTATGATCCAAATAACAATTAGGCAGGAAAAATTCACAGTGAAATAATTAAGAACAATTATTACACTATTGAGTTTGGAGAGGTATTTCAGTTTCAGGTAATTGATTCCAAACCAGCTGTGAATCAAATAGATGTGCTTGTAAACAACTAAACATTTCCAGTGACTCCAAGAAGCTAAATCTAGTAGTCTAAAATACCACTTCAGGAATGTACAAAAATAAGAAGAAAGGTAAATTATGCTAGGTTGTTTCGTTGTTGTTGTTGTTTGGTGTTTTTCGTTGTTGTTGTAGAGGAAGAGGGTAATTCTGACCAGTAATATGCACAATAATCACCTATGGGCTTGGTTAAAATAGAAATTCTGATTCAGTAATTCTGTGGTAAGGCCTGAAATTCTGCCTTTTCAGCAAACTGCAAGGTGATATCAATGCTGCTGGCTCATGAACCACGTAAAGGTATAGAGAAGAGAAATATGATCCAAGTTGGTAACACTTTAATCCCTATATCAGACTTTGAGTGTACTGTGCTGCTATATCCACTTTGCATGCATAAAGTTCATGGAGCAAGAGGTTATAAGCTCAACTATAATCCATGCTATTTTCATAAGAAGAACAGAAAAACAGAACAACTTTACCACCTCTCCCTATTATTAGAAAAAATCAGAGAGAAAATTCACAGCATCTTCCTATGAAAAGAATAATACTTGCTAGTGATTATATTAGTTTGGTGGGGCTGCCATAAGAAAGTATTATGCTGGTGCAAAAGGAATTGTGTTTTTTGCCATTACCTTTAATAGACTGGGTTGTTAAACAACAGAAGTTTTCCTATAGTTCTAGGATAAAAGTTCAAAATCAAGGTCTTGGCAGCTTTCACTTTTCCTGAGGGCTTTGAAAAAAGAATTTTCTAGGCCTCTCTTTAGGGTTTATAGATGCTGTTTTCTTTCATTGTCTCTTCACATCATCTTTTCTCTGTGTATATGTCTGTGTCCAAATTTCACCTTTTTATAAGGACATCAGCCATGTTGATTACTTCTGTAAAGGCCGTATCTCCAAATATGGTCACGTTTTCAAGTATTGGGGTTTAGGACTTAAACTTTTTTTTTTTTTTTTTTTTTGAGATGGAGTCTCACTCTGTCGCCCAAGCTGGAGTAAAATGGTACCATCTCTGCTCACTGCAACCTCCGCTTGCTGAGTTCAAAGATTCTCCTGCCTCAGCCTCCTGAGTAGCTGGATTACAGGCACCTGCCATTATGCCCAGCTAATTGTTGTACTTTTGGTAGAGATGGGGTTTCACCATGTTGGCCAGGCTGGTCTTTAACTCCTGACCTCAGGAGATCCACCTGCCTCAGCCTCCCAAAGTGCTGGGATTACAGGCGTGAGCCTAATCTAACTTGCCCAGCCTAACTTTTGAAATTTGAGGTGAACACAATTTCACCCATAACAGAATTTCCCCCAATTCTGTGTCATTCTGCCCAAATCTCTTACCTGTAAAAGGGGAAAAGTATGCTGTGGAAACAATGAAGTAATTACATTCAGCAGGCATAAACAGCAGAAGAAGGCATCACTCACTCTTCCAGCTGATATTTACAAGGGTATTTATTAATTATATAGAGTAAATGTTGAAATTACCTTCCATTTAGTGGCTAGAAAGATAGTCAGGGACAAATTAAGTACATGAAAGTACAAACATCTAGACCTACTTTTGCATCAACCTTCTATTATTTACTAGGTATGTGTCTTTTCACTCACTGTATGAATTCCTTAAGACAGGTTCTTATCTGTGAAATGGGATCAAATAGTTTCTCATAGGTACTTACTATCTTGTGTGATAGATTGTATTATTGTGCTCAATTGTATTAGTCAGGGTCTAGTCAGTACAAAAAACACATCAGTAATTTGAACATGAAAATTTTAGGATATCTAACCATAAACAGATATAAGGTGGTTAAATTGAAAAAAAAAAAAAAATTGGACTCTAATGGGCACACACATAGCAAATCCAGGTAGTAGCTGCCACCAAAATGACAGAGAACAAGGAAGTGACAAACTGCTTAGAAGACTGTCCCCTCAAGGGTGAGATTCAAATGCCTTGGAGAAGGTATATCTACCTTACCACAGGAGTATGCATCCTGTTGGTCTGCTTAGAAGCTTGTATGCAAAGAAACTTACTAGGGGATAAGACTGCAGCTAACCAGTGGACCTCTGATGTGACTGCTACCATGCTTCCTATACAATGAGCTTCTGACTGCTGCACTGTGGGGTGGGGGGAGGGGGGAGAGATAGCATTAGGAGCTATACCTAATGTAAATGATAAGTGAATGGGTGCAGCACACCAACATGGCACATGTATACCTGTGTAACAAACCTGCACATTGTGCACATGTACCCTAGAACTTAAGGTATAATATAAATAAATAAATAAATAAAATAAAATAAAATTTAAATTTAAATTTTAAAAAACCTCACTGGAACCATGATATGCTTACCAGATAAAGCACAAGACATTCAACTACACATGAATTAACCAATGAATAACTTTTAGTATGTCTCATGCAATATTTGTGGTATATAGTATAACGAAATTAATCATTATTTATCCAAAATTCAAATTTAACTGGGAATCCTTTATTTTGTTTGTGAAATCCTACAACTTTAATCAGGAAGGAAAACCCTTTGCTCCTGCTCTGGCTTTGCAGTGTCCCTCCAGCACCCTCTACTGACCAATATTGAGCTGACTAAAGAGAAATGTTCACAGGGTCCAGCTCCCGTATCACACGGCAAGGCAATAAAATGATTCTGGGCTGGGTCAGTACATCAATGATTCCCCTCCTCCAACATTTCCTGTCAGAAAACTATAACTTACTTTCTCCTTAACAGGTGATTTGCTGTATCCACTCCACCACAGAATAATGAACATCCTCACTCCATTGATTTTGAGTTTGGCCATCTGACTTGCATTGATTAATAGTATATGAGCAGATGTAATGTGTGCATCCTTAAAGCAAAAGCTTTAAGAAGACTCGTGAATTTCCACAAGTTATTATTGTTTCCCTCTGCCAGAAAAATTGTATATCCCAAATAATAACTATTTCTTCAGCTTAGATTCCAAAATGAGAAAACTCTTGGGGAAGAGATTTCACAGCTCACTCACAAATGCTAGCAAGTAATGCAAAAGAAAAGAAATGTTTGCTCTGGTAAGCAACTGAGATTCTGCCTGTTTTAAAAACTGCAACAAAGCTGACTAATACACTTAACATATATAAAGCATTGGTTATAGTTCTTAGCATATCACTTAACTGTGAATTAGATAAACAACATAGCATATAAAAAGTAACACGCATCTTGAAAGAAGAAAGATTTGAATTCTAAATAAGGCTTTATTATATATTAATGTTAATGTAATAATACATCATAAAGAGAGCAGATAACACAGAATAAAAGAGAGAGAGCAGATAACCACTGAAGGATAGTAGGCTAGATAATAACACAATCGGACTATGTTGTAGAAAAATTACTCAAGTTCAGCAAACTTTTTCTGTGAATGGTCAGATAGTAAATATTTTAGGCTTTCTAGGACATATGGTGTCTGTTGCAATGACTAAACTCTGTCTCAGTAGTGCTAAAAGAACCACAGACAATATGGAACGAATAAGGGTGACTGTGTTCCAATAATTTTTTTTTTTTTTCAAAAACAGGAGATGGGCTATCCACAGGTCATCGTTTGCCAGCTATTGCTCTGACAAAACTACTCCACTCTTACCCCTTGATGTGTAGTTCCCCACTAAAATCCACAGTAATGTATTTAAAATATAAAACAAATCAAATTTTATTCTGCTTAATAACTTCCTGGGTCTTTCCAACATACTTAGAACAAAATCAAGAACTTGTATCATGACCCCTAAAACCGAATAAGTTCTGAGACCTGTTAAATTTTTCTAAGCCATTTTGAATGTCACTCTCTCTGCAATAAATGACTTATGGTTTCTTGTTCTAGTCATAATTGTGGAGGCCCATTCTTGGTAGGCCCTGACTGTACTCACACAGTTGCAACTTGATAATTCCCTTCATGCTTCCTAGTGTGCCCCACACCTCCCCTGTCCTGGGCTTCTTTATTGATGCTGCAGTGTGGGAAAACAAGACTCTCATTTGTTGCAAAAACATGCATATTCCAGATGTGCAGATGAGTAATACATTCTGGTTTAAACACTTGATCAATGGGCAATGGTAGCTGGTGGGTAAATTTTCTCACTCCTTCTTGAGACAGTTTATATGATTTCTCAGAGAATTCCTAAAGAGCAAGCCAACAGTCACTCTTACCTGGTAAGAGTTAGCATGATAACATATCCTCATATTGGCTCTACTGCCTGCTGGGTTTCACCCTCCTTGTGCCTACTTCTGCTCTCTGGGTTTTTACTTTTCAATAGTGCCACATAGCCTTCACAGGGCAGGAGCATCGCCATCATGGACAAGCACCTCATTCTAAAATTCACCTTAATCAAAAACTGCCTAAATCCAAAGGGCATGAGCCTAATGGCCAAGGTCAGCATAACCATAAATCACAAATAACATCTCCAACCAGAAGCATTCCAAACTCCTCCTTCACCAGAGACATGCTAGCCTCAAGATAATGTCCTTTGGCTGGAAAGATGTGAGCCCCAAAATATCCTCCCCTCTGCCCAGAGACATTCCAGTCCCATCATAAAACTTCTCCTCCACACAGAAACATTCCAAGCTTGTAATAAGCCTCCTTACCCTGAAACCAATATATACTCTTAGTCTGTAAGAGAAAGCACTCCTGACTAAAAATCAGACAGAAGCCCCTCTCAGGTTTTTAATCTAAAATAAACCTGTCTTTGACTGTCAAGCCACGTTTCATGTTTCTTTCCTTTTTCTTTCACTCTTACAAACGTTTGCCTAGGGCCCAGCATTTGGGAGCACAGACTGAGGTACCACACCTCACTCTTGCTTTTGTAGCCACACCACCTTTTTGTTTTCACTGGAACTTGGAAGCTTGTTGCTATCATAGGGCCTTTGCACTTACTGTTCTATCTGCACCCAGGTCTTTGCATGGATGGCTGTTTTATGTCATTCAGACCTCAGTTCAAATATCACCACCTCAGAAAAGCATTCCCTGACTAAATCTAGAAACATGAAATCTAAACAAATGCCCTACTATTCTGTATATATTACCAGGTTTAATTATTTTCATAGCTCTTAGTACTATAAAAATTCTGATTGCTGCATTTAGTTGCTTTGTTATTCTCTCTCTTGCCACTGCCTTTGGTGAAGCCCCAGTAGACTGTAAGCTCCACATGAAAGGAACAATGTCCACCATGCTTCCTGATGCACTTTTACATCTAGAAGAGTATCTAGACCTAAGAGACACAGGGTACACAATGTTTAATGTTAATGAATAAATGGGAATTCAAACTAGAGAAGAGGCTGTGATTTGAAAACCTAGTTAACTAGAAATCACTTGTATTAGTCAGCTGCATAATACATCCTCATGTTGGCTCAATCAGTTTCAGGGAATCATAATCAAAGGAAGAATGTAAAACAGGTAGAAAATGAAGTTTATCTTTGGAAAACAGAATGATTGTTTCTGAGATGGGCACAGGTACAGCTAGATCTACACTGAGTTCCCAAAATGGCCAGAAAATATTTGGAAACTAAAAGAGATACAGTTTTTTAAAAAGCTTTTAAGGAAATTGGGTCATCAATTGGAGTATCTAATTGGTAATCTGCATAATAAGAAGGCTAGCCAATTGTGTTAACCCATTTGTACTGGAGTGAATATGTGAATACAAGGAGAAGAAGAAGTAGCTTCATATTTAAAGCTTTAAAAGCTTTCTGAATCAATTAAATGCATCCTGGTTCACATTTGCACATACTAGATAACTGTTGTGAAATAAATCCAAGCATCTGATCATTTTCAGAGAAACACTTTAAGAACTTATACTTTGTAAGTTCATATCCCTCTCCCTTTGATGAGAGCTGAGCTATGATCAGGTATCCACCATGGCTTTGAGAAATAAAATTCTAGGAAAATGAGGATAATTAATTGCAACTCGAAGTGGCATAAGGGACTTTTCTTCCAAATCTGCTCCTGGGACCCATGCTTTATCTTAGGTTTAAATGATAGAGGATGACATAGAGTACAGATTGCCCATAACTTTTTTAATTTAACAAATTAAACATCCAACAAAAATCAAAATATTTTCATGTTGCCTCATTTTAGAATAGTTTACATTCTAACACTGGAGAATTGTCAGAGAGTCTGCCCCATTATCAATGAGATCATGCCTTTATCCTTTGCTTCCTTATGTTCATCAAATTAGACTGTTTTATCACATAATTGGCTTTAAGTTTAACATTGTGCCTGATAGACAGCAGTCACTCAGTCCATGCTTCTAAAATCAAGAAGTCCTTATGCAGCTTTTGATTTGGTGCACCGTTGCTACTGTCTTAGGCTGTGTTTGTTGCTACAACAAAGTTCTATAGACTGAGTAGCTTCTAAAGCATAGAAATTTATTTCTCACCGTTCTAGAGAGGGAAAGTCTAAGATTAAGGCACTGGCAGATTTAATGTCTGACAAGGGCTCTATTTTCTTTTCTTTTCTTTCTTTTTTTTTTTGAGATGGAGTCTTGCTCTGTCACCCAGGCTGGAGTACAGTGGCACAATCTCGGCTCATTGCAACCTCTGCTTCCTTCGTTCAAGCAATTCTCCTGCCTGAGCCTCCTGAGAAGCTGGGATTACAGGCAAGCACCATCACACCTGGCTAATTTTTGTATTTTTAGTAGAGACGGGGTTTCACCATGTTGGTCAGACTGGTCTCGAACACCTGACCTCATGATCTGCCCACCTTGGCCTCCCAAAGTGCTGGGAATACAGGCATGAGCCACTGTGCCCAGCCAGCTCTATTTCTTAGCTCTATTTCTTACAAATGGCATCTTCTTACTTTGTCCTCATATGGCAAAACAACAAACAAGCTCAATAAAGTGGATCCCTCATGCTGTAATAGCCTCCCAAAGACTCCCTCTCTTAACACTATCACCTTAGGTGTTAGGTTTCAGCATATGAATTTTGAAGGAACACAAACATTAAAATCATAGTAGCTACCAAGGGACAGGCTGGGGATTGTCATTTTAATCCCCTCCCATAATATCAACTTTCTGTATCAGGATGCTATTTGAACTTCTTTTCAAAAACACATAAATAATTTCCTATAGCAAGAAAGAAGCATATAATCATTTGTGCACCAAAACATAAGCTTCTTGAATTCAGATGGAACTGTGACTTTTCAATGCCCTGGGATACTGAGATGCTCTCTTTACTGCATGCTATGGCTCAAGTCCATCTTTCTCAAAGAAAATACCAACTTATCCCAAATTAAAACTTAGTCTTCTTAGTTGAGCTATGTACAAGATGTGAATTCATTGGAGAAATCCTAGAAACCTCCTTTTCTTAGAACAAACATTTTTCCTCCCTTCTCTCCCAACTTTTTCTGACATCACTTTAACAGAAAGAAATGAAAGTCCTTTTAACTTATGTAGGTAACATCCATAGTCTATAATGGAAAGACTGTTGAGGTCTCAAAAAGAGAAATGATTTCTCAGCTGAGAGTTTCACTTCTAGTGGCGCAGAGGGTAGGAAAAACTTAAAACAAGAATTCAAGAAAAGCCTTTTTTTATATTTGGCCCTAATGTGGGTAAAAGATTCAAAAGGCCTAGAAAGAAAGGAAAATGAATCATTCTTAAAGCTCTCTAAAACCTCACCCAACTCTACCTGAGAAGGGAAAAAAGTGATTCAGATCTAAAGTTCTTGAATATAATTTGGCTGTGCTAAAAGCAAGAGCCTATGACATCTTCATACTAGAAATGGAAGAAAATGCTTTTGGAAAATATGTAAATCATTCCTGGATGTCATACTCTTTCTTCTCTAAGAAACTCATATTAAACCTTGAAGCAGAGCCTTCACTTTAGTTACTGTCCTGAGCATTCTACCCTTAGTTAGTTAAATATTGCCACCAACCTTTTTGTTTAATTGTTAAAACTCTGTTTAACTGTGGAAATCTGATGGGTTATCACAGTCACTGAGATCAGTAGAAGAGTTTAATCAATTTCTAAATAATAAATCAACTTTTCATGCCCTCTATAATCTCAATGTAACACATGGCAATTCATAGCCATTACACTACATTTATCTTTAATGAATAATAAATGGTACATTGGTATTGACTGAACAAGCGATTAAATATTCCATCAGTGGCAGAACACAGAAATATTTTTAAATTATTAATAAGTCACCAGCTTTGCTTCTCAGGTACAATCATCTTCTTGTTGGAACAACTTATTTTCATTTTTATTATCATAGACAAGTGCAATCAAATGCCATTTCAAACCACTTCTGGTCAATCTCCAGCATAGGACCGATAACTTCTAGTTTCACTTCTTAACAGCTGTGAAGGGCAATAGATTTGGTTAAAAAGAAAAATACATATGAAAGAGATGTGGAGTTCAAGTAAAAATCCAAGAAAGAGGATTATAAAAAAATTATCTTATTAGATTTTCTCATACTGGTTTCAAAAGATAGGTATAATAAAGTACTTGTGAAATTTTATGAAATATTACATACATAAAATTGTCAAGACTTTAAAGAATAGACTCATCACATGTACAAAAGAGTTTACCCTTATCAAAAGAAAAAGAGAAAGAGACAAATTAAAACTGTGTACAGAATACCGTGACAAGATTCTAAATTAACTAAGAAGGGAGAAAATATTTTAAAAGTTGGAGTTTGATTAAAGTAACCCATGGACTATAGTTTGAATGTGTGTCCCCTCCCAGATGCACATTGAAACTTCTTCCTGATTGTGGTAGTATTAAGAGGTTAGCCTTTTAGAGAAATGACTGAATGCCTTATGAATGGGCTGGAGGGAGCTAGCTTAAGTCCCTTTTCCCCTTCTGATTCTGCCAACCATGTGAGGACGAAGTGTTCATTCCCTCAGGAGGACAGAGAAACAGGACAACATCTCAAAAGCCGAGAGAGCAGCCTTCACCAGACACCAAACCTGGTGGTCCTTGACTTTAAACTTCCCAGCCTTCAGAGTTGTAAAAAAAATTTCGATTATGTATAAATTACCCAGTCTGTAGTACTTGTTATACCAGCACAAATGGACTAAGATACAAACCAAAGAGCATGAGAACATTAATTTCCTAAGGTAACTTTCACAGAGTTCAGATACAACCCTGAGGTGGGAAGTTATGAACACATTTATCTGACACATATTTATTAAATTTCATTAGACTTTTAAGGTCTTAGACGTTTGAAACTGCTTGCTAAAACTTTATGATCTATAAGAAAGAACAAAGCAGACATAGGTCCTGCCCTCAAAGTTTTACAGTGTTTTGGAAAGGAAAAAAAAGCATGTAAATATCATCTAAGTTATGAAATATATCATTGTGTGAAATTAGCATGTTATACTTATATGTTTCTCTGGCATCTAACACAATTCCTGGCACAGTAAGAAAAATGTAAATTAATTTATTCCAGACAAATTTATTGAATATCTATTATATGTTTCATCAAAATACTAGACATGCAAAGATAAATAAAACATTGTCCTTCATCAGCCCACAGTTTAATAGAAGAATGAGATAGTAAAGATTTGTTGAGTTGAATTGACAAATTTATGATCACTGCACTTCAGGAAATCTCAACCTGAAGAATTCTGAAATGAAAAGGTATCGCAAGTCATGGGAGACTGTAGAGAAATAGTATAATGACTAGATAACCACACATCATCCATTAATCATCATAGGGTTTGACTCCAAGTAACAT
The DNA here is from genome assembly GCF_002776525.5 of Piliocolobus tephrosceles. Classification (NCBI taxonomy): domain Eukaryota; kingdom Metazoa; phylum Chordata; class Mammalia; order Primates; family Cercopithecidae; genus Piliocolobus; species Piliocolobus tephrosceles. Next base: position 22,967,280 of record NC_045446.1, on the reverse strand, counting down.
AAAACCTGACAGGGCTTTAGAAATATGGATTTCTTTCTTTTTCTTCATCTAAAAAAAAAAAATGGAGGTCAATAGTTTCAGGTGAAGGTTCATTGGCTCAACAAGTTTGGAGCCTCCAGTGGCATGTCTGTAATTTTCTTGGCCTTTCCCTTACGATTGAAAATGATTGAAGCAGCTCTACATCTCATCTTCACACTACACTCAAGACAGGAAACCAGAGCTGGTTCAAAATACAAAAATTCACTTCCCTCTTCTCACTTTCTTTGAGCAAAAGCCTCTCCCAGCACCCCTCCCCCACAGACCCCATATCCCATCAGACTGCTATTATGTCTCATTGCTCAGAATTTGTCTACATGACTGCCTTTAAACCAGTAGCCCGCTTTCCAACTTGGACCCGGCAGAATGGCTCCCGCAAAGAAGGGTGGCGAGAAGAAAAAGGGCCGTTCTGCTATCAACGAGGTGGTGACCCGAGAATACACCATCAACATTCACAAGCGCATCCATGGAGTGGGCTTCAAGAAGCGCGCCCCTCGGGCACTCAAAGAGATTCGGAAGTTTGCCATGAAGGAGATGGGAACTCCAGATGTGCGCATTGATACCAGGCTCAACAAAGCTGTCTGGGCCAAAGGAATAAGGAATGTCCCATACCGAATCCGTGTGCGGCTGTCCAGAAAACGTAATGAGGATGAAGATTCACCAAATAAGCTCTACACTTTGGTTACCTATGTACCTGTTACCACTTTCAAAAATCTACAGACAGTCAATGTGGATGAGAACTAATCGCTGATCATCAAATATATCAAATAAAGTTATAAAATTGAAAAAAAAAAAAAAAAAACCAGTAGCCCAGCCTACCTCTTCTGCAAAAAAGAAAAAAACGAAACAAAACAAAACAAAAAACAAAAAACAAAAACAAAACAGGCTGTTTTAGGACATAAGAGAGAAGAGAGATCTTTTAAGAATGCGAAACAAATAGCGCTGGCCACAGATCCTTAGCAAAAGGAAAAGGAACTAGGCATAGAAACAAATGAGATGGTACATATCTGATAAAAATCAACTTGTAAATGGCAGGTATAAATGACAAGGAAGGCGTACATTAAAATAGGTAAGTGGTCCCTACCTGAGGGCATCTGCAATGTGACAGGGTCAGTGTTTGAAGGGCATTTTCAACCACATAAATACAGAAGGAAAGAAAGAATAGAACCATTTATTGCTAGGGCAGAAGGTACACTTTAAATCAACTGGCATTGACTGAGCACTTATTACTTGTAAAACTTTTTGCTAGTCAATGGGGACCATTCAGAAATCTGTCTTTCTCTTATATTTTGGTCCCTCTGTTGCTCTTGATTTCCAAAAACTCATTCAATATATATAGGAAAGAATGTATCTGAGTTTTGAGACAATATTATTTAAAGGTGGCTAAATAGTCCCCGATTAAAATTGTTTTAAAAAGTGAGAAGGCAGGTGATATGGTTTGGCTGTGTCCCTGCCCAAATCTCATCTTGAATTGTAGCTCCCATAATCCCCACATGTTGTGGGATGGATGTGGCGGGAGGTAATTGAATCATGGGGGTAGCTTTTTCTATACTGTTCTTGTAGTAGTGAATAGGTCTCACAAGATCTGATGGTTTAATAAGGGAGCGGGTTTTATAAGGCACTCCCCTTTCAACTGGCTCTCATTCTCTCTTTTTGCCTGCTGCTATGTAAGAAGTCCCTTTTCTCTTCCTTCGTCGTCTGCTATGATTGTGAGGCCTCCCCAGCTGTGTGAAACTGTGCGTTCATTAAACCTCTTTATAAATTACCCAGTCTCAGCTATGTCTTTATCAGCAGCATGAAAATGGACTAATACAGCAGGTTTTTGAATTGTCATAGCATGATCAAAACTTCCCAGCTGGACATCCAGCATACTGGTGCAAGGGGGAGGAGGTAACAGTGTATCAGCTGATACACTGTTTACCTCATCCCCCGGGGCAGCCAAGGAGGGTCAAGGGTTAGTTACCTCATCCCCCGGGGCAGCCAAGGAGGGTCAAGGGTTAGTTAAGTCTCTTATATTTACCACCATGTGCCTTATGCATATTATCACTTACAATACTCTGCAATCGGAAAAGAGTCGGATAATCCTGCTATAAATGGCAGTTTGATATTGGACCATGGAAAACTTCTAAATGAATTATTAATTCAATCGTTTGCATACAACTAGAAAATAGAGAAATGATTATTTGGGGTCAGCATGCATTCGCCAGGATACCTACTCCCAAACAAATGTTGTTTTCCTTTTGTTGAAACATTGAAATGGGTGGATACTCAAAATGGATTCTCTAATAATGTCACAGAAGTTAAGATGAGACAGTGCTCTCTAAACCTTCACATAGCACATTAACATAAATTAACCAAGCCAATTCAAGAAATTGCACTCACTTTTTAAAATTAACAAATAGTTTTGGATTACCAAAAATATCATGGTCACTCCCAAGATCTCATAATACAAACGTTGTGTTCAGGCCTTTTCTATGAAACAAAAAGATTCCACACTGTCCTCTTCCCCAAGCATCTTCAGAGAAGTGGCATTTGAGTGGAATCACAAGGAAGAAATGAAATTTTCTTATATGTATCTGGGAGGACAATTCAAGTTGTACTATGCTTGTCAATCATTGTGTTTGTCTTCCCTAGAAAGGAGGTGCATTCAAATACACAAAGAATGCACCAAGTAAGAATGAGAGAGTACGGTGGTGGGTACAGAAAACAGAAGTGAAGTAGAGGTTTTTCCATTTTACCAAAATTTGTATAATTAACTTCTTTTTTTCATAAGACAGCCAAAGTTGGCTGCTACTTCTCATAAGAGAAAGAGCCTACCTGAATCATACTGTAGCAGAACAGTGTAGTAAGGCTAAGAGAGAAGAGGAAGTGTCATGTTTATTGGGAAAAGAGCACAGCTCAGCCTGACCAGTTGATTAGAGTGCAGTATTGCTAGTATACATGGGTCACACTCACACACACATATTCATAATATTTTTTAAAGTTAGGTTTTGTTCTGAATTTAATTAGACAAGTACACATAATCTTTGGAAGCAAAGAGACTGATATGGTTTGGCTCTGTGTGCCCACCCAAATCTCATGTCAAATTGCATTACCAATGTAGGGGGAGGGAACTGATGGCAGGTGATTGTATCATGGGGACAGATTATTCCCTTGCTGTTCTCATGATAGTGAGTGAGATCTGGTTGCTTCAAAGTGTGTAGCTCTCTCTCTCACTCTGCCATGTGAAGTAAATGCTTGCTTCCCCTTCACCCTTCTGCCATGATTGCAAGTTTCCTGAGGGGTCCCCAACCATGCTTTCTGTACAGCCTGTGAAACTGTGGGTCAATTAAACCTCTTTTCATCATAAATTACCTAGTCTCAGGTATGCCTTTATAGTAGTGCAAGAGTAATATAGAGACTGTAGAGGCAGGGTAAAAGCGGATGAAGCAAGTATCTCAGGAAAGATTTCCTTATTTCCCAAAGTTTCCCCAAAATACATGTAGTTACCAGTCCAGGAAATGTACAATCTTCCCTCTCTTAGGTTGTTCAGTACTTACTATGACCCTGTCCTATACTTAGGGATATTGTTCTGGAAAGTAAGTAGTGTTTGAGAGCAGTGTCTGTACTGCTTTTACAACCTGTATGACTAATACATATGTTTCTTAATCTACACATGCCTCAGTTTCTTCATCCACAAAATAGTTAAAACAGGATTATATCTGTCCTGCTCCTTTAAAAACAGAAACAAACTTAACTTGGTTTTGTTTTGTTCTCTATTTTTCATTTCAGTCCTGACTTCCTCATTTTCTCACTGTTACAAACACCTGAGACTGGGTAATTTATAAAGGAAAGAGATTTAATGGACTTGCAATTCCACATGGCTGGGGAGACCTCAGGAAACTTACAATCATGGTGGAAGGCAAAGGGGAAGCAAGGACCTTCTTCACATGGTGGTAGGAAGAAGTACAAGCAGGGAAATGCCAGATGCTTATGAAACCATCAGATCTCATGAGAACTCACTATTATGAGAACAACATGAGGGAAACTGCCCCCATGATCCAATTACCTCCAACTGGGTCCCTCCCTCAACAGGTAGGGATTATGGGGATTACAATTCAAGATGAGGTTTGAGTGGGAACACAGCCAGACCATATCATTCCATCCCTGACCCCTCCCAAATCTAATGACCTCACATTTCAAAATGCAGTCACACCTTGCCAACAGTCCACCAAAGTCTTAACTCATTCCAGCATTAACCCAAAAGCCCACAGTTCAAAGTCTCATCTTAGACAAGACAAGTCCTTTCCACCTAGGAGCCTGTAAAATTAAAAGTAAGTTAGTTACTTCCAAGATACAATGGGGGTACAGGCATTGGATAAATGCTCCCATTCCAAAGGGGGAGAAATTGGACAAAACAAAGACTTACAGCCCCATACAGGTCCAAAATCCACCAGGGTTATCATTACATCTTGAAGTTCCAAAATAATCTCCTTTGACTCCATGTCCCATATGCAGGGCATGCTGATGCAAAGGGTGGGCTCCCACAGCCTTGGGCAGCTCTGCCCTGTGATTTTCAGGGTACTGCCCACCATCCTGGCTGCCTTCATGGCTGGCATTGAGTGTTTGTGGCTTTTCCAGGCACACTGTGCAAGCTGTCAATGGATCTATCATTCTGGGGTCTGAAAGATGGTGGCCCTCTTCTCATAGCCCCAGTAGGCACTGCCCCAGTGGGGACTCTGTGTAGGGGCTCCAACCCCACATTTCCCTTCTGCACTGCCCTAGCAGAGGTTCTCCACAGGGGCTCTGGCCCTGCAGCACACCTCTGCCTGGACATCCAGACATTTCTACACATTCTCTGAAATCTAGGCAGAGATTCCCAAACCTCAATTCTTCTGTGCACTTGCAGGATGAACACTACATGGCAGCTGCCAAGGGTTGGGGTTTGCACCTTCTGAAACAATGGCCTAAGCTGTATCTTTGTCCCTTTTAGCTACACCTGGAGCAACTAGGATGCAGGGCACCAATCTTGAGGCTGCACACTGCAAGGGGTCCCTGGACCTGGCCTGTAAAACCATTTTTTCCTCCTAGACCTCCAGGCCTGTGATGAGAGTGGCTTCCACCAAGATCTCTGACATGCCCTGGAGACATTTTCCCCATTGTCTTGGTGTTTAACATTTGGCTCCTCACTATTTATGCAAATTTCTACAGTAGGCTTGAATTTCTCCCCAGAAAATGGGTTTCTTTTCTGTTGCATCATTGGGCTGAAAAATTTCCAAACTCTCATGCTCTGCTTCCCTTTTAAACATAAGTTGCAATTTCAGATTATCTCTCTCAAGTTCAAACTTCCACAGATCTCCAGGGCAAGGACAAAATGCCACCAGTCTCTTTTATAAAGCATATCAGGAATGACCTTTGCTGCTGTTCCCAATAAATTCCTCATCTCCATCTAAGACCACCTCAGCTAGGACTTTATAATCCACATCACTATCAGCATTTTGGTCAAAATCATTCAACAAGTCTCTAGGAAGTTCCTAGGCCTAGATGCACATCTTCCCATCTTCTTCTGAACCCTCCAAATGGTTCCAACTTCTGACTGTTTACCAGTTACAAAACTGCTTCCACATTTTTGGGTATCTTTATGGAATTATCCCACTCTCTCTGGTACCAATTTACTGTGTTAGTTAATTTTCACAACTGCTATAAAGAAATATCCAAGACCAAGTAATTTATAAAGGAAAGAGGTTTAGTTGGCTTAACAGTTCTACATGGCTAAGGAGGTCTCAGGAGACTTATAATTATAACAGAAGGTGAAGGGGAAGCAAGGACCTTCTTCACATGGCTGCAGGGGAGAGAAGTGCAAGCAGGGGAAATGCTAGATGCTTATAAACATCAGATCTCATGAGAACTCACTCATTATGATGAGAACAGCATGGAAAAAAACTGCCCACATGTTCCTATCACCTCCCACCATAGCTCTCCCATAACATGGGGATTATGGGGATTACAACTCAAGATGAGATTTGAGTGGGGACATAGCCAAACCATATAATCCCCCTTCAGTTAAAAAGGCACTTTCACAAATTTTGCCATATGGTCATTTATAATTATCCCACAATAAGGGTATTGTTTCCAATATATAGATCAGGAATACACAAGTCAGATAAATACTTCACCAATGTACAAACATTACAAACCACCATATCTATAAATAATCCAATTCACATTCAGTAAGTCTGAGGTCAGATCTGAGAATTTGCATTTCAAATATCCTCCCAGATACACTGAGGTTGCTGGCCTGGAGACTACACTTTGGATTTAATATTAATATTAAAAAGAGGGTCCACAAATTACTCTCAGGTATTCTGATAGTATATTCCACTTTTCCCCACAGCAAATCACTATTCAGTTCACATGCTTATACCTACCATAATGTTTTATTGAAGTAATAATTTTGTACCACTATCTTCTGCAATGCTATTTGTACTTATTATAAGTATTATTAGGTGTAAAACACAAATAGAACATTTATCTTACATAGTAGTGGTATATGTGATTATAATGTATGAATGTAATATATACAGAGAGTGAGATATAATTCTTAGGTTCCTTTTTTATAGACAAAATGATATTTGATTTAAAGGTCATTGTCAGGTAGGCATGAGATTTAGGGATGCCACTATCTCTTCTCTTCATATTTCCATCTGGTTTTGAGTCTCACATTTGACCTATGCTTAGAGTGCAGAAAGCTGTGTCATTACAATGCAGTTATAGTTTCAAAAGTGCCACTCTCCTATTTGTTCCAAACTGTAGTTTAGTGCTATAATTGCTGACTTTACCTACAAAAATACATTGTTCTCCTGCTAGCACAGCAAATTCTAATGAGCAATGGACTGGTAACACCAAACTCCATTGTGAATTAGAATTGTCAGCACAGTTCTGATAGCTGAATCTCTGCAACTTGATGAAAGGTACTCATTGCTTCACTGTGAAGTAGAGAACTGTGTAGCTTAGGAAGACTGATTTTTGGATTGCAAACTCAGCTCATTAAGGGTAGACGGATGCTTCTGATTCAATGTACATAAAGTCAATGTCATCATTTTTATTTGTACTTTTTGAAACCAGAAAATGCATTTAAAAACACATTTTAAAAAGTCATCAGTCACAATCTTTGATTATCACAGTTTAGTGTAAATAATTTCATATATCCTTTTTATGCATCATTAATTTAACTGTTGCCAGATAAAATAATTAGATAATGGGTTCATATTCCATATCTTGGTTCAAAAATGATACAAAATGATAGCAAAGTGTTGTACACTCTCTTGAGAATGACATAATAGAAATAACTAAATATTGATTTTAACACAGCAGGTTTTACCAATATTCAATTATTCTAAAATTTGATCAATTTGAAAGCTATCAAAACAATGCCACAATGCTTTGCTGATCTTTATTTTAATTTTCAGTTATAAATTTTAAAAAATTTCTTAGATCTCAAAATTATTTATTCTATATTTGCAACTTGCTGTCCATTGCTGCAGAGTGCATTATTACAATGAAGTGATACCACATTTTCCTAATTTTAACCTGAAATCATACTCCCACATTGTATATCACATAGATATCCCACATGGTATATCACCTTTCAAATCCTTTCAAAAATGTCATGAACTTTTGTTTCACCTCTATCTGGAATGACCTTTTCTGCCAGCTACATTTTCCTTCTTGTTTTTTACTAATTTTTTTTTATCTTGACATAATTGTAGATTCACATGTAGCTCTATGAAATACTACAGAGAGATCTCATGTACCTTTTACCAAGTTCTCCCAATCTTGCAAAACATCTTTCAAAGCTATAGTACAATACCACAACCAAAATCATTACATTGATAGAGGCGAGATATGGAAAATACCATCAAAAGGATCTTTTATACTTCTTTTTACAGCCATGACCACTTTCCTCCTCTCTTCCACCTAGGAATTATTCGTATGTTCTTCATTTTGACAATTTTGTCATTTCAAGAATGTTACACATAAATTGAATCATGCAGTGTGTAATCTTTGATAATTTGCTTTTTTTCATTCAAAATAGCTCTCTGGAGTGACATAAGTTGTGGTATGTATCAATGCTTTGTTCTTTATATTGTGGAGTAGTACGCTTGATGTTTATTACTACAGAATATTTATCCTTTCACCAGTTTTAAGGTGTATTTCAGCTTGGAAGGGTTAATTTCAGCTTGGAATTATTGTAAATAAAACTGGTATGAGGCCAGGCATGGTGGCTCATGCCTATAATACCAGCACTTTGGGAGGCCAAGGTAGGCAGATCACCTGAGGGCAGAGGTTCAAGACCAGCCTCGCCAACAGGTGAAACCCCATCTCTGCAAAAATACACAAATTAGCCGGGCATGATAGTGGGTGCCTATAATCCTAGCTACTCGGGAGGGAGGCTGAGGCAGGAGAATCGCTTGAACCTAGGAGGTGGAGGCTGCAGTGAGCCAAGATCACTCCATTGAACTCTAGCCTGGGCAATAGAGCAAGATTCTGAAGAAAAAAAAAAAAAAAAAAAACACTGCTGTGAGCATTTGCATGTAAGTTTTTGTGTGGATGTAAGTTTTTGTGTCTCTGAAATATATGCCCAGGAGTCTAATTGTTGGATGATATAACAGTTGCATGCTTAGTTTTTTCAAAGCAACTGAAAAGTTGCATTACATAGAACCTGTACCATTCTGTATTCCTATCAACAACCCAACAGCTTCTCGGAATCCATACTAGGATTTGGTGTTGTCGTTGTGGTGTTTTAGTTTTATTTTTGTTTTTTAAGGACAGGTCCTCACTATGTTGTACAAGCTGGACTTGAACTGAGCTCAAACAATACTCCCTAGTAGCTGGGAATACAGGCATGAGCCATTATGCATGACTACTGTCACTATTTTTTCATTTAGCCATTCCGATAAATATGCAATAATATCTATTATAGCTTTAGTTTAAATTTCCCTAACACTCAATGATGTTGAACATCTTTTTATATATTTTATGCCATCTCTATGTCCTTTGGTGAATTACTGAAATATATGTCTGTGTCTTTGCCCATTTTCTGATTAAGTTGTTTAAATTTTTCTTTTCTATTTTCGAGTTTTAAGAGTTCTTTATATATTGTATATACTAGTCTTTTGGGTTTTTGTTGTCATCGTTTGTAGAGATTGGTTTTCACCATGTTGCTCAGGCTGATCTCAAACTCCTGGGCTCAAGCAATTTGTCCACCTTGGCCTCCCAAAGTGCTGGAGTTACAGGAGTGAGCCACTGTGCCTAATCTATATACCAGCCTTTTGTTAGATATGCCATTTGCCAATATTTTCTCTGAGGTTATAGTTTTTCTTTTCGTCCTCTTACTGGTGTTTTTCAGAAAGCAAAGTTTATTTATTTACTTATTTATTTATGAGACGAAGTTTCCTTCTTGTTGTCCAGGCTGGAGTGCAATGGCACAATCTCAGCTCACTACAACCTCCACCTCCCGGGTTCAAATGATTCTCCTGCCTCAGCCTCCCGAGTAGCTGGGATTACAGGTTCCCACCACCATGCCTGGCTAATTTTGTATTTTTCATCGAGACAGGCCATGTTGGCCAGGCTGGTCTTGAACTGCTGACCTCATGATCCACTGGCCCAGACCTTCCAAAGTGCTGGGATTACAGTCATGAGCCACTGCGCTCTGCCATAAATGTTTTTCTTTTATGGATCATGCTTTTGGTAGAAAGTCTTTTTGCCTAGACCTAAACACAACACATTTTCCCAAAATTATTTTTTTCCAAAAGTTTTAGAATTTTACATTTAAGCTCATATTTCATTTTTTACTGTATTTCTCAGGCATGATATTTCAGTCAAGGTTGTATGTGCGTGTGTGTGTGTGTGTGTGGTTTGTTTCTTGGCCATCCAATTGTTCTCACAGAATTAGTTGAAAAGGCTATCATTTCTCCATTGAATTGTATTTTCACCTTTGTCAAAAATCAGCTGGGCATATTTGTGTGGACTGATTTCCGGATTTTCTATTCAGTTCTATTGAACTATGTGTCTACCTCTCCATAGTCTTGATTTCTCTAATTGTATAATAAATATTGAAGTAAGGTTGATTCCCTCTGCTTATTTCTTCATTTTTCAAAATTGTCCTCATTATTCTAGTTCTTTTGTCTTTCCATGTAAATTTTATAAGAATATTGTCTATAACTACAAGATATCTTGTTATAACAATATTGTCTATAGCTGCAAGAATTTTGATAGGACTGTGTTACCTGAATATCAATTTGGGGAGAATTCACATATTTACTATGTTGTATCCACCAACTAATGAACATGGCGCCTCTTTTCATTTAGATTTTGATTTCTTTCAGCAACATTTTAGCATAAAAATTCTATTTTTTTAATGTTTACAGTTAAGTATTCCATTTTTTCACCTATTATAAATAGTATGATTTTTTAAAATTTGAGTTTCCTCATGTTTATTGGTAGTATATGGGAATACTTTTTTTGTAAATTTATCTTGCATCCTATGATAATGAGGAACTCAGATTTTACCTCGTATCTAAAAATTTTATTGTAGATTTCTTGGTGTTTTCTACACCAATAGAGAGTCATTTCATCTGTAAATGGAGATAGTTTTATTTTTTCCTTTGTTATTTTTATGCTTTTCATTTCCTTTTCTTACTTTCTTGCACTTAAAGAACTTCCAGCCCAATATTGAATAACAGTGATGAGTCACCTTGCCTGGTGACTGACTTCAGGGGGAAATAATTCATTATTATACCATTAAATATAATATGAACTATGTACTTTTTATAAGCACTCTTTATGACATTATAAAAGTTTTCCTCTATTACTATATTCCTAAACTTTCCATTATTAAAAATTATTGAATTTTCTCAAATACACTTCTGCACTAAATGACGTGCTTGCGAGATTTTTCCTTTTTTAGCTTGCTATTAGGATGGATTATAATAATCAATTTTTGGATATTAAACCAATCTTGAATTACTGCAATAAACTTTGCTTGGTCATGGTATATAATTCTTTGATAAACTGATAAATTCATTTACTACTGTTTTGTTAAATATTTTCACATTTTTATTTATAAAACTATTGAACTACAGTTTTATCTTTTTTTGGTAATGTCTTTTTTTGGATCTGGCATCGGGGTAATAATACCTTTATAAAATAAATTAGAAAGTATTCTCTTCTTTCGTATTTTGTGGAAAATATTGTGTATACTTCATTTTAATTCTTTAAATATTTTGAACAATTATTTGGTGAAATAATCAAGGCCTAGATATTTCTTTTGTGACAGTTTTTCAATTACAACACAATTTCCTCAATAGTTGTAGGGCTATTCCAATGATCTATTTTATATCACGTAGTTTTAATAGTTTATGTATTTCCAGAAATTGGTCCATTTTGTATAATTTACTTTGCGTGTCTGTAGAGCTGAGAGTTGTTCATGGAATTTTTAAAATAATCTTTATCTTACTGGTTAATTTTATTTATATAAATTATAGAACAGATAAAACTACTATGGTGACAGAAATCAAATCAATGTTTTGCCTGGGAGAAAAGATGATCTACGAAGGGATGGATACAAGGCAATTTCTCGGGGTTTGTAAATGTTTATATTTTTATTATGGAGTTGTTAGCACAAATATATACATTATTAAAACGCTGAACTGCACCCTTAAAATGTGTACATTTTCTTATAAGTAAATGATTCCTCAATAAATTATTTAGAAAATAATGCTGTTAGAAATGTATATATGAGTCATTTTGCACATGTCTATTTTTATTGTAAATCGACAATTTATAAATGTAGAAATGTATGGGGTACAAAATAATGTTATAATTTATGAATGCCATGTGCAATAATTAAATCATACTCATTAACATAACTATCACCTCACATACTTAACAGGTTTTGTTGTGAAATTTTTTGAAATTTACTCTCCTAGCAATTTTAAAATTTATCATATGCTATTATTAATTACATCCAAGATGCTATACAATGTGACTCAAAAAATAAAAATATATTCCTACAACCTAATGGACATTTTGTACCCTTTGACCTTAGTGTGCACTCCCTTCACCTCTAGCCTCCACAACAACCGTTCTACCCTCTGCTACTATGAGACTGATCGTTTTACATTCTACATATAAATGAGAACATGTACTTTGCCCCCTTTCTAATGGGGTTGTTTTCTTTCTTGTAAATTTGTTTAAACTCTTTATAGATTCTGGACATTAGACCTTTGTCAGATGCATAGTTTGCAGATATTTTCTCCCATTTTATAGGTTGTCTGTTTACTCTGTTGGTAGTTTCTTTTGCTGTGCAGAAGCTCTTTAATTAGGTCCCATTTATCAATTTTTGTTTCTGTTGCAATTGTTTTTGACTTCTTTGTCTTGAATTTCTTGCCAGAGTCCATTTCCAGAATGATATTGACTAGGTTATCTCCCAGAATTTTTACAGTTTCGAGTTTTACATTTAAGTCTTTAATCCATCTCGAGTAGATTTTTGTACATGGTGTAAGAAGGGGGTCCAGTGTTGATAGTCTGCATATGGTTAGCCATTTATCCCAGCACCATTTAGTGAATAGGGAATCCTTTCCCCATTGCTTTTGTTGACTTTGTTGAAGATCAGATAGTTGTAAGTGTGTTATCTTATTCTAGTCTTTATTCTGTTCCATTGGTCAATATGTCTGTCTTTGTGCCAGTATATTGCTGTTTGAGTCATTGTAGCCTTGTAGTATAGTTTAAGGTTGAATAATGTGACACCTTCAGCTTTGTTGTTTGCCTAGAATTGACTTGGCTATTCAGGCTCTTTTGTGATTCCATAAGAGTTTTAGAATTGTTACTTCTAATTGTGTAAAGAATGTCATTGGTAGTTTGATAGGATTAGCACTTAATCTGTAGATTGCTTTGGGAAGTGTGGCCATTTTAACAACATAATTCTTCCTATCCATGAGCACGGAATGCTTTTCTGTTTGTATCATCTCTGATTTCCTTAAGTAGTGCCTTGTAATTATGATTGTAGAGGCCTTTCCCCTCTCTAGTTAGCTCTACTTATAGGTATTTTATTCTTTTGTGAATGGGATTGTATTCTTCATTTGGTTTTCAGCTTGGACATTGTTGGTGCGTAGAAATGCTATTGATTTTTGTACATTGATTTTGTATCCTGGAACATTATTAAGTTGTTCTTCATATCTAGGAGCTTTTGGGCAGAGACTATGGGGTTTTCTAGGTATAGAATATATCATCTGCAAATAGAGATAGTTTAACTTCCTCTCTTCCTATTTGGATGACTTTTATTTCTTTCTCTTGACTGATTGCTCTAGCCAGGACTTTCAACACTATGTGGAATATTAGTGCTAAGAGTGGGTATCCTTACATGGTTTCAGTTCTCAAGGGAAATGCTTCCAGCTTTTTCCCATTTAGTATTATATTGGCTGTGAGTTTGAGATTCTTATTACTTTGAGGTATACTCCTTCAGTGCCTAGTTTGTTGAGGGTTTTAACCTGAAAGGGTTTTGAATTTTATTGAAAGTCCTTCTTGCATCTATTGAGATGATCATGTGTTTTTCGTTTTTAGTTCTGTTTATGTGATGAATCACATTTACTGATTTGCATACATTGAACCAAACTTGCATCCCAATGATAAGGTCTACTTGATCATGGTGGATTAGCTTTTTGATGTGCTTCTGGATTCCATTTGCTAGTATTTTGTTGAGGATTTTCGCATCTATGTGCATCAGGGATATTGGCCTGAAATTTTCTTTTTATGTTATGTCTCTGCCAGGTTTTAGTATCAGGATGATGATGGACTCACAGAATGAGTTAGGGAGGAGTATCTCCACTTCAGTGTTTTGGAATAGTTTCAGTAGGAATAATACCAGCTCTTCTTTGTACTTCTAGTATAACTCAGCTGTGAATCTGTTGACTGACTTTTTTTTGGTTAATAGGCTATTTATTAGTGATTCAATTTTGATACTCATTATCAGCCTGTTGAGGGATTTAATTTCTTTTGGTTTCAATCTTGACAGGTTGTATGTTTCCAGGAATTTATCAATTTCCTCTAGGTTTACTAGTCTGTGTACATAAAGGTGTTCATAGTCATCACTGAGGTTTTTTTTTTTTTTTTAATTATTTATATGTGGTTGGTGGGAATGTCCTTGTTGTCATTTCTAATTGTGTTTCTTTGGATCTTCTTTCTTTTTTTCTTTATTAACGTAGCTAATGGTCTGTCAATCTTATTTCTTCTTTCAAAAACTACCAAATGTGTTGATCTTTTCTATGGCTTCTTGTATCTCAATTTCCATCAGTTCAGCTCTGGTTTTGGTTATTTATTTTCTTTTGCTATCTTTGGGAAGGGTTTTCTTTTGCTTCTCTAGTTACTCTATGTATTAGTCCGTTTTCATGCTGCTGATAAAGACATACACAAGACTGGGTAATTTATAAAGAAAAAAAGATTTCATGGACTCAAAGTTCCATGTGACTGTGGAAGCCTCACAATCATGGAAGAAGGAAAAAGGCACGACTTACATGGGGGCAAACAAGAGAGAACTTGTGCAGGGAATCTTTCCTTTATAAAAACCATCAATCTCATGAGACTTATTCACTATCTTGAGAACAGCATATGAAGGATCTGTGCCCATGATTCAATTACCTCCCACCAGGTCCCTCTAATGATACATGGGAATTGTGGGAACAACAATTCAAGATGAGATTTGGGGACACAGCCAAACCGTATCATTCTGCCCTTGAGCCCTCCCAAATCTCATGTCCTCACATTTAAAAACCAATTATGCCTTCCCAACAGTCTCCCAAAGTCTTAACTCATTTTAGCATTAACTCAAAAGTCCAGAGTCCAAAGTCTCATCTGAGATAAGGCAAGTCCCTTCTGCCTATGAGCCTGTAAAATGAAAAGCAAGTTAGTTACTTCCTAGATACAATGTGGTTACAGGCATTGGGTAAATACAGCCATTCCAAATGGGAGAAAGTGGCCAAAGCAAAGGGGCTACAGGCTCCATGCAAGTCCAAGATCCAGTGGCGCAGTCAATTCTTAAAGCTCCAAAATGATCTTTTTTGACTCCATGTCTCACATCCAGGTCATGCTGATGCATGAGGTGGGTCCACCCCTGCGACTTTGCCAGGTACAACCTCCCTCCCAGCAGCTTTCACGAGCCAGCATTGAGGGTCTGTAGCTTTTCCAGGTGCATGGTGCAACCTGTCATTGGACCTATAATTCTGGTTCTGGAAGATGGTGGCCTTCTAGTCACAGTTCCACTAGGAAGTGCCCCAGTGGGGACTCTGGATTGGGACTTCAACCCCATATTTTCCTTCATGCACTGCCCTGTCAGATCTTGTGAGACTTATTCATTATTATGAGAACAACACAATAAAGACCCCCCTCCATGGTTCAACTATCTCCCACCATGTTGCTCCTGTGGCACATGGGAACTGTGGGAGGACAATTCAAGATGAGATTTGGGTGGGGACACAGACAAACCATAGCATTCTAGCTGTGACGTTAGGTTGTTAATCTGAGATCTTTCCAACTTTTTGATGTGGGCATTTAGTGCTGTAAACTTTCCTCTTAACACTGCTTTTCTTGTTTTCTGGATATTTTGGTATGTTATATCTTTGTTCTCATTAATGTCAAGGAATTTATTGATTTCTGCCTTAATTTCATTGTTTACCCTAGTCATGTAGGAGCATGTTATTTAATTTCCATGTAATTGTATGGTTTTGAGTGATTTCTTCTTTTGTATTGATTTCTATTTTTATTGCACTGTGGTCAGTGAGTGTGTTTGGTATGATTTCAGTTTTTCTGAATTTGCTGAGGGTTATTTTATGGGTGATTGTCTGGATGATATTAGATTATGTATCATGTGCAGTTCAGAAGAATGTATATTCTATTGTTTTGCTGTGAGGAGTTATATAGATGTCTCTTAGGCCCATTTTGTCATGTGTCCAGTTGAGGTTCCAAATATCTTCAATTGTTGTGTGTCTCAATGATCTGCTACTCGGTTGTCAAACTCTCCCACTATTATTGTGTGTCTATCTTAGCCTTTCTGTAGGTCTCTAAGAACTTGCTTTATGAATCTGGGTGCTCTTATGTTGAGTACATATATATTTAGGTGTTCTTTTTTAACTGAAGCCTTGCCATTATATAATGCTCTTCTTTGTCTTTTTTGACACACACACACACATATAAAGTATATATAAGTGTATGTGTGTGTATATATATATATATACTTTAAGTTCTGGGATACATGTGCAGAATCTGCAGGTTTGTTACATAGGCATACATGTGCCATGGTGGTTTGCTGCACCCATCAATTCATCATCTACATTAGGTATTCCTCCTAATACTATCCCTCTGCTTGTCCCCCAACCCCTGACAGGCTCCAATGTGTGATGTTCCCCTCCCTGTGCCCACGTGTTCTTTTTTTAACTCCCACTTATGAGTGACAACATGCGGTGTTTGGTTTTCTGTTCCTGTGTTAGTTTGCTGAGAATGATGGTTTCCAGCTTCATCCATGACCCTGCAAAGAATATGAACTCATTCTTTTTCATGGTTGCACAGTATTCCATGACATATATTTGCCAAATTTTATTTATCCAGTCTAACATTGATGGGCATTTGGGTTGGTTCCAAGTCTTTGCTATTGTGAACAGTGCTGCAATAAACATATGTGTGCAAGTAATATTACAATAGAATGATTTATAATCCTTTGGGTATATACCCAGTAATGGGGCTGCTGGGTCAAATGGTATTTTTAGTTCTAGATCCTTGAGGAATTGCCATACTGTCTTCCACAATGGTTGAACTAATTTATACTCCCACCAACAGTATAAAACTGTTCCTATTTCTCCACATCCTCTCCAGCATCTGTTATTTCCTGACTTTTTAATGATCGCCATTCTTACTGGCATGAGATGGCACTTCACTGTGGTTTTGATTTGCATTTTTCTAATGACCAGTGGTGATGAGTGTTTTTTCATGTTTCTTGGCCACATAAACGTCTTCTTTTGAAAAGTATCTGTTCATATCCTTCACTCACTTTTTGATGGAGTTGTTTGTCTTGTAAATTTGTTTAAGTTTCTTGTAGATTCTGAATATTATCCCTTCATCAGATGGATTGATTGCAAAAATCATCTCCCATTCTGTAGGTGGTCTTTTCACTCTGATGAAAGTTTCTTTGCTGTGCAGAAGCTCTTTAGTTTAATTAGATCCCATTTGTCAATTTTGGCTTTTGTTGATTGCTTTTTAGTCATGAAGTCTTTGCCTATGTCCTGAATGGTATTGCCTAGATTTGCTTCTAGGGTTTTAATGGTTTTAGGTCTAATGTTTAAATCTTTAATTCATCTTGAGTTAATTTTTGTATAAGATATAAGGAAGGGGTCCAGTTTCAGTTTTCTGCATATGACTGTCCAATTTTCCCAACACCATTTATTAAGGGTATCCTTTCACCATTGCTTGTTTTTGTCAGTTTTGTCAAAGATCAGATGGTTGTTGATGTGTGGTGTTATTTCTGAGTCCTCTGTTTTGCTTCATTGGTCTATATATCTGTTTTGGTAACAATACCATGCTGTTTTGGTTAATGTAGCCTTGTAGTATAGTTTGAAGTCAGGTAGTATGATGTCTCCAGCTTTCTTCTTTTTACCTAAGATTGTCTTGGCTATGTGGGCTCTTTTTTGGTTCCCTGTGAAATTTAAAGTTGTTTTTTCCAATTCTGTGAAGAATGTCAATTGCAGCTTGATAGGAATAGCATTGAATCTATAAATTACTTTGGGCAGTATGGTCATTTCCATGATAATGATTCTTCCTATCCATGAGCACAGAATGTTTTTCCATGTTTGCGTCTTCTCATATTTCCTTGAGCAGTGATTTGTACTTTTTGAAGAGGTCCTTCGCATCCCTTGTAAGTTGTATTTCTAGGTATTTTATTCTCTTTGTAGCATTTCTGAATCGGAGTTTGCTCATTATTTGGTTCTCTGTTTGTCTGTTATTGGTGTATATGAATGCTTGTGATTTTGCACATTGATTTTGTGTCCTGAGACTTTGCTGAAGTTGCTTATCAGCTTAAGGAGATTTTGGGCTAAGACAACAGCGTTTTCTAAATATACAATCATGTCATCTGCAAACAGAGATCATTTTACTTCTTCTCTTCCTATTTGAATATCTTTATTTCTTTTTCTTGCAGATTGCCCTGGCCAGAACTTTCAACACTATGTTGAATAGGAGTGGTGAGAGAGGGCATCCTTGTCTTGTGCCAGTGTTCAAAGGGAATGCTTTCAGCTGCTGTCCATTCAGTGTGATATTGGCTGTGGGTTTGATGTCCCATCAATACCTAGTTTATTGAGTGCTTTTAGCTTGAAGGGGTGTTGAATTTTATTGAAGGTCTTTTCTCCATCTATGAGATAATTATGTGGTTTTGGTCATTGGTTCTGTTTATGTGATGGATTACGTTTATTGATTTGCATATGTTAAACCAGCCTTGCATCCCCAGGATGAAGCCAACTTGACCGTGGTGGATAAGCTTTTTAATATGCTGCTGGACTCAGATTGCCAGTATTTTATTGAGTATTTTTGCATCAATGTTCATCAGGAATATTGGCCTGAAATTTTCTTTTTCTTTTGTGTCTCTGCCAGGTTTTGGTATCAGAATGATGCTGCCCCCATAAAAAGAGTTAGGGAGGAGTCCCTTGTTTTCTATTGTTTGGAATAGTTTCAGAAGAAATGGTACCAGCTCCTCTTTGTACCTCTGGTAAAATTTGGCTGTGAATATGTCTGGTCCTGGGTTTTTTTTTTTTTTTTTTTTTTTTTTGGTTAATAGGCTGTTAATTACTATCTCAATTTCAGAACTTGTTATTAGTGTATTCAGCGATTTGACTTCTTCCTGGTTTAGTCTTGAGAGGGTGTATGTGTCCAGGAATTATCCATTTCTTCTAGATTTTTTAGTTTATTTGTGTACAGGTGTTTATAGCATTCTCTGATAGTAGTTTGTATTTCTGTGGGATCAGTGGTGATCTCCCCTTTATCATTTTTTATTGTGTCTATTTGATTCTTCTCTCTTTTCTTCTTTATTAGTCTGGCTAGTGGTCAATTTATTTTGTCAATCTTTTTAAAAAACCATCTCCTCTATTAATTGATCTTCTGAAGGTTTTTTCGTGTCTCTATCTCCTTCAGTTCTTCTCTGATCTTAGTTATTTCTTGTCTTCTGCTAGCTTTTGAATTTGTTTGCTCTTGCTTCTCTAGTTCTTTTAATTGTGATGTTAGGGTGTCAATTTTACATCTTTCCCACTTTCTTCTGTGGGCATTTAATGCTATAAATTTTTCTCCAAACACTGCTTTAGCTGTGTCCCAGCGATTCTTGTATGTTGTGTCTTTGTTCTCACTGATTTCAAAGAACTTATTTATTTCTGCCTTAATTTTGTTGTTTATCCAGTAATCATTCAGGAGTAGGTTGTTCAATTTCCATGTGGTTGTGCAGTTTTTAGTGAGTTTCTTAACCCTAAGCCCTAATTTGATTGCACAGTGGTCTGTTTGTTATAATTTCTATTCTTTTGCATTTGCTGAGGTGTGTTTTACTTCCAATGATGTGGTCGATTTTAAGATAAGTGCTATGTGGTGCTGAGAAGAATGTATATTCTGTTGATTTGGGGTGGAGAGTTCTGTAAACATCTATTAGGTCCCCTTGGTCCAGAGTTGAGTTCCAGTCCTGAATATCCTTGTTAATTTTCTGTCTTGTTGATGTAATATTGACAGTGGGGTGTTAAAGCCTCCGCTATTATTGTGTGGTAATTTAATTCTCTTTGTAGGTCCCTAAGAATTCGCTGTATGAATCTGGGTGCTCCTATATTGGGCGCATATACATATAGGACAGTTAGCTCTTCATGTTAAATTGATCCCTTTACCATTATGTAATGACCTTCTTTGTCTTTTTCGATATTTGTTTGTTTAAAGTCTGTTTTATCAGAGACTAAGATTGCAACTCCTCCTTTTTTTTTTTTTTTTTTTTTTGCTATCCATTTGCTTGGCAAATATTCCTCCATCCTTTTATTTTGAGCCTTTATGTGTCTTTGCATGAGAGATGGGTCTCCTGAATACAGCACACTGATGGGTCTTGACTCTTTATCCAATTTGCCAGTCTGCGCCTTTTAATTAGGGCATTTAGCCTGTTTACATTTAAGGTTAACATTGTTATGTGTGAATTTGATCCTGTCATTATGATGCTAGCTGGTTATTTTGCCCATTAGTTGATGCAGTTTCTTCACTGTGTCAATGGCCTTTACATCTTGGTTTGTTTTTGCAGTGGCTAATACCAGTTTTTTCTTTCCATATTTAGTGCTTCTTCCAGGAGTTCTTGTAAGGCAGGCCTGGTGGTGACAAAATTCATCAACATTTGTTTGACTATAAAGGATTTTATTTATCCTTCGCTTACAAAGTTTAGTTTGGATGGATATGGACTTTTGGTTTGAAAATTCTTATCTTTAAGAATGTTGAATATTGGCCCCCATTCTCCTCTAGCTTGTAGGGTTTCTGCAGACAGATCCGCTGTTAGTCTGATGGGCTTCCCTTTGTGAGTAGCCCAATCTTTGTGGGTAACCCAGTCTTTCTCTTTGGCTGCACTTAACATTTTTTCCTTCATTTCTACCTTGGTGAATCTGATGATTATGTTTCTTGGTGTTGCTCTTCTTGAGGAATATCTTTGTGATGCTCTCTGTATTCCCTGAATTTGAATGCTGGCCTGTCTTGCTAGTTTGGGGAGGTTCTCCTGGATAATATTCTAAAGTGTGTTTTCCAAATTGGTTCCACTCTCCTTGTCATTTTTAGGCACACCAATGAAACCTAGGTTTGGTCTTTTCACATAGTCCCATATCTCTTGGAGGCTTTATTTGTTCCTTTTAATTCTTTTTTCTCTAATATTGTCTTCATGCTTTATTTCATTAAGTTGATCTTCAATCTCTGATATCCTTTCTTCTGCTTGAGTGATTCAGCTGTTGATACTTGTATATGCTTCATGAAGTTCTCGTACTGTGTTTTTCAGTTCCATCAGGTCATTTATGTTCTTCTATAAACTGGTTATTCTAGTTAGCAATTCCTCTAACCTTTTTTCAAGGTTCTTAGTTTTCTTGCATTGGGATAGAACATGCTCCTTTAGCTCAGAGGAGTCTGTTATTACCCACCTTCTGAAACCTACTTCTGTCAATTTGTCAAACTCATTCTCTGTCCAGTTTTGTTCTCTTGCTCATGAGGAGTTGTGATCCTTTTGAGGAAAAAAGGCATTCTGGTTTTTTGAATTCTTACCTTTTCTGTATTGGTTTTTCCTCATCTTCGTGCATTATCTACCTTTGATTTTTGCTGTTGGTGACCTTCAGATGGAGTTTTTCTGTGGTCATCCTTTTTGATGATGTTGATGTTGATGTTTTTCTTTTCTGTTTCTTAGTTTTCCTTCTAACAGTAAGGCTCCTCTTCTGCAGGTCTGCTGGAGTTTGCTGGGGGTGCACTCCAGACAATGTTTGCCTGGGTATCACCAGCAAAGGATGCAGAACAGCAAAGATTGCTGTCTGCTCCTTTCTCTGGAGGCTTTGTCCCAGAGGGGCACCTGCCAGATGCTGGATAGAACTCTTTGGTATCAGGTATCTCTTGACCCCTGCTGGGAGGTAACTCCCCATCAGGAGGCAAAGGGGTCAGGGACCCACTTGAGGAGGCAGTCTGTCCCTTAGCAGAGCTCAAGCACTGTGCTGGGAGATCTGCTGCTCTCTTCAGAGCAGGCAAGCAGGAATGTTTAAGTCTGCTGAAGCTGTGCCCACAGCCACCCCTCCCTGCAAGTGCTCGGTCTCAGGAAGATGGGAGTTTTATTTATTATCCCCTCAGAATGATGCCTTTTTTTCAGAGACGCCCTGTCCAATGAGGAGAAATCTAAAGAGGAAGTCTGGCCCTTTGCTGCACTGCAGTGGGCTCCACCCAGTCCCAACCTCCCAGTAGCCTTGTTTACACTGTGAGGGGAAAACCACCTACTGAAGCCTCAGTAATGGTGGACATCCTTCCCCTCACCAAGCTTGAGCATCCCAGGTCGACTTCAGAGCTGCTGTGCTGGCAGCAAGAATTTCAAGCCAGTGGATCTTAGCTTGCTGGGCTCCATGTGGATGGGATCCACTGAGCAAGACCACTTGGCTCCCTGGCTTCAGCCCCCTTTCCAGGGGAGTGAATGGTTCTGTCTCACTGGTATTCCAGGCATTTCTGGGGTATGGAAAAAAAAAAACTCCTCTAGCTAGCTTTGTGTCTGCCCAAATGGCTGCCCAGTTTTGTGCTTGAAACCCAGGGTCTTTGTGGTGTAAGTATGCAAGGGAATCTTCTGGTCTTTGGGTTGCAAACACTGTGGGAAAGGAGTAGTATCTTGGCCAGATAGCACAGTCCCTCCTGGCTGGTCCCTCACAGCTTCCCTTGGCTAGAGGAGAGAGTTTCCTGACCTCTTGCACTTCCTGGCTGAGGCGATGCCCCACCCTGCTTCTGCTCCCCCTCCATGGGCTGCACCCATTGTCTAGCTAGTCTCAGTGAGATAAACTGGATACCTCAGTTGGAAATGCAGAAATCACCTGCCTTCTGCATTGGTCTTGCTGGGAGCTGCAGACCAGAGCTATTCCTATTTGGCCATCTTGCCCGGGCTTTTCATTTTTTGATTATGGCCATTCTTGCAAAAGTGAGGGGGTATCACATTTCAGTTTTGATTTGCATTTCCCTGATAATTAGTGATATTGAGCATTTTTCCACATGCTTGCCAGCCATTTGTACATCTCCTTTTGATAACTGTCTATTCATGTCCTGAGCATACTTTTTGATGGAATTATTTTTTTTGCTTGCTTATTTGTTTGAGTTTTTTGTGGATGGCATCCAAATCAGTAAAGACGAAGTCAAACTATCACTGTTTGTTGATGACACAATCATATACCTAGAAAACCCTAAAGACTCATCTAAAAAGCTCCTAGAACTGGTAAATTAATTCAGCACAGTTTCAGGATACAAAATTATTGCATGCAAACAAATAGCTCTGCTTAACACCAACAGCAACCAAGCTGAGTATCAAATCAAGAACTCAATCCCTTTCACAATAGCTACAAGAAAAAAATAAAATAAAATAATTAGTAATATACCTAACCAGGAATGTAAAAGACCTCTACAACGAAAACTACAAAACACTGCTGAAAAGAAATCATAGATGATACAAACAAATGGTAATATATCCCTTGTACAGTGATAAATAGAATCAATATTGTGAAAATAACCATACTGCCAAAAGCACTCTTCAAATTCAATGCAATTCTCATCAAAATACCACCATCATTCTTCACAGAACTGGGAAAAATAATCCTAAAATCCATACGGAGCCTAAAATGTGCCTGAATATCCAAAGCAAGACAAATCAAAAAAGAACAAATCTGGAGGCATCAACTCAACTTCAAACTATAAGGCCATAGTCATCAAAATGGCATGGTACTAGTATAAAAATAGGCATATAGACCAATGGAACAGAACAGCAAACCCAGAAATAAAGTCAAATCCTTACAGCCAAATGATCTGTGGCAAAGCAAACAAAAACATAAAGTGGGGAAAGGACACCCTATTCAACAAACGGTGCTGGGATAATTGACAAGCCACATGGAGAGGAATGAAACTGAATTCCCATCTCTCACCTTATACAAAAATCAACTCAAGATGGATCAAAGACTTAAATCTAAGACCTGAAACCATAAAGATTCTAGAAGATAACATTGGAAAAACCCTTCCAGACATTGTCTTAGGAAAGACTTCATGACCAAGAATCCTAAAGCAAATGTAGCAAAAACAAAGATAAATAGATGGGACTTAATTAAACTAAAAAGCTTCTGCACAGCAAAATAAATAATAAGTAGAGTTAATAGACAACCCACAGAATGGGAGAAAATCAGAATCTATATATCTAACTTAGAGGTTTTTCAATTGTACTAAATTTATTTTAAAAACCTAGCTCTTTGTATTATTTATTTTCTGTTTTTTTCAACTTTCTTGTTTTTGTGGCTGTTTTGTTTTTAGTGTGGTAAATCATAAATAACCTAAAATTTATCATTTTAATCATTTTTAAGTATACAGTTCATGGCACTAAGTGCATCAACATTATTGTGCAATCATGACCACATCCATCTTCACAACTTTTTTGTTTTTCCAAAGTGAATCTTCATACCTAATAAAGAATATCATCTCATTCTGTCTCCCCTAGTAATATGGAAATTACCATATTACTTTATGTCTCTATAAACTTGATAACTCAAGGCAATTAATATAAAGGGAATCATACAATGTCCTTCTCTGACTGGCTTTTTTCACTTAACATAATGTCATCAACATTCATTGACGTTGTAACATATGTTCGATTTTTCAACTTCTTAATTTATGCTCTTTATTATTTTCTTCTTTCTTTCTGCTTGTCCTGTGTTTTTTTCACCCTTCTTCTTCTTCACCTAAATTCTGCCGGTGGGAGCTTATTGATTTGAGCCATGTTTCCTCATTTTCTAATGTAAGCATTTAGTGCTGTACAATGTAAGCATTTAGAGTTCTTAGCATTCAGAAGCTGTGCCCCCAAGTTTTGATATGGTGTGTTTTCACTGTTACTCATTTTAATTATTTTAAGAATTTCCTTGGAGACTTTCTGCTTGATTTATATGTTATTTGTAAGTGTGTTATTTAGCTTATGAGTATTGGAAAATTATTCTGCTATTTTCCTGTTATTTATTTGAAGTTTAATTCTAACGCAATCGCAGAATACTCAGTGTGATTTCATTTTTATTTTAATTTGTCAAGGGATATTTTATGGCCAAGGAAACTATCTATCTTGGTACATTTTTTATAGGTGCTTGAAGAGATTCTGTATTCTACTATGCTGGGTGAGTTTTCTGTAAGTGTTGATTAGATCCAGTGAGTTGATGAATTTTTTGTATCTTTAATGTTTTTACTGTCTAGTTTTTCTACCAACTATTAAGGCAGTAATACTGAAGCCTTCAAACATAATTATGGATATGCCTATTTGTCTTCCAAGTTCTATCAATTCTGCTTCATATATTTTGTAGCTATGTTGTTTGGACCATATATATTTAAAATATTTTTTTTTTGGTAGGTTGATTCCTTTATAATTATGTAATATTCTTATCTGTCTCTGGTAATTTTCTGTGCTTGGACATCTTTTTTATTCAACATTAATATGTCCACTTTTTTCTTTAATGTTTGTATGACATACCTTTTTCAATAATTACATTTCGAATTTTCTATATTTGATATGAATTTTTTGTAGAGAACATATCATTGGGCTTAATTTTTTAAAAATACAATCTACCCATTTTTTCTTAAGTACTGTATTTAGACTGTTGGTATTGAATGTAATTATTGAACTATTAGAGCTTAAGTCAGCCATTTGATTTTTTGGATTGTTTCTCTGTTTCATTTATCTTATCTTCCTGTGAATTACTTAAATATTTCTTAAGAGTTACATAATGGTTTTATATAGTATATTATAGTATATCTCTTTACTAAGCTTTGTTAGTGGTTGTTTTCTATATTACACCACACATACATAAATTATGAACTTCCGGTATTGCTGTTTTACAATTACAGCATGTAATGTAAAAATGTAATTGTTTTACAATTACAATTACATTTACATCTTAATGACTTAAGATGAAAATCTTTAGTCATTTTATATAGCTTTATCTTTATCATTTATAATATAATTGTCTTAAATATTTTTTGTACAGACATTGAGAACCACAATAAAAGGTGTTTTTGTTTCAAGTGCTAAAATTAATTTTAAAAACTCAAGAGAAGAAAAATGTGCTTACTCATATTTTTATTCTTTCTGTTGTTCTCTTCCTAGTTGATGTTTTAAGCTTCCTTTCTTTCTCTATCTTTTCCTTTATGTTTCAAAACTGTTTTTAGTCTTTCTTAAACATAGGCATTTGATGATAAATTCCCTTAGTTTTTTCTTCATCTGAGAATGACTTGATTTCCTTTTTATTCCTGAAGAATATTTTTACTGAATGTGGAATTCGGGTTAGTAGTTCTTTTTTTCCTTTCTTACTTACTTTCTTTTTTTTTTTTTTTTTTTTTTTTTGAGACAGAGTCTTGCTCTGTCGTCCAGGCTGGAGTGCAGTGGTGCCATCTCGGCTCACTGCAAGCTCCGCCTCCCAGGTTCACGCCATTCTCCTGCCTCAGCCTCCTGAGTAGCTGGGACTACAGGCACCTGCCACCACACCCTGCTAATTTTTTATATTTTTTAGTAGGGTCGGGGTTTCATCGTGTTAGCCAGGATGGTTTCGATCTCCTGACCTAGTGATCTGCCCACCTTGGCCTCCCAAAGTGCTGGGATTACAGGCATGAGCCATCATGTCCAGCAGTAGTTCTTTTCTTTAGGCACTTAAAATATACTATGCCACTTCTTTTTGGCCTCCATGATTTATGGTGAGAAATCCACTGCCATCCAAATTCTTCTTTCTTTCTTTCCTTCTTTCTTTCCTTCCTTCTTTCTTTCTTTCTTTCTTTCTTTCTTTCTTTCTTTCTTTCTTTCTTT
>NC_045446.1:22879712-22940617 GCF_002776525.5 Piliocolobus tephrosceles | reverse complement strand
TTTCTTTCTTTCTTTCTTTCTTTCTTTCTTTCTTTCTTTCTTTCTTTTCTTTCTCTTTCTCTCTTTCTTTCTCTTTCTCTCTTCTCTCTCTGTCTCTCTCTCTCTCTCTTTCCCTTCTGTCTTCTTTTTCTTTCTGTGTAAGGTATTCCTTTTTTCCTAGTTCAAATTTTTTCTTTGTTTCAGTGTTCCACATTTTGTCTATGTTGTTTTGGCATTGAATTATTTGGGGTTATCTACGATAAAGTATACTTGGGTTCTTAACTCCAGGTTTCTATTTTTGGCCTAATATTTGAAAGTTTCTAGTCATTATATCTTCAAGTAATTTTTCAGTCAACCCTCTTTCTCATCTCCTTTCAAACCTTCAGTGACATGAAGCTTAGATTATTTGTTATTGTGCTACAGGTCCCTGATGCTCTATTTCTCTTTTATTTCCTGTTTATTTTTTGTCTTTTTTAAAAGGTGATTAATTTATATTGTTCTACCTTCAAGTTCATTATTTCCTTTGTCCTTCTATTCTGTCTTTATCCTCATCCATACAGTTATTTACTGTGGTTATAATTATTTTCCACTTTAAAATTTCTATTTGATTCTTCTTTATATCTTGTTTTCTTTGTAGACACGTTCTATTTTCCCATGGCTGCAAGCTTTTTTTTTGCTGCTCATTGTGCATTTTGTCATATTAACAGGTTAAAAATATCCCCTTGTAAATTGGCCCTATGTTATTTATTTTTTTTTTTTACAACAGGCTTGGACCTGTTTGTTCAAAACCCTACCAGGTCCTAACTTAAATTTTTACACATTCAATTGTTTTAAATGGCCCCCCAAAAATATTTTTAGTCATTTATAGCCTTCCAGCTTTGCATATCTCCTTGAAATTGCACTGTTTTTTTCTGACATTGCTCTGACAGAGGAAGAGTGGGTCATATTCAGGTGGAGACACAAACTAACTTTCCCCACTCAGATTTCATTGACACCTGAGGATTATTTCCTCCTTATTATGTGGCTCAGAGTTCTGGCTCACCAGTAGATCTTTTCTTAGAGGAAGGGGCTTGGGGAAAGCATGAATGCAGTATTATTGTTACCCCTGTAGCATTCACTGACCTCATAGATGTGGCTTTATTACTGCTGGGCAGTGGTAAAGGCCCTGGCTGTCTGCTAGACTTCCTTTGACACTACTACTCCTAGCAGGGTGAGGAGGGATAGAATGTTATGGCTTTCTACTCAACCTCCTCTGATACTACCTTGGTGGATGGGTTGGTACACATGTTACAACATGGTAAGTGTGGAACTCTTGGCTCCACTCTCAAGCTTTGGCTCCACTTTCAAGCTTTGCTTATGTGACTGGAGGGGAGACATATTGTTTTACGTGGCATTTCATTGGAATAGACCACTTATTGTCTTAAAGATTTTGGTCTTATTAGCATGGTTTTTTAGGGTTTTGTTTTCGTAGGAACCTGTTAGTGTTTCTGGGTGCCAGCTTCTTCACCTTCAAGCTTGGGTTATGTGAGAAAAAAAAAAAGAATACCCAGTAAACTCACCATTGTGCCATTTCTTGAGGTCTGAAGGCTCTAGCTTGCCTTCTTATTTAAACTTTTTAGATTAGTTTAGATTATTATTGTTGTTGTTGTTTCATGTATGATCCCAGTAGTGGAAGAAACATAGAGGAAGACATTTACTCCATCTCTTCATCTTCCCAGACTAAAAGTATCTATTTTCTTTTAAGATCAAAATATAAATACTTTACCAGTGAATTTTCCCAACTACTTTACTTCCCTTGACGATGATCCTCCTTTCTTTTCAGTTTCCCAGGCACTTTTACTGTAACTTTTTTCTTTCTTTTTATTACTGCCTCCACAAACTAGACATATTAAATTATGAAACTCCTCAGGGCACATGCTTTGCCTTATTCCTTTCTATGTTCTTTTTGTTTTGCACAAATAGTTTTGCACAAACTATTTGTGTCTGGCCAAATAGTTCAAACTTGGTAGGCAATGGTTGTTTTGTTTAAATCAATGAATGTTTAATGTTTAAATTAATGAATGTATGGTATAGGCTTTCAAGATTATTTTAAGACACAGGTCTCATCTTCTCCAAAGAGGTTTCTATAAAATCTCTAAACTGAGATAATCTCCTACAAAAGACTCTCACGCTATCTTTTATGTCTCTCTATCATTGTTTCACTTTAGCGTTACTGAGTTTTCCCCCTCTATCACATGGTAAGAACAATATTTTTGACTCTTCCATTTCTTATGGAAACCGTTGGCCATATATTAAAAGTTGTGTGAAATAACCATGTTGGTTTTGACTTATGGTTCACAGGTATTTCCAGAACTTAGCATAGTCCTCAAGTACAGAGTAGATATCAATAAAATTTGTTGACTAAATGAATGAATATTAAAAAAACTAATAAAAAGATAATAGTCAACATATTGTGAATGATAGCATGTATCTGCTGCATATGCTACATGAACAAAATTTATCCAATTTTCCTTCCCACAAATGTCAAATTTTTCTGACTTCAACATTTTTAAATTACACATTTTTTCTAATTACATTAATACAACTTTTGCTGCATAACCTTTTTCATGAACTATTTCAGCAGCTGAATAGTGAACTTGTTTGTGAGTTACCTATACAGATTTTTCCAAATGCCTTAAATAATTGTATTGTGTATCTGTAATTGTTTATGAGATAGAAATAAAAAGAGAGAGCTTTTTCATGAGACAAGTATCAGTAAACCAAATCTGAAGGCCTCTATTGAAGGCTAATCTGTATATTTCACTTTACTTACTAGTCTTCCAAATGGCCAACCTATTGTTATTCCCTTAATAACTCAATAATGCTTCATAAATGATTGCTTAATATTTTATCTCCATGTCTGAAATGCATATCAAAAGCTCCAAACCTCACAATAATAAAATAATCTAGGAGAGTGTTATAAGATTCCTATATGAACACACATCTACTAAATTCATAGTTAAATTATTTAACCTCTAAGTGTGGCTGAGAGTGAGGCAGGTAAAAATATCTGTAAGGCAAAAATATTTCTTCTTTACACAAAGCCCCAAGGAGAGATAGTAAATGACAAAATATTATATTAGGAGAGCAAAAAAATTCTTCTGAAATCACAGTGTCACAAAAATAGAGACAGATTCTGTTCCCCTAACATAGTCCATTGACAGTCATTCTATTATAGGAAATTGAGGTTAGGCCTTGGTATTTGACATCTGCTCTGGAGGTTATATTTTAGAAGCTCTATCTTAAATGTATGGGATGGGTGAAATACAGGTGTTTTGATATTGCCATAGTCTTCATAACATACATATCCTACTAGGTTCCATGAAGTTGGAACATATGAATTCTATGTGAAAAAATAAAGAAGGCATTTTCTGAAGAATCATTTATACAGATGTTGCATTCTATACAATTTTAAAAATACAGTTTAGAAAAGAAGAAAGAATCCATCTGAAATTTGTATCTTATTAGAGCTGATTTGTGAAAGAATGAGGATTATTATTCAGCCTTTAACTACTGGAAACTATGGGCATAGCTTGTGTTAAATAATCAGGAAAATGCAATTAAATAGTAGTAATCTTTTCTCAGCCCAAGGTGTCTTTGTTTTCAACATATCACAACCACATCTACTTATAATTATTGATTAGTTACTAGCAGATCCTAAAGATTGTAACAAATATTCTTTATATGATTCATATTATAACATTGCCTTATCTATTGATATACATTTGAAGATAGCTATATGTTTCTGCAAGTAGCATAATGAATACTGAGGGTTGCTTTAAAACATATTATTTGTATATTTACTACTTGAAAATGTAGTCCATATGAAGTCAGAAACAATTAGGTAAACATGTTATTCTTAAGCCTTTGCTGCAGGTTTTGGCACTACACAGGGTATAAGCTCTTATCTAAGTCAAGAGACCTATTTTAATCACTAATGGAATCCCTGGCATTTCACTCAGCTCCAGACAAAAAGTTGGTGCTCAATGAAAGTGATTTGTTTAATTTAACCAAATTGCCAAATATGACTGTTTTAACTTGGCATGGGGCCCCCATGGCCATCTGTAGAATTAAATAAATGTATGTAATACAATGAATACATGTTCATTCAATCCATAGAGAACACCCAGTTTCTACTTTTTCTTTCTTGTTTCTGAAGAAAATGATCTACTTTATTTGCTAAATCATCACAGTGGTCAACAAACCTATTACTCTTTCATACTTTTGAGAATTTTCTTTGAGACTTGAAAAGCTAGGTATTTGTGTAATAAAGGCTGATTTGTTTGAAAACCAGTACAATAACTCAGTCTATATGATAAAATGTGTAGCTACTTCACAACTGATTCATTCAGGTACCACTCTATTTAATCATCATACTAAGCACACTGTACTAATTTCATGTCAAACAATTGGCATTTAACTAGAAAAACATGCTTACATGCATTTAACTAGAAAAATATGCTTACGCTTTTTTGTTTGTTTGTTTGTTTGTTTGTTTTTAGTAGAGAAGGGGTTTCATCATCTCGGCCAGGCTGGTCTCGAACTCCTGACTTCAGGTGATTCACCCACCTCAGCCTCTTAAAGTGCTGGGATTACAGGCATGAGCCACAGCGCCTGGCATGGTTTTTTTGTTTTTTTGATTTTTTAATTCAACAAATACTTATTGAACGCCCACTGAGCGTTAGTCACTGGAGCTGCAACGGTGAGTAAATAGGCCTATCTCTGTCTCTAAGAATCTTACAACACAGTCTCTCCCTCCAGCATCTGGTTTCCTAGACTGGATGCGTCTGCCAGTAGCCGAATGGTGGTCACAGGAGACAACTTGGGGAACGTGATCCTGCTGAACATGGACAGCAAAGGGGTACGTTCTCCCAGGTCCTGCCTTTCCCTCCCTCACCCCACCTCGGTTCTGTGTCCCCACGGGAACCAAGCTCTTCTCTGCAGCTTTGGAATCTCAGAATGCACAAAAGGAAAGTGAAGCAAGTCGCCCCGAACCCAAGCTGTGATTGGTTCCTGGCCACAGCCTCCTTAGATCAAACAGTGAAAATCTGGGACCTGCGCCAGGTTAGAGGGAAAGCCAGCTTGCTCTACTCGCTGCCGCACAGGCATCCTGTCAGCGCAGGTGTAACATCCCAGACTTCATCCCTCCCGCAGATGCTGCCTATCTGACTGCTGCTGGGGTTTTCCCTCAGCGTGGAAGCCACTATGTCAAACCTTTACCCCTGATAGCGCCTGCCAAGCTGATGTCTGGGAACCTTTCTGGCTCTGGCTGTCCCCATCAGCTGCCGAGTTTCCAGAATTTGTTTGTTTTGCTTGCTTTGTTTTTTTGAGATGGAGTCTCACTCTGTCGCCTAGGCTGGGGTGTGGTGGCACGATCTTGGCTCACTGCAACCTCCCACTCCTGGATTCAAGCAGTTCTCCTGCCTCAGCCTCCTGTGTAGCTGGGATTACAGGCCCACACCACAACACCACCATTTGTAGAGATGGAGTTTCACCGTGTTGGCCAGGCTGGTCTTGAACTCCTGAACTCAAGTGATCCATCCGCCTCAACCTCCCAAAGTGTTGGGATTACAGGTGTGCACCACCGCACCCGGGCCAGATTCTTTTGTTGTTGTTGTTGTTCTCAGCTCAGATTCACCTCTTCCCTTTGGCTCCCATCTAGAGAGGAGTGGGAGGGAGGGCATCCCCTGCAGGAGAAGGGCTGCAAGGCCAGGACAGCAGGGGGCTCGTGGTTCCTTCAGCTCAGGTGTTTTTCACATGTTCCTCATTCATCATAAAACATTCAAAAATAAATTTCTTTTCTCAGTTACTATTTACTCTTCTAAGCTAAATCATATTCTTTTAAAAATTATATGAAAAACCTTATTTTCTGTTTTTTTAATTATCTAGGGTCTAGTGTCTAAGTCAGCTTCCTTTTGACTCCTAAATGATTAGACAATCACAGCCAAGCATGAACACATAAATCTCTAATGTACAAACCACTCTTGTAGTCAAATTACTTCAACATACTTTGACCTGCAAGAAGATGTCACAGAAAGACCACTATACACACTGTTTCCTCACAGTCGTTATTTTAGATTTACTGTTGTAAATAAAAGATACCCTTAATTTCCTAAGGCATAGTTTATTGGTGACCCAAAAGGAATCACTGAGAGCTTTATATTAAAGACTGGCCATAATAGAATCTGTCAGGCTTCACCATAAAATCTATGTAGTAACTAGTTCTTACCACTGCAAAGGACTCTACTCTGCAAAAGAAAACTGAGAACAGACTGATCTAACAATAAAATTCTTTCTTACCAAACCTTCTAATATTCATACTCTTTGTTCAGAAACTGAGCACCTCAACTCGACACAAATAAAAAGAACATGAGCTTCACACAGAAGGACCAGTTCATTTTGACAATCTGAGTTTAACCACGGGTAGAAGACTCCTATTTGGAAATGCAGGTGGTTTCACATTCAAATGTAGAACTAAATTTTATCCTCCAAATTGCACTTATGTCCAATTTAGGGAAGACATCTATTTCTGGAAAATAACTAATAAAGGAACACAGGTGTCCTTCACATTAAACTCTTGGGAAGACTCCATCAAAATATAACCACCAAGTGTAATTACTCCAGCGAAGTATAACCATATATTTTGCCTAAGTTCTTAAGAAATTACAGGAAATCCAGCTGAGATTTTTGTCCACAGTTGTGTAGCATTAACTTCTCAGCTCCTCCTCTCTAAACTGATCTAGGTTAGACTCCAGCTAAATGTGGCAGACAAGAGCTTAAGTCTTAGAAATAGTGTTTATGTTTCTAAAAATATAGAGAGTATTTCGTTATGTGAATTTATTTGAGAGAAGCACTGGATTCTCCACTAAGTCCTGGCCCTGTGATTGGGGGTACTGAGAGAGTCCCCTGTTTAAGTGGGGATAGCAATTCATTACTTTGACTTGTATTTTAAAAGAGGACAGGAAAAATAGGGGCAATTAGCTCTTACATGTGTACCTAAAAATTATTTGCAAAATCTTAAATATTTTACATAATTTACTATCAAAACACAGTCTGTTCTTTATGTGTGGTGACAGGATAACAATCAGCAATTATCATTTTTATTTCTGCACATTAGAAGCAATGATTTTTGCTTGTTTTTTTCCTTGCTGCTGTTGCTTTGGTTGTTTATTAACAATGTAATATATTTTTATTGTAGAAGTTTAGAAAGTATAGAAAAAACAAAAGAATATTGGAGGGAAAAATCTCACTGCATTATCACACCACACAAGGTAATCTACTATTTGGTGTATTTCCTTTTAGTCTACTTCACTGTGCCTATGTTCTATAAATTGAGTTCAAATTGCATGCAAAATTTTTCTACTGTTATTTTTAAACTTAATATTATATTTTAGGATTTCCCACATTATTAAAACTCTTTATAAACATTATTTTATGCACCTAATTTTTCTAACACCAATGTGTATTAGTGTTCTAATTGTCTGAATAAACAATTTCACATGAATTATTTTAACTAAAATACCAGCACGTTTTATATTTAAATTATATAACCCAAACACAAATACATCAAATAATATAAAACATATGGAATATGCATTAGTTGTGATGTTTTTTAAATTGATATGAGAGAGCAAAGGTAAAAAGGGTTAAAATTCAGAGATTTTCAAACTAAGAAGATTTTTATTTCTCTTCAGCAGTCCTAAATTCATTTGAAACACTGTTAAAATATATCAGATAAAATAATTTATTTGTACTCTTAGGAGTTCTCAGTAGAAAGGCTAAAAAGTCAAGGACTCACTGAAAAGTAATAAAGCCATTTTATTTGTGAAATGGCTTTCATTCCAGTGTAGTACTTTATTTTGCTCATTTTATCAGGGAATTATTAGACCTTCTGCAATTTATTTGACTCTGCCTGGTTCATCTCTCCAAATGGAACGGTTTATCCATATAGAAGAAACAGTTATTTCTCAATGATTTCTACTTAGTACTAAGGCATGAGTAGGATCCAGCTTCTCTAGTTCTGTGGTTTTTCATGAACAGGACCTGCTATTCTACTGTAATCGTGCTAGGATTCTCTGAAATTGAAACGAGGAATGAAAAAATATATACTATTAAGAATCTGTTATTACCATTCCAGAAACCCTCATTTGTGGCATTTCATTTGTTCATGTGTCTGTTGCAGAGAAGATAGGAAGTGTCCTTTTTTGAGTTTGCAATGAAGCATGGTAGAGAAAGCAATGTTCCCATATAGGATACATGTGTTAAAGACAGTCCAGAGGAATTTCTGGAAATTCAGGGTAAGTTAATCATGGTAGGTTTGTTGAGTTTCTCAAGTTTTTGGTGTGAAACACAAGGAACTATTAAAGGGGTTAACAAGAACAGACCACAAACAATCCTCACATTATCCCTATCTTTACTCCTAGACTAACTCTTCACTTAGGTCATCAAAAGTCAGTGGAGGCATCTAGAAAGGAAGACATATAATGGTATTAGATGAAACAACAGCAAAAGGATAAGGAAGAGATGTGATCCCTCAGTGTGGCAGAAATCTGAACACATCTATATAAAATAGAATTTGGGGCATGTTAAAGAAATTTGATGCAGTGCACGTAAGAGAATAACACTTTAATTGGGTTGCCTCCAACAAAATATTTTACAACTCTACTGGTGCATCACACAAGTGCATCATGACTATTTAGAGCAATAATGAATGGGAAGAATTTCACTCCAGTAACAATGAACCAGCCAAGTGATCTTGCAAACTGGAGTTTTCCCTTTCATAGATCCATTTGTCTTCCCCTTGTTGGAAATAATATTGTAAATAGAACTTAAAAGGCCAAGTGGGGGTATTTCAGTCTCAACTCCCCCACAACTGCATCATCACTTTTCTCCATAGCAAAACACATGATGCCTTTTTTTGTTTGTTTGTTTGGTTGGTTGGTTTTTTGAGATGGAGTCTCACTCTGTCACCCAGGCTGGAGTGCAGTGGCACGATCTTGGCTCACTGCAAGCTCCGCCTGCCGGGTTTGCACCATTTTCCTGCCTCAGTCTCCCAAGTAGCTGGGACTACAGGTGCCTGCCACCACCCGTGGCTAATTGTTTGCATTTTTTAGTGCAGACGGGGTTTCACCATGCTAATCAGGATGGTCTCGTTATCCTGACCTCGTGATCCACGCGCCTCAGCCTTCCAAAGTGCTGGGATTACAGGCGTGAGCCACCACGCCCGGCCACATGATGCTTTTTTAAGCTCTTCTAGTACTGCTTATCATTGTATATGAAAGAATAGAAAAGACTAGAGGTCAATTTTATGGTGGCAGAAGATGATACTTAAAATTAAAGCAGACATTGATCCAGATCATTGTTCTGCCCCTTTGCAACTTTTATGCATGCTCTGTTGCTTAACTATCCTACATCTCAGTTTTAAAATCAGTATTATTGATAAAACATAGAAAGAGTGAAGGTTTGTCTTTAAAGTAGTTATTGAAGTACAATATTCATAAGTAAAAGTGATCATATTCAATTGCATAATTCAGCAAATATTTACAAACTGAAAACATCTATGTAACTGGCACCCATATCAAAATACAGATCATTACCTTCACTCCAGAAGCATCCCTTTCAATCACTCCCTGCTCTAAAGGAAACAGGTATCTCAAAAGAAAAAAAATCAGTTTTTACTGTAATCAAACATTATATAAATGGAATTCTACAATATGTACTACTTTTTATTTGGCTTCTGCTGTTCAAAGTTTGTTTGTCACATTTTTTCATATTGCAATTGTGAAGGATTTAGTAAACAAATTTTTGTGAAAGTGGCCCACACAGTGCTAAAATAAAGAAATAATTTAATATTTATTGCTGTTTCTTTAGGTATTAAATAATAACAAGTAATAACAATTAATTTTTGTTTAAGTAGTAGTACCAATAGCTCAAGAGTAACCTATGAAGAATACCATTGTATTGAGGACAGCCCTGTCAACAAATTATAATTTCTAATCAATGTGTTCTAAAAGTGCAAGTCACCCTTTACGAAGTGATTTTGAGCATGATGACTAGGTGTCCTCACACAGGTAAATGGAAGTGGTACAGCTTTTCTTTTTTTTTTTTTGAGATGGAGTGTTGCTCTGTCGCCCAGGCTGGAGTGCAGTGGCATGATTTCAGCTCTCTGCAACCTCCTCCTCCTGGGTTCAAGCAATTCTCCTGCCTCAGCCTCCCAAGTAGCTGGAATTACAGGCACCCACTGTGAGCCACTGCTCCCGGCCTGGTGCGGCTTTTATATCCAAGCGTGGGCTTAATCTACACCACAAGAACCCTGACATTTAAAGATATAGTACGCATTTATCACAATTGTCACTTACCATTAATTTACATTCCCTTTATGCATCTGTTCAAAAAATAATTAGGATTTTATGCTGCAGTAAATATGCTTGTTCATCCATTAGTGCATAGCAAAAGATTAATTGCATTACAATGGGAATTGGGACTACAACACTCCGAGCCACAATGATAACAGTGACAGCTGGGCTGCCCACACCGTACTTTGCTCTGATAAGCTTCAAAAACAAGTGTAGATGGGAAAATAATTAAGTCACTCACAAGGCAGCACCAGACTTATTTTCCCTCTTCTTGCGTTCAATTTGCAATCATAAAAAAAAAAAAAAAAAAGATTCTCATTGCAAATTAGAAAAGGGCCCTTTTCCCCATCTTCAAATACCCTAGTTTAACATTAGTATAAGCTGTATTGCTATAGAGCTTTCCTTTAACTCCTCCTATTTATCTCAGTAAGCTAAAGAAGAGAACTAGGTTGGATCTGATGCAGTCTCTTTAACTGGTATCTACTGAGAACCCAGTAGAGCTGGCTCCATGGTCTTGTGACCAGTGCAGTCACACAGGGCTCAGTGCTTGGTTTAACGCACTGTTGTCATTCTCTTGAAATTCTTACTAGTGTTTCTTTTACAAAGCAAGGGGCCTTACATTTTCATTCTGCTTTGGACCTCATAAATGATGTGCCCAGTCTTACCAATAAATGTAAAAAGTAGTAATATAATCTCTTTCTCAATCTTTTTCACACTCTCTGTCTCTCTCCATAGATAGCTATATTTATACCTGTAGATCTCTATATTTCTATCTCTCTGTATGTTTCCATATCTATGAAAATACATAGATGAGAGGATTAAGCGAGATATATGTCAGTGTATACATCCACACATACTCATTGCTGCTTCTCCGCAAGAGGAAACAAACAACAAACACAGCAAACAAGCTTTTTTTTTTTTCTTCTCATTTTCTCTGGTCGAAAACAACAACAGCAGCAGCAACAACAACAGCAACAACAACAATGGTGTTATTGAGTGGAAATGGAATATCTGTGTTTTGAGGAAGTGTCTGAGAAGAAAGAGATACGTTATACTTGTATCCAGCCATCTCCTGACTATGGATACTTCTCTATGGTCCATAATACAACTATCGTTGTTTTAGTACCAATGGGAATCGACAATGCTGTTAACCTTGGGCAATAGTTTATATCACTCAAGGAAACATCTCTACAATAATTTCCATAATGATCTAGCCTTCAGTCACCACTGATCCCCCCACACCCCCAAGGTAAAAAAAAAGAAAAGAAATTGTTTCAGAATTGCTCAACTCAAAACCTCATTATTTGAGGTCTAATCAAGATGACAACCGACAGAGAAGCATCCCCAGCTCTGACAGTCCCACAACAAGCAGTAACAAACAGATGGCAATGATTGCAACCAAAATGTATGGATAATCATCTTTAATGAATCATTTATCATGGCAGCTTCTCTTATGGCAGTGACGTCTTGAGAGCCTCTAAAAACTTGGCCCTTTAGGGAATTGGCTGGTGACATAATGTATCTGCTACTCAGCTGGAAACTGGCTAGAGCTTGTCCTTCTACATCACTTATAAATCTTATTTTTTAAGGCCCTTGGATTTGTTAAATGTTATTAATCTTTTTTTTTTTTTTTAAGTTGGAGAATAAGAGAGAGACTTTGTTATTGGTAGGGGTAGAAAGCCTCAAAAATAGGTCAGGCACCATAACAGAAAAAGACAGCCTACTTACAGGGAGGGGAAATGCAAATTAACTGCTACAGACATGGTACGTTTTAGCCCCGGCAGCAGCTGCTGAATAATTAGGGCCCAAAGGCCTTCATAAAGGTTATAAGTCTTGTTACTGTGACTAACCAAATCTGTTTGAGTAATTTTCCTTTTGCTATTGCAATTATGGGGTTTTAACTCACTAGGTAGCTGATTTTGTGGCATGTACATATTCGTTGTGTTGAGGAAAATGAGCTTCCAGGACTCCCCTCCGGATGGCATTAGAGCAATGATCACAAATCCTCACTAAAGGGAAACTAGTTCTCAGATAAAGCAGTTTTGGGGGTGGGAGTGAAGTGAACAGTGGGAGGAAGTGGACAAACATTTTATAGGCAATAGTTCTGCAAAACTAGATTATAATACAATACTACAATATAATAACGGGACATAATATAATACCACATAATGGAATGTCTTGTATTTTGATATTATGTAATATACACTTCATATTTTTGTTATTACAGATTAGCTTTCACACTAGACTTTGCTAGATAATGTTGCTATTATTTAGAAATACTTTTTTAAGTAACACTTTTCAACCTGTCTCTTCTCAAAATTGTGAAATCTTGACCCTATGTCTTTCACCTTTTCTTATGGAACCTTGTGCATCGACACTTAGTGTTACTTGTCTTATCATCCAGTTTGTCTCCTCTTATCCTGACATAATATCTAGTATTAAAATGAGATAGAGGAAGAAGGTAGAGCAAGATGGCCAAATAGAAACCTCCAGTGATCGTTCCCTCACAGGAACACTAAACTCAACAACTAACCATGTAAGAACCGAAAAATGAAATGAGCAATCACAGTTCCTGGCTTTAGCGTAATAACAAGAAATGAAGCATTGAAGAGGGGAGAAAAGTCTGGCACTGCCTGCACTACATCTCTTTCAATCCCAGACAACACAGCATGGGGAGAGAATCTGAGTGCTTTGGGGACTGAGAGCAAGATGAGTATGGAACTTTGCGTTGGAACTCAGTGCTGCCTTGTCACAGCGAAGCAAAACACAGGCAGAACACTAATGCCCATGGAGGAGGCATTTAGACCACCCCTGGGTCAGAGGAAAATTTCTCATCCCAGTGGGAGAAGTCCAAGTCCCCACCAGCTTCACCACTGGCTGACTAAAGTGGCCTGAGGCCACAAATAAATCTGACCATCAGTCAAGCTACAGTGACTACAGTCCTTGGGTAAACCCCAGTGCTTCACTGGTCTTAGAGGCAGTGGACTCAGGGCACAACCCGGAGGGATACCAGCTGCCGCAGCCCCATTGGTGCCTGTATCATCCCTCCTCAAACTCCAGGCAGTGAAGCTCCAGGAGAGACCCCTTCTGCTTAGGAGAAGGAGAGAGAAGAGTACAGAAAATGTTGTCTTGCACCTTGAGGATAAGCTCAGCCACAGTAAAATAAAGCACTGGGCAGATTCCTAAAGCCCCAGTTCCAGGACTTTGCTCCTGGATAGCATTTCTAGACCCACCCCCAGGGCCAGGAGATAATTCACTTCCCTGATGGGACAGATCCAGTCTCAGCAGAATTCACCATCTGCTGACTAAAGTAGCCTAGGGCCTTGAATAAATATCAGCAGCAACCTGGCAATACTGGCTGCAAGCATTTGGCAAGCCCCACTACTGTGTTGGTTTGAGAGGTTGTGAACTTCAGGTACGACCTACTGCAGTGCCAGCTGTGATGCTCACAGGAGTCCCCCTATCACCTCTACTCCAGAAGAGAGACTGCTACTTCAGAGAAAGTGAGGGAAGAGAATGAGATACTTCATTTGGGAACGCAGGGAAATCTCCCTTATCTTCCCGAAATCCACCAAGACTGTGTATCTAGGAGTCTGCAAGAGTCTCGGCATTACTGAGCTTAGGGAACCCACCAGTACTGAAATGCTACAGTGACCACAGGCTTAGGTCACAATCCTGAATCCCCTTTGAATTTTTCAAAAGCCCTCTCTGGAAAGATGGTTATAAACAAGTACAGACTTAGTGAGATCAGCATAAACGCCTCACTCTTCAATGCCCAGACATCAATGAACAGCAATGTCCACAAGCATCAAGAACTTCCAGGAAAACATGACTTCACCAACAGACTAAATAAGACACTGTGATAAATCCTGGAGTGGTGGATACATGTGACCTCTCAGGGAATTAAAAACAGCTATCTTAAGGAAGCTCAATGAACTACAACATAACACAGAAAACAAATTCAGAATTATAGCAGAGAAATTTAACAAACAAGATTAAAATAATTTTTAAAATCAAGCACAAATTATGGAACTGAGAAGCCGACAAACTAAAATATGCATCAGTCTCTCAACAGCAGAACTGATCAAGCAAAAGAAAAAAATCAACAAGCTGAAAATCAACCTGCATGAAAATATACAATCACAGGAGAAAAGAGAAAAAAAGAAAAAAAATGCCTAAAAGATTTAGAAGACAGTCTCAAAAGGAAAAATTAAAACATTATTGACCTTTAATAGGATGTAGAGAAAGAGATGGGGATAGAAAGTTTTTTCTAAGAAGTAATATCAGAACGTTCAAACCTTGAGAAAGGATATGAATATAGAGGTACAAGAAGGTCAACAAACACAAAGCAGATTCAATTCAAACAAGACTATTTCAATGTATATGATTATCAAACTATCAAAAGTCAAGGACAAAGGAAGGATTGTTCTTTCCATAAATCTTTCAAAAGAAAGGATCTCAAGAGCTTGTTCCATAATCCTTTCAAACAAACCTCTCTCTCCATATATATACTCATTTACTTTGTCCAGTCCTTAATGGGAAGATACATTGACAGAGCTTAAACATCTCAATTCACATCTATACATAGAAAATAAGACACATTTTACCAGTATATATTTGATATAATTTCAAAATACATTTGACACTTAGATAACAGAAAAAAAAGTTATAAAATATGGTTTGAATGTGGCCAAAGAAGGTATTCTATCTACAGCTGAGCATACAATGAGTCCAGGAATTAGTACTGCACTGGCACTTCCATCACCTGAGGGTCATTGGTTAAGTCACTGGTTAATAAAAGTATATTCGCATTTCTGTAGATGTTATAGTCCATCTCAAAAATGGAATAAATTCTCAAAGAAATATAAATTCTTCTTTATTTACTTATTTATATTCTTTTTTATTGCAGACATGAGAAAGCACTTTTCATAACTAATATTCTCAGATATAGATACTTATATAGTAGTGTGGAATTCATAAATGAATTAATAATTTTCCCTAACAAGCAAAATACAGTCTTAATAATTGTTGTCGGTGCACAAGTGCTGCTTACATAGTGCTTTTTCAGTTGGAGAGGCTTAAAATACTTTATGTTGATTAATTAATTGGCTTGTTGGTTAGAGACCTGGCCCAGGATTGTATTAAGTTCTGAAGAATTACAGGCAGGATGTGATGGAAATGGGAGACTTAAGGAGTCAAAAAATAGAATCAACGGCAGTGACAATTTATCATTGAAAATTTACCAGTCTCTCCATTGTGAGCCAATATAAAAGGTTGATAATAATTTTTAATGTAGTCCATTAATATTTATGTAATCTTCTGTAAATTGTGCATTTAGTCTAAAATTACTTTAATTCTGAAATAGTGCACATGATATGCAAATGCAGATTCAAGATAAATACTCTGGCCCTTGTTCTCTCAAACACACTCTCTGAAAATAAAATCACTCAGTTCTTCCTATATAGAATTTCAGAAGCCAACCATTATGGTGAGTCAAAATAAAAATCCATATGATGTAGTTAAGTTCTCCTGACCATTGAGAGCTCACATGAGTACAACCTCTCAGGAGCTCAGAGACAAGGTGAAAACAAGGGATTGGCCTTAGATTACAACATGAAACAAGATCTGGCGCAGAAATCAGACTGTCATAAATTGATTTAATACAGATGCTATCTCAGCATCCATTTTTACGTATAGCATAAGTTATCTGAAACCCAGTGATATCCATCACCTTTGGCCTAGTTAAAATTTCCCCTTCTTGTGGTTGTTTGCAATATAGCCTATTTATTCTTCATTTTACTGATCCAAAATTCAACACATTTTAGAGCTGCTGAATGAGGATAAAACTTAATGGTTAATACCAGACTTATGTTTTCTGTAAACTATCCAATCTACAGTCCCGTGGGGAAGGCAAAGAGATCACTTCCATGGATCTTAATAAAGGCATAGACCTCTAGGTTTCTCTCTTTCTTTCTCTCTGTCTCCCTCC
This sequence comes from Piliocolobus tephrosceles, assembly GCF_002776525.5. NCBI lineage: Eukaryota > Metazoa > Chordata > Mammalia > Primates > Cercopithecidae > Piliocolobus > Piliocolobus tephrosceles. The sequence goes on along the minus strand of NC_045446.1, from coordinate 22,924,255 downwards.
CTCCCTCCCTCCTCACCTACCTACTGGTTGAGCTTTGTTCTACCTCAGGACTTTCTGTGGACCCTTGTGGGCACCCTTCTTCTCTCACGGATCAGGATCAATGAGTAATAAAATGATTTTGTTATTTTATGTGTTTCATTGTTCTACCTTCTCTGTGTCTCTCATGAATGACACAGATGCACCCAAACCTGACTCTCCTCCCAGTCAGGTCTCTCCAAGAGAGTAGATATTTTGGTAATAATAAACTGGACACAGGTCAGACAAGAGCCACAAGAATGTCTTCTAGTATAAACAAATTTCCTGTGAGAGCAACACCTGGTTACAAGTTGGATACTTAGGCGTTATTCTCCCTGCCAGTATAAAGAAATACAGTATGAAAGGCACATTGTAAACATCCATGGCCCAACCCCTGGAGCTCCATCAGGAGAGGGCTAAAATTTATAGCCACTCTCCCAAGAGAGACTTTAAGATCAAGTCAGAGAAAATCACAACACTGACCTTTACAGGTGGAATTGACTGTGATTAAATCAATTTGGCTTAAAGAATTTAGTTCAGTGCAGACACAAATAAAATACTTGTATTAGGTAGCTCTTCATCTAATTGCTAGTTGATCAAATGTAGGATTGAGTTCATGCCTTCACTCTTGTAGCAGTTCCAAAAGAGTAGAAAGGCAGTATGGAATATTAGAGAAGAGTTTAAATGCTAGTGACAAACAAATATGGATGCTGACTACTTATCAGTTGATTGACTTGAACAAGTTATTTTATGTGTTTGAAATGCCAATAAAATTAACTCTAGAATGGGGATTATAATAATACCTATTTCGAATGGCTCTTGTCAGGATGAAGAAAATATACGTAACATTTTTTGCATAGTATTTAATACAAAATGATATTCCACAATGCTAATTACTATTATTATCATTATTATTCTAAAACAAAAATATCTGTGGTACATAATCACACTGATTCTAATGCTTTAAAATCTGGGGCAGAATACTTTTAGCATAATATTTGTTTCCTATAAATGATGATGTGAAATGAGTAAGCCAAAAGTATAAGACCAACTTTTGGATATCCATTGTCTATTTTTTCCAGAGAAAACACATGGACACGTGTGGATGCCTTGTTGTCTAGTTCTTTATGAAACTTTCCCTGATAACTCTATTCAACTCTGATTTCTCACTTTGTTGACTGCCCATGGTACTAATTATACAGAATATGTTAGCACAATGTATTTATCTCCTCGCCACAGTTTCTCCTCCAGTCTCATGAGCATAGTGCCTTATTAACACATCTGGTAAATTTCCAGAAGTCAGTGATAATGCCTTATGTTTTCCATAGATCTTTCATGTCCCATAACTAGCATATTCTGGAAACATTCTAAGTTACACTAAATCTGAATTCTTTTATACTTCTTCCATATTACCTATTTGGGTATTGTTCCCCGTTGCATTTCAACTCTGTTCTTTAAAACTACAGTTTCTATAACAGTATACAGTTCTTTAATAATGTCCTAATCACTGCTACGTCAGAATAATGCTTATTATATGCTTGTTTCTAAATTCCAGAGTCATCAAATGTTTTCTTTTTATGTTTAAAAAATGGTTAAGCTATCATTACTTTTTAACATTCATGAGTATTCAGTTTATGGTCCATTTTGATATCTGGGTTTTAGTTTATCACAAAACAGTCATTCCATAAAGTTTCCGTCTTTTCTCATTTGGCAATGTTATGAGTATTATTCAAGAAATATCCTGCAAATTTTTTTCAAGACTTTCCACATTTTAAAAATAATCAAGGTTTTAAATCTGTATTTCTTGACCCATAAGACTCAAATTAACAGGATTAGTTAGGTGACCATGCTATTATTTTGTAAACCAGAAGTTCAGTTCACAAGAAACATATGTCCGGGTAGCATTTAGATTTCTTAAATCTTAATTTCTAAGTTGTTTTTATTTCAAAGAAATAAAATGTTTACTGATTTGAGCAATATATAGAAGTAAATAAACATACATAAATAAAATCATCTGAAACCTTCTATCTAGAAATATTCACTATGTACTCTGTTTTACACTTTTCTTATTTTAAACAAATTTTAGACTACAGAAAAGTTGTTACTTCAGAGAGTTTTTATATGTCCCTCAGAAAGCTTCCTCTAATTTTGGCACTTTGTACAATCACAGTACCAGGGATCAGAAACAGAGAATTGCTATCTCTAGTAGCAATTCAGGAAGCTAAATAATAACTTCTGTAACCATCAGCCCCAAATGTCGAGGACTGGTGTGACAATTAACAGATTTCCAAATTTTTTGTTTCTACTTCTAACTTAAGGCCAACCAAAGGAAGCCAAATATGCACCCTCACGTAGGATGTCCCACTTCTGGTTAGCCTACTTCCAGCTTCCCCATGCCAGCAGCCACCAATCAGAGAACACCTAAAGTCTTCTCTTTGTGTTCCACTGTAAAGCTTCTCTTTGTGTTCCACTGTAAAGCTTTCTTCTGCCTGCCTTGGAGTTGCTGATAAAATCCAAGTGACAGTGGCTTCCTCTCTTGCTCTCGCAAGGTCCAAATAAATAGCCTTTGCTTTTCTCATTTGACTGATCTTGTTGAATTTCCACATATTTTTCTGCAGGAGTAAACATACCTTCAACTTTCGACTTCCATGGTAATAGAGTACCCTAAACATCATTCATATATATATATGCACATATGTATACACACATTATATAATGGTACGTGTGTTTGTGTGTGCATGCATGCTTATGTACATATTATATATTCAGGCTTTTTCATTAAGATCTCATCGTGTTTGGATGATAAATACATTTATTTTGCATATAGTTAATGGTTTGTATTCCTCAAGGGCTCAGTCCAAAGCTCTCTTCTATTTCTTTCTCTATTTTTTTTTTCCTTCGTCACTCTACTTCTCTGAAGATGACTCTTGAATTTATATTTTTTGCCCAGATCTTTCAGCAGAACTTCAGACCTTATATCCTACTACCTCTTGAGTTGCATAAAGGCACCACAACTCAATATGGGTTAGGGATCTTCCCCTACAAACCCGATACCCTGTGTTTCCAAAGTTGGTGAATGGCACCGTGATTCACCTAGCTGAGAAAGCTAGATCCCTAGGTGTCATCACTGACACCTTCTCCTTTCCTTATCTGCCATATCACATCCACATCCATTTATCTAGCCCTGTCCATTTTATCTTCTAAATTATCTATCAGTATTCTGAGAGTAAGGACCCATTTTTCTGTTTAATTGCCATTTCCATCCAAGTCTGTCATCTTTTACCTAGTATTCTGCAATAGCATATGTTTTAGTTTCTTAAGGCTATGGTAATAAACTGTCAAAAACTGGGTAGCTTAAAACCACAGAAATTGGTCTCAGGTTGTGGAGACTAGAAGTGGGAAATCTGTGTGTTGGCAGGGCAATGCCCTCTCTGATGGCTGTAGGGGAGAACTCTTCCTTGCCTATCACCTAGTTCCTCACGTTTGGTGGCAATCTTTGGCATTCCTCAGCTGGTATATGCATCTCTTCAGTCACGAGGCTGTCTCCTCCCTGGTTGTCTACAAGTTTTATCTGCCCTCTGCACATGTGTATCTCTGTGTCCAAATTTCCCTCTTTTATATGGAAACTCATGAAATTGATTTAGAGCCCACCCTAAAGACTGACGTCATTTTACCTTGATTACCTCTGTAAAGATGTAAGGTCTCCATGTAAGGTCGCATTCTAAAGTGCAAAATCCGGAGGGTAAGATTTCAACATGTCTTTTTGGCGGGATACAATTCAACCTTTAATAGAGTCTAGGCTGGGTGTGATAGCCCACACCTATAATTCTGGTATTTTGTGAGGCTGCAATAGGCAGATTGCTTGATCTCAGGAGTTTGAGACCAGGCTGGGCAACATGGCAAAACCTTGTCTTTACTAAAAGTACAAAAAATTAGCCAGGCATGGTGGTGTATAGCTGTGGTCCCAGCTACATCAGAGGCTGAGATGGGAGGATAACTTGAACCAAGGGGGTGGAAGCTGCAGTGAGCTGTGATTGTACCAGTGCAGTTCAGCCTGGGCAGCAGAATGAGACCCTCTCTCAATCAATTGATAGATAGATAGATAGATAGATAGATAGATAGATAGATGAATAATCTAAACCCCTCTACATTTTCTCTACATGCTCAGTAACCTATTTCTATTCATAAATAAGAGTAGACTTTTCAAAATATAACTTTAGCAGTTATTTCCTCTTCTTAAAATTCTTTCATGCTGTTCTACTAGTCTTAGAATAAAAACAACATTCCTTTAATATGACCCAGAAGGGTCTTAGTCTGGTTTCGCATACCTGCCATACCACACCCTACTCCTTCACAGCTTTGTGTTTAGACCAAAACATTACATATTATAATATATTATATTATATATATATTTTATATATACTATATATCATATAGTATATATAATGTATATTATATAGTATATATTTTATATATTATATATTTTATATATATTATATGCTATGTATTTTATATTATATATTAAATATTTTATAATATATAAATGATAATATATAATATATAAAATATATTTCTTATAATATATAATATATAAAACCCAATATATATTATATATAAAATATATATAATACATGTATATACAAAATGGTTTTTTTTTTCCTTGTCATGCTTCCTCTTGCCCAGGGCTCTTTTACCATTTCTCCTGTTTAGAATGTTTTCTCATCCTCCTTTTATCTAGTGTGTATGTGTGTGTGTGTGTGTGTGTGTGTGTAGATAAAATCTTCAGATTATTTTTTAAAGAAAATCCTTCCCCAGCCCTGTATTACTCTGTATGTCTTCATTTCAGAACTGTAATTCTGTATCTATGTAAAAACGTAATTAATATCTGTCCCTTCAAGTGGACTCTGAGCTTTACCAAGTGCAAGAAAACATAGTTGGCCCTTTTCACCATTCTATCTCCAGTCTCCAGTACAATGACTGCCACATCATGGGTGTTCAAAATAGTTTTTGACTTGAAGAATAAATGATTGCATAAATGAATCAGCTGTATGTAATTTAGAGCAGTTTTTTTAAACTCTCAGTGTTAAAAGGCTAGTTGTTTTCTCAATCATTTGTGAAATTAAAAGAAAAATTAAACCCAAATAGCTATAAAAGTCTTAAATGCCTTTACTTTCTATGCTTATGTCATCATGAACCAATAGTCAACAGTTTGCTGACTGACGCCAGACCATGGACCATGCTTTAAATAGCACCGATCTTTATGTTTTCCCTAATTTAGTGATTTTATTATCCTAAGAAATATGAAACTAAATTGATCTCTTTGCAGGACAAGGAATTTTTATATTCTATTTAAAAAACATAAAAATACATGCATAGTAAAGCATTGCCATTTAACTTACTCATTTGCTCAGAAGACTGCAACGTGAACACTAGACATTTTTCAACCGGAGTTCACTGCTAGATTTTCGTCCTCTTTTCATTTTCCACTCACTTCATGGTCTTCTCAAGGAGGGGTACCTGAACCATAAAGTAAGCCCAGAGCAGTTATCTGCACTTAGATCATCTCAGCCTGTTAATATTTTTCTGGATCAGGTACCATGAGTTACAGTGATTATGCAGGTGGGCACTTCCCATCTGAAAGTGGTAGTGATGAATTATTCGTCTACCAGCTTGTCAAACTACAGATTGCTAACCTACTAGTAACTGCAGGAGTCTATTTCTTCCAGGAAAGGTTAAAAAATCTAACTGAACACATAGATTAACTTCCTTAGGTGGGGAAAACATTATCAGTCAATACTCCAAATTACTAATAATAACTATAAAATACAGTAGTTTGAATCTTAGAATTCTAGATCTTAAAAATAGTCCTATATCTATTCCTAAGATTTAGAAACAGACATATATATGTGGCTATTCTAATGAAAGCAAAACCAGGTTTAAATATATATTTATTTATTTAAATATATATTTACATATATAATATATACATGTATAATACATAACACATATATATGTTAACATTATAAATAATATATAACACATATATTATATATGTTAACATTATAAATAATATATAACACATATATGTTAACATTATAAATAATATATAACACATATATTACATATGTTAACATTATATATAATATATAACACATATATTACATATGTTAACATTATATATAATATATAACACATATAATATATATGTGTATATTATATATTATATATAACACATATATTATATATGTTAATATTATATATAACACATATATTTACATATTTATTATATATAATATATAACACATATATTTATATATTTAATTTATTTATATTTATATATTTAATTTATTTATATTTATATATTTGTATATTTAATATTATATATAATATATAACAGATTATATATTATATAAAATATATTAACATATATAATAGATTATATATTAATATAGATTATATAATAGATCAATATAGATTATATATAATATATAATCTATTATATATGTTAATACATTTTATATAATAATCTGTTATATATTATATATTTATATATTTACATTTATGTTATACATAAATACATATAAAAATAAATATATAACATATGTTATATATTATATATAATATTGACATATATAAATGTGTTATATATTATATATTAACATATATTATTTATGTATATGTGTAATACATATCATATATAATGTATAATTATTATTATGTATAATATATACTTAAACCTGGCTTTCTTAGAAAGCAAACCCAGGTTTAAATATATATATATTTTAAAATATGTATTATATTTAAATATATAATATTTAAATGTACATATTATATGTTAATATTATATACTTATATATATATTTAAATCTGGCTTTGCTTTTATTAGCGTTTTTCTTTAACCAAAGATAGATCACCAGAAGTTGGATAGGTACTTTGTCACCTAAAGTCCTGGTGAAGTTTCTGGTAGAATTTTTTTCCTCCTTAGGGAGGCTGTTTATTTGGAAACATAAGGAATAAACTATCTGGCACAAAATTACTTTTGCAGCAAGTGGCAAGTGATGCATAATCCAAGACATTTATGGTGATAGTTATTAGCTAAACTTCCAAATTCAAAGAAAATAAAAGGAAAAATTCTATGTCTACAGTGATTTTTATATTTTGAAGTAAATCAAGATGTCTGCTCAGAAGATGCAGATAACACATCAGTCACTGACTTCGCCAATAAATATTCCGTGATTCTTGAGTGACGAAATCTACTGGATGAGAGGTGATAGAGTAGCCCGGGATAGAAAGCACAGAGATGACCTATTCTGTCATAGACTGCCAAAGAGGAACTCCATGCTCTAGAGGACTCTTCTCTGGTCCTCTTCTACTCACATCCCACCCCATGAGACAAAGAGTCTGTAGTCCAATGGGTTATGTCTTCCAGGAACCCATGTACCTTCTTCTCGAGCATGCTTCAGGTACTTGGTACATGTGAAATTTTCTACCCTTATAGCCTATACTGACTTGGAGGTTCCTCATCGGCCTTTTCAAAAGATTTAACTCATAAAAAGGCAGAACACGTCACAAGTATGTAAACCCATAAGCTCAATGGGTGGTCAAGAGATAACTGTGTGTCTGCAGAGCTGAAATATACAGGCTGGGGTATCTACACACATGTGCATGAGGCCCCTCAGGGTGCAGGATGGGTGCACATAAAGGAGGAAAGAGAGGCAAGCCAAGGTGGCTCCATGTTCTAGCATGCAACTCCAAGAGATGCAATAATCGTATATTCATATCCAGTTTGCTAGGTCATTTGTAATGATGCATTTGCCAGTGTAGGATAATGGAAAAAATTTAAAATAATTTATTTAATAGAATTATTTCAATCTCAAGGTATCTAGGCATATTCTATATGTGTCTCCATTTTCCCCTGTCCTGTCGCACCTATGTTAGGGAAGATCTGCAGAAGGCACACTCAAAAGGAATAAGTAAACAGAGTTTAATGAAGGAATATTTACGAAGGTGTTAAAAAGGTTAAGAAAAATCTGGCCCGGCACGGTGGCTCACGCCTGTAATCCCAGCACTTTGGGAGGCCGAGGTGGATGGATTACAAGGTCAGGAGATCGAGACCATCCTGGCTAACACAGTGAAACCCCGTTTCTACTATAAATACAAAAAATTAGCCAGCTACTTGGGAGGCTGAGGCAGGAGAATGGCATGAACCCAGGAGGCAGAGCTTGCAGTGAGCCAAGATAGGGCCACTGCACTCCAGCCTGGGTGAAAAAGCGAGACTGTGTTTAAAAAACAAACAAAAAAAAAGACAAGACTACCATTAGTAGGCCTGAGGACAATAGTAGGGGGAACTTGTAATTAGAACCCAGAAATAAATTACAGCCTGGTGGAGAGGCAGCTAAATGAATACCACAAACCTCTAACTTATTCGGCACTCTGTCTTCTGCTGGTATCTTATATGTAAAGGATAGGTATGAATTACCCAAGTGAAATACAAAGTAAAAGGAGTTTGTTTCTCATTAAGCAAAAGCTGAGATGATATAACACAGAAGCTCAACAAAACAATAACTTTAAAAACCGTGTTTATTTCTCACTTTTTATGAATGCCTGGGTCAGCAACATTTCATTGACAATTATGGCCCTGACCTCCTTTCAAGTCTACTGCTCATCTTCCTAATGCATAGGTGTTGTCTGATGTTATTGCCAAAGCTGGTCACATAGTATTTAGGTTCCAAATAGTGTAAAACATGACCAAAAGGTGAAAAAACATACTCAATATATTTAGATCCAGGTCTAGAAGCAACACACATTGCTTCTGCACACTTTCCCCTGGGAAAGAACTAGGCCATGTGACTTTTACCTAATTGCAAAGATAGTGGGAAATATAATCTAGATTGGCAGCCACATACCCAATAAGAAGAGTGAAACAGATATAGATGGAGATGAATTATGGTTTTGTTACAATAGTTGGAAACTCGATTAACCCATATTTCTTAACATGGCACGGGAGAGCACATCTGGGAAGGATGTGCTTGCAAAACAAGTGAAAAAAGGAAATGTTCATTTATTGCACATACTTTTCATACTTTTTATCTACTTAGTAAGAAACATTAACTAATATTGATATGTCAGAAATGGTGGCCACCTTGTAAAATCCACTTATATTTTTTAAAAATTCTGGACTCTAGTTCTAACATTTGGAAATATAGTAACTGATATTATATATAAAATATACAACCATTCTCTAAGAAGTGACTTCCCAGAAAGATGACTTTATTTCAGCAAATAATATCCCAAATTGGCTTCAGTTATTACATATAAGTTAATATACTTCAGTTATCCTGAAATTTTACACAAAATGAATTTTTAACCTGTCACTAACACTTGTGAGCATCAGCAAACTTAAGTATGAAGCTGTCAAAAGGACTCAATGACAACTATTGAAATGCAATAATAATTTTATAACAAGTAGCTGAAAAAAAAAAAACGAAATAAGCTTGTACTTGTATAAGTGATAAGTATTTGGAAAGAGAATAGACTTAATTGAGATTTGGAAGTTAAGAAAGGCATCTAACTGCCAGGCGCGGTGGCTTATGCCTGTAATCCCAGCACTTTCGGAGGTCAAGGCAGGTGGATCATTTGAGGTGAGGAGTTCAAGACCAGCCTGGTCAACATGGTGAAACCCCATCTCTACTAAAAATGCAAAAATTAGCCAGGTGGTAGTGGTGCGCACCTGTAATCCCAGCTACTCAGGAGGCCAAGGCAGTAGGATCGCTTGAATTCAGGAGGCAGAGGTTGCGGTGACCTGACATCACACCACTGCACTCCAGTCTGGGCGACAGACCCTGTCTCAAAAAAAGAAAAAACAAAAAAGGCATCTAAGCAGAGCATTGAAGCTTTGTGTAAGTTACAGAGGCACGAGTTCTAGGAGCAAATATATCCAAGTTTCTTAACTCCCACTCTGCCAGTTACTAGCTGTGTCAATCTGAGAAGGTCATTTAACTTCTATGAACCCATTTTTTCCTTCAAATTTATAGTATCTACCTTATATTAAGTGGAAATATTATAACTATAATGTCAATTTATATACACATAAAATGAGTAATCAAGTATCAAGTCACAACATGTGCTTCCTTGTGAAAGTTTATCTCCCTCAGAGCAATTTTTCCTTCTGAAATTTTTTTGACTGCCAAGCCCCTACAACCCAAGAGAAACTCTGCAAAGCACATCACAATGTATCAGTGGCCAAAGGCTGGGGATTTCATCTTTGCATTGAGAAAATATGTCAATATAGGAAGAGAATACTGCACAGAAGTACAAAATCTAGTGAATATTATTTATGAGAAAGTGATCATCTAAAATAAGATGATGTGCCCCCAAAAATTGAAAACCAATAATTTTCCATTTTAGGAAATACAGTATGATATAAAGTCAGTAACATCTTGAAGCACGTTTACATAAATTCTTTAGAATAATAAATAATAATGTGCTAAAAGAATAAGTATGTCTTTTACTTCTCCTTTTAGAATGAATTCACTTTTTTAGATATGAAGGTAGGAGAAGAAATAATTAACTTTTAAACAAATACAGAATAGTATTCAAAATCTGTCCTAGATAACATGTCAGTAATACTCGAGGATAAACAGAATGCTCTAATTGGAGACAGCAGGAAAGAAAACGAATGTGAAATTTAGCAGTAAAGTGTGATGAATCCAAATGTTAGCTTGTGTTGTAAAAAAATACATTATTCAGTATTTAGTAAGTTTATCACGCTTTGGTGTTAAATTACAGTACATGAAGTTTTATGAGATGAATATTCACCTTTTTTAACATCTGCCCCATTTTTTTTCTAGGCCAATGTGGTGGTTAACATAGTAAATATTTTGCTTAGGTAATTTCTCTATGTTACAGCAATTACATCAAATTTCATAAACATTTATCATGTGAGTGTTATTTGAAAAGCATAAGGCTAAGCCTGGGCGTGGTGGCTCACGTCTGTAATCCCAGCAATTTGGAAGGCCGAGGCAGGTGGTTCACCTGAGGTCATGAGTTCAAGGCCAGGCTGGCAAAACTGGTGTAGCCCCATCTCTACTAAAAATACAAAAATTAGTTGGGTGTGGTGGCGGGTGCCTATAATCCCAGCTACTTGGGAGGCTGAGGCAGGAAAATCGCTTGAACCCAGGAGGAGGTTGCAGTGAGCCAAGATCGTGGCACTCCAGCCTGGGTGACAGAGTGAGACTCCCTCTCAAAAAAAAAAAAAAGCACAAGGCTAGAGGAAACTGAAGGGCTACATAAGCAAATAAATTACCATGCCTTATAGGTCAAGAGAGGTGGACCACTGACACATGTTGAGATATTCTTATAATGTTGATGTCACTTTTATTTTAAAACAAAATGAAAACTGAAATCAGACAATATTTTTACACAATGATATTTGTTTTAAAATAAGAATTTTGGGAGAAAATATGTTTGATTACATTAAGGAAGGAGATTTTAATTTCATGGTAAATGGCACTGAAGCAGGATTCTTTGGCAAAGAGAGTACTTAATTCCAGCCTTGAGAAATGTATAGGAATTCAAGAGGTAGAGTTTGTACAACTAGCAGAGAAGGACCACCACAAATAAAGGCATAAAGAAAGTGGATCTTCAGATAAAAATAAGTGGTCCTCTGTGCTTATAGTAGAGTATATGTACTAGAATAAGAAATAAGAAATAATTTTTTATGAAAACAATACCTGAAAAGGGAGGGTTTTAAAAATAAGAACTTTAGGCCAGACACAGTGGCTCATGCCTATAATCCCAGCACTTTGGGAGGCCAAGGTGGGCGGATTACCTGAGGTTAAGAGTTCGAGACCAGCCTGGCCAACATGATGAAACCCTATCTCTACTAAAAGTACAAAAATTAGCCAGGCATCATGGTGGGCACCTGTAATCCCAGCTACTTAGGAGGCTGAGGCAGGAGAATCGCTTGAACCCGGGAGGCGGAGGTTGTAGGGAGCCAAGATCTCACCTCCATTGCACTCCAGCCTGGGCAACAGAGACTCTATCTCAAAAACAAACAAACAAAGAAACAAAAACTTTATTGATACATAATTCAATACCACACAATATTCACATCTGAAATGTACAATTCAATGTTTTTAACTATATTCACAAAGTTGTGCAATCATTACCACAGTCAATTTTAGAACACTTTCATGACTCTAAATTAAAGAAATCTTGGACTGATTAGCTATTACCACCCATTTATTGACAGTGCAGAAAAAGGAGTTTGATCTATTCTGTGAAGGACCTTAGATCTTTATTCAATAGGTTATCACTGCAAAAATGTCAGTGTGTTTTCATACTAGGGTAACATGATCACCTGTGTGTTTGTGGAAAATTGTTCTAGTAACTGTGTATAGTATGGAAAAAAAGCATTTGAATAAGAGGAATCTATTTTTACTTTAATTCCCATGTTCTCTAAATATGCTCTAATTCTATCTAACCAAAACATCTTTACACTGCTCTATGGATTACATTCCACAGAAATGTCTTCCTTTGTAATGTTTTAAGCAAAAAATATTTACTAAGTACCATTTGCTTACAACTGAGCTACTCTCTTTTACTTCGGTTCAATTTGATTTTCTTTAGACTTCACTATAAAGCACAGTAATGATCACTGATATATTTCTCAAAGCTATCTGAAAATTAAAATAGTGAGCTATTATCTTTATTTTTAAGAACACTCACAATCAGAAATATCAGTGCACCAGCCTGGCCAATGTGCTGAAACCCTGTTTCTACTAAAAATACAAAAAATAGCCAGGTGTGGTGGTGGGCGCCTATAATCCCAGCTGCTCGGGAGGCTGGGGCAGGAGAATCACTTGAACCCGGGAGGCAGAGGTTGCAGTAAGCCGAGAACGCACCATTGCACTCCAGCCTGGGTGACAAGAGCAAAATTCTGTCTTAAGATAAATTAATTAATTAAATAAACATCAGTGTTTTCTCATAAGGCACACAGCTACCAAATGTCAGAAACATGACTGGATAACTGGTCTCATGTCTTTAGGGTCAGAACATTTTCTATCATGTAATACAGCTACCTCCTCAGCTGTTGGCCATGATCTGCTGTTAATGTTTAGTCATGAAATTGACAACCCCTTCCTCTACCCAGAAGTATGTAAAATCTAAGCAGTTTGGGAGGGGTTAGGATACAACATGGTTATACTGATCTTCAGATTTGTTTTAAAATGTTTTAGAAATCTAATTATAGAAATAGAAATGGCTTAGGAAATGAATTTTGTTTTTAAAAATATTTGAGTATAGAATTATCCTAGAATGAATTTGACAAGAAAAGCACATGAGCAATAAACCTAAACATAAGACAATTTTAGCCTTTTGTTAATAGGAATTAGTGAGTAGATAATATACAGAAGGCATGTTTGTAGACTACAGACAACCCAGTCATGTTTGGTAAATGTATGTCTTATGAGAAAGCACTGACGTTTCTGACTGTGAGTTTTTTTTACTTTAAAAATAGAGACAATAATCCCACTCAATTAATTTCCAGATAATTTTGAGAAATATGTAAAATGATCAGTGCTGTGCTCTGAAGTTCTATGGGAAATCAAACTGAGCCAAGGGAAAAGAGAGTAGACCAGTTGTCTTGAAGTAGAAATTCCTAAACTGACTATTCTTAATAACTTTTAAGTAATAACCAATTCTGTTATGCATACGGCCACCAAGTAAAAAAATTTGCAGGTTATTAAGGCCATATTCATGTACCATTTGAGAGCAGTTCTGTGAAGTAGAAAGCTGAGGCTAAGAGAGGTACAAAGATTTGTCCAAGGCATTGGAGTCCAGGTCTTCTGACTGCAAATGACAAGGGCATTTGAAAGGGCCAAAACCCAGAATGCACCATTCCTAGTTCTGGCTTTACAAAGGAAGTCCTCTTCATTGAAAAAGGTTTAGACAAAGTTTTATTCCCATTGTAAGTGTTTGACATTGGGCCCTGACCTATCACAAGCTTAGAAATCCAGGAGAGTATTTTCTAATGAGCCATATTAAGTATAATTTAAGTTAAATGAAGACAAATTATTCTTCCCTACTCAAGCCCCCACCTTAACATCAGCTTTCCAAGTGTACCAATTACATTCATTTTTATTTCTTCTTCTTCTTCTTCCTTCTTCTTCTTCCTCTTCTTCCTCCTCTTCCTCTTCTTCTCCCTCTTCTTCTCCCTCTTCTCCTTCTCCTTCTCCTTCTCCTTCTTCTTCATTTTTTGCTACAGGGTCTTGCTCTGCCACCCAGGCTGGAATGCAGGGACACATTCACAGCTCACTGCAACCTCTGCCTCCTGGGCTCAAGTGCTCCCCCCACTTCATCCTACCAAGTAGCTGGGACTACAGGCATGTGCCACGATGCCCAACTAGGTTTTTTTTTTTTTTTTAAAGTTTTGAGGTTGGGTGTGGTGGCTCACACCTGCAATCCCAGCACTTTGGAGGCGGAGGCGGGAAAATTACCTGTGGTCAGGAGTTCGCGACCAGCCTGGGCAACCCAGTGAAACTCCATCTCTACTAAAAATAAAAATATTAGCCAGGCATGGTGGCACACCTCTATAGTCTCAGCTACTTGGGAGGCTGAGGCAGGAGAATCGCTTGAACCTGGGAGGCAGAGGTTGCAGTGAGCCGAGATAGCACCACTACACTCCAGCATGGGTGACAGAGCAAAACTCTGTCTCAAAAAAGTTTTGTAGAGATCGGCTTGCTATGTAGCCCAGGATGGTCTCAAACTCCTAGGCTTAAGTGAGCCTCCTGCCTTGGCCTCCCAAAGTGTAGAGATTACACATGTGAGCCACTGCACATTCAATTATATTCTAAGTTTCTAGCATCTTTAATGAATCATTCTTTTCTCTATAGTAATGGTTTTTCTAACCCGCTGACTTGCATGAGGTGCCTTGGAAGGCTGAGGCTTAATTTCTCCTTTTCTTGGGCATTGTTTGAGGAATATGTGGATTTGGGGAGAACTTTGAATTTTGCATGACTTCTTTCACTCCTTGATACTTCTTTATTTTAGTGCCACTCTACTAGCTATAAAACTCTAACAGGAATAGACCATGGTGTTTCACCAACCATTTTCCAATCTATTTATTGGCAAACATAAAAGCCTATCTAAAGAAAGAAGCCCAGGGTAGATACATGGGATCAAAACACAGAGGAAGTTCTGTGTTTTGGAGCTCTTGGAACTCTGGAATGAGACAATGCCCTATAAACAGGATATACAAGTGATTCAGAAATTAGCATCCATGCTGTATAATGCAGCTTCCTTCTTTTGCCATTAAAAGGAGGATGGTGAGGATGAATTTCCCCAGGTACACCCCTAACATCAGCAAGAGTACAAATGGAGAATAGTTTGCCATTTATCTAAATATTTAAAAGATATAAATCAAGCTCTTGAAAAACATCTATTCCTGACCTTTGTAATGACATGGAAGGTCAGGTTTGACTTTAGAATGCTAAGACACCTCAGAGTCCCAGCCAGACTTGGCTGCATGAGGGGGGTCGGCCTGGGTCCAGCAACCCTTTTTTTTTTTTTTTTTTTTTTTTTTTTTTTGCTATATTTTACTCTACAGCATTTAGGAGCCTCACTTGCTTTGGGGGCTACCTCAGCCCAGAAATATAAACCCCATTTATGTTTCCTCACCTAAATGCCCTTACTTGAGGTCTAAAGGTCAGTATATCACCAGAGAAGCCTACCAGACAGATCCCTCCCTAAAAGCCCTGTCAGAGTCAACGAAGGCAGGGAATTCTTACCTTCTGAGTCTTCACAGAATGATCCAGAAGAGGATGTGTGTTAAGTGTGGGCACATTTCTGGAGCCTCAGAGAATTCTTGCCTAATAGGAAAGAATATGCCTAAAGAAGGGTCATAGCAAATCCTCTAAAGAACAAGATACAGGCCAGGCACGGTGGCTCACTCCCGTGATACCAGCACTTTGGGAGGCTGAGGCGGGCGGATCATGAGGTCAGGAGATGGAAACTATCCTAACACTGTAAAACCCCATGTCTACTAAACACACACACACACACACAAAATAGACAGGTGTGGTGGTGGGCACCCGTAGTCCCAGCTACTGAGGAGGCTGAGGCAGAAGAATGGTGTGAACCCGGGAGGCAGAGGTTGCAGTGAGCCAAGATTACACCACTGCACTCCAACCTGGGAGACGGAGAAGACAGAGGGAGACTCCATCTCAAAAATAAAATAAAATGAAAATAATTTAAAAAACAAGATACAAGGCTACCTCCTTTTGCAAAGATCTAAGAGAGGTACCATTCCCCTTCCATGCACCCTCCAAGCAAACACACAAGAAAAAATTATTAGCTTCTCACCTTGACCTGTCATCATGTAACACAGAGACGGAAGATGTCACCATGGTCTTAAATGAGCTCAGTCAGCCAGAACTGATATATGTAGGGACATGGAGTTCCTATCAGATTTAATAGCTTTAATCAAAGGCATAGAACAGTGTGTGGAGGGAAGTTAACTCCTAAATTATCAAAAAGTGAAGAAATAACAAATAATACCTAACAGAAAAAGAGACATTGATGCAGAGAAGTTGAGTAACTTGACAAACCTCACACAATTATTAACCGGAAGAGATTCAGTCCCACAACTTTCCGTCTTCAAAACCCCATGTTCTTTCTATTTCTAACCGTCTTCTGAGAAATGAAGTTTCTATCACAGATACTTGCTTGCATCCTTTTCTCCTTTATTTTCCCGTAAAACTATTTTGTAGGACCTCTTTTTAATACAGTCTGGTCTCAGATGTACTCTTCACTCACTATTAAATGACTTCCCTTCACAAATAGCCAGGGTGACTTATTTAATTTTGTCCATTTTCATGTTTGTCACAATTTGTTGGTGCCTGTTCTCTACTTGTTATCCTCTAAACCCACTGTCTTTACCAAGTACTAGACTTTCAGATTTCTGATCCATCTGTGAAGCCCAGCAGGGAATGCTGCTTATCTGGACATTTCATAAGAAGGGAGAATCTTGCATGTGAATACCCAACTCTAACCCCACTGCATGCCTCCCTTGGCTCATTGCCCTTTCTTTAAAAAAGTTCTTCCTTGCAAGTTTCACACTAGGTGATTATGAAGAAAATTAGGTGATGTGAATTTCTTAATCAATTTCATGCTGACAAGATCAGCAAGTTACAACAGAAAGACAATTTTAAGGAAATTAATACCCTATCTAGGTTGAACCTTTCTCTGTATTCATCAGGCAGGCCTGGATACTTAATGTTGTCAGCAAAAACAAAAAATAATCAATGAATAAATGAAAACATTCATTCTCAGTTAAGACATCTTTTCAAATACTAGCTACCAGAGGTTATGTGTGGAATTATAGTAGTGTTTACAACCACTCTAGAATGCTATGTCTTCAGAAAGGTATCAAATAGCTCCAGTTTATAACACGCTACTATATTCCAAGTGTTTTATACTTACAATTCCTAATCTTTGTGAATTCATTATCTCCTCATCTAAGAGATGAAAATAGGAGACACTGATAGCTAGAGATACTTCCCCAAAATCACACAGCTGATGAGAGTTAGAGCTGAGATTTGGAAACATGAATCCAGCTTGGTACTGGGAAATCCTGCTCCTCCAAGGTAAGCTAAGGATAAACATCATCAGAAATTTAGTAGGAACTAATCTGCTTAAAACCTAGAGGTCCACAATTTGTCCTACCCCTGTAATAGTCCCAGCTTATCATTTTTCTATGGACCAGAAGTTTTAGTAGTTTCTGGGGTGATTGTCTGACATGGTAGAAATGCTGGTGTTCTTTAAATGAGAGGGACCTAGGTCAGAATTTTAGGACTTTTTAAAATTACTTGTGAGACCTTAGATCATGTCAGTAACATTAGCTAAATCTCAGTTTACTTTTTTAGGAAATGTAATGTTACAGTTTGCATTCCATTCCACAATGTGGGTGAGGAAGAAAGGCAACTTTGTGTTTTTTCAATTTAGCTAAATTTCTATTTTTACCTCTCACTATGGAAAGGAGGTAGAGATACATTTTTATTCAACTGGATGCCCCACCACCCACTCCTTTTGTTATGGTGTTTGAGAAAGCTTACAAAGACATCAGCGGTAAACAATAAAAAGGAGTAATTCTAAATATCTGTCTGGATCAGGTAAGCCTAGCATTCTTTAGTGTTATCTTTAGACTTTGGTACACAAAATTTATTGTAGCACAGTCTGTGGGTCTGATGACTCTTTTAGTTCATTATAACCACCATGGGGCACACAAGACTTCTCCTGATTCCAAAGAGTTCCAGGCCAAGAGAACCCTGGTGACACTATGGTCTCATCTACTTAGTAAAGCAATTGCCAATTCTCCTGTAAGAATTTGCCCTACACTGGGCTCTAACCAGAATACAGCCCAGCTATGGGCATTCTCAGCATATTTACATCCCAAAGAGCTCATTTTTAAAAACTGTTCTCTATATTTCAAAATTATATTCAGTAATTATCATAAATAATAATGTTTAAAAAAGAAAAGCAGTGAAAATTGTCCCTTATTGAACTTTGTGTATATAATTCTGCCAGTAAAAAAAACTAATAAAAATGGTAATAAAAAAAGTAGATTTATGCTTTTTGATTACATTAATTTATGGGGGAAAAGGGAAAAAATATTTAAACAATTTGTACCCTACTGCTATAACACTATCATAATTTAATAATAATTAAAATAAAAAGATGGAAAATTTAAATATAAAGACTATTACCTAAATTCAACAAAATATTTATGTTACAAATGAAAACATATGCTTAGCAAACAAAAATATTGTTATTCTTCAGGCTCTATTTTACTATTTTAAATAGTAAAGAACAAATAAAAAATGTCATTCATCATACGTTATGGCAGAAGTAAAGTAATTCAAGTCCTGTTTTCAGAATTTTACAATCATTGTGCTATCATTGCTGATTTTGAATATTCTTTTTAAAGGTAGTGTGTGAGATCATCAACTGATCCAAAAAAGAACAAGGATAGCTCTCAACATTTAAAGTTACCCTAGGAATGACTTTTATTGTAGCTGAGTTTGTGGGTTAGGGATTGTGTTAGTTTTCTAGGGTGGCTGGATGAAATTAATTGATGGCTTAGGACAGTAGAAACTAATTATTTTACACTTCTGAAGGCCAGAAGTTTGAATCAAGGTGCTGGGAACCCTACATTTCCTCCACCCACTCTAGCAAAGATCCTTTTTTTGACTCTTCCAGCTTCTGGTGGTAGTCAGCATTACTGGGCTTATTCAGCTGCCTCACTGCAATCTCTGTCTCTGTCTTTATATAATCTCCACTTAGCTATGTGTCTCTCTCCAATGTGTCTCCTCTAAGAATACTTGTCATTGAACTCAGGGTCCTCCACCCCCAGTAATACAGGATAGTCTCATCTCAAGATCCTTAATTATTTCTACACAGATCCTTTTAGAAAGAATGGTAACATTTACAGGTTTGGGGGATTAGGACATGGATATATCTTTTTGGAAGCTACCATTAACTGACTACAGAGACCAATGGAGTAACTAGGAGTTCACTGAAAAACTTCTATGTTGAATACAATATATACTAAAAGCTAAATTTTCAAACTTACGTGCTAATTGTTAGTTTATGTATATATTTTTAAAATTCAACATTAACTGCAACAGTTATTTAAAACTTAAGACTGAGAAAGTTTTCTTATCTGGGAGAATCATTTTATTTTCAACATTATTTAGAATAACCTGCAAATGATGATTTAAAAAAAGAAGCAGACTTCTAGTTGGTTTTATCGCTGTTGTTCAATTCATGTCAGACATTATACTCCTTTGTCGCCTGTGTCCAGGGTAGATCCAGTCCCTCTTTTCCTTCAATTGCCTTTGCTATCTCACTGCTGGCACAGGACTCTACTTTTCAATTCTATGAATGTATTTGACAGTTCACCATTTTCTAGGACTTGGCCTAGGGAGTGGGCACAGGGCCCCTTCCTCTAAGGCCTACCCACATCTCTGCTCTCATGTTTTCTCTGAACCTAATTTTTCTCTACCATTCTAGAGAGTCCTAATATGAAAGACAAAGAGTAATGAGTGGGTAGGAGTACATGACCCACAACTTCATACTGTTTTCTCCCCAAGTTTTTCCTACATGCCAACAGTTAGATTCCCTTAGGAGCCTAAATGTTTCAAGCCATATGGTCTAAGAAAAGACTTTTTTTTTCTTGCTTTACATTACACATCTCTTCCCTAATGCATATCACTATACTGCTATAGAATACTGCTATAGAAACTAAAAATCTTTATCTAGGGCTCTTTTGGGTTAGTTACTATATTTCTGTCCTAGCAAAAACAGACATTCCCTTCGGGCTCACTTATTTCCCAAGCGCATCATTTGACAAAAGGCTTAAGGATTTGTTGTTGTTGTTATTAAGTTTCAGAATCTCCTTAGTTCAGTTAGCCTGAGCAAACTATGGATAATGTCTAGGTTTCAGTCAGCTTTTCATATCTATTTTTATTACCATTTAAGAGGCAAGGCGTTATGATATACAGGTACTCAGTGTTGTCTCCTCCCCAAACCCACAACATTAAATTCCATTGTGTCTCCCAAGTACTACTCTCACCCATCAGCATTCTAGCTGCATTTTCATAATGTCACTGTTAGACCAACATGATGTGTGCCCTACCCTACTCCAAAATTAAAAGCTCTCTTTAAAAAGGCAGGTTTTTAAAAAATTCGGATAGATTTCTCAAGACACATCTGTGAATTCTTACAAAGTGAGTTATTAAATTTTCTAATTTCTCCATGTTTCATTATTCATTCACCTCAAAGAGAACTAGATAAGGCCTACATGAGAATTCTGTTTCTACCAGTGAGGTTCAGTTCATCTTTCACAGTTTTATTTCTTATATTTTTGACACAGTTGCAATTTCCCTCTCTCTACACTGAAATTTATTATAAAGTTTCTCTATTGCCTTGGATATTGTATTTGCAAAATATATTCGTGACACCTTTCAAGATTCTTTTTATTTTAAGTATGTTTTCAGGCAAGATCTCATTGTACTTCATAAGTGAATAGAAAAATTAGTTTGCTAAATGGTGACCTTCTGATTAAAATTTTTTAAAACACAGTTTTGGGCCAGACACAGTGGTTCATGTCTGTAATCCCAGCACTTTGAGACGCCAAGGCAGGAGGATCACCTGAGGTCGAGAGTTCGAGACCAGACTGACCAACATGGAGAAATTCCGTCTCTTCTAAAAACACAAAATTAGCTGGGTGTAGGAGCACATGCCTGTAATCCCAGCTACTTGGGAGGCTGAAGCAGGAGAATGGCTTGAACCCAGAAGACAGGTTGCACCGAGGTCACGCCATTGCACCCCAGCCTGGGCAACAAGAGTGAAACTGTGTCTCAAAAAAAAGAAAAAGAAAAAGAAAAGAAAGGAAAACAAAACAGAAAACAAACGAGCAAAAAAACACACAGTTTCGGAGACAGGTCGAGAGGAAAGAATGGAAGTGCCCATACTGGTAACAGTGAAGAGTATAGTGTAGATCAAATATGCCCATTAGCATTTCCTCCTAATAAAGACCATTCATAACACTTCAGAATCCTGCAATAAGCAAGAAAAATTATCTGGAAATTAATGCACTGCATTTACTTGCATTCAGAAGAGTAGAGAAAACAGAAAGGGAAATTAATGCACTGCATTTACCTGCATTTAGAAGAATAGAGAAAACAGAAAGGGAAAATTTGTACAGTTCTTATTTTATGTCAACTGTTAATATACATTATTTCTGGCCGGGCGCGGTGGCTCAAGCCTGTAATCCCAGCACTTTGGGAGGCCGAGACGGGCGGATCACGAGGTCAGGAGATCGAGACCATCCTGGCTAACACGGTGAAACCCCGTCTCTACTAAAAAATACAAAAAACTAGCCGGGCGAGGTGGCGGGCGCCTGTAGTCCCAGCTACTCCGGAGGCTGAGGCAGGAGAATGGCGTAAACCCGGGAGGCGGAGCTTGCAGTGAGCTGAGATCCGGCCACTGCACTCCAGCCCGGGGGACAGAGCAAGACTCCGTCTCAAAAAAAAAAAAAAAAAAAAAAAAAATATATATATATATATATATATATATATATATACACATTATTTCTGTTACTCTTCACAGTAATCCTGAGATATATGTATAAATATCACTCCATGTGCAGAAGAGAGTCTGACTAGGTCAATTCCTCCTTTAATATGCTGTCCTTGGTAATGTTTTTCACAATTGAGACTGTTCACTTATTTGATGATTCTTTGATTTCTGCCTCCCCTTAGTCTATAAGCTTAGTGAGGGCAGGAGTTGCATATGCCTCTTGCTTATTTGTCTGCTTGGTTCCGCCAAGTGTGCCCAGTGCCCAGTACAAAAACTCCAATACATTATAGGTGCTTCATAAATATGTTGAATGAACAAACTGGCATAATTCCGTAGTATTAGCAAATGACAGTGATGAGGCTGGGGCCTCTGTCTCTGACAAAAAGCTTACAATAATAATTATTTTTTATGGTTTTCTTGCTCGTATGCTTCTAATAATTGCTTTATTTATGCAAGGTGGGTTTCTAGTGTTGTCAAAGGCTGGGAACTGTGGCTCAGCCTACAATCCCAGTGCTTTGGGAGGCAGAGGTGACAGGATCACTTGACGCCAGGAGTTTGGGCTAGTGCTGTCAAAGGACATGATAATATGTGTATGGTCTGACCTCTGGGCCACTGGACAGTCATTTAATGATGATATTTTCTACCAGTCCCATTAATTTTACCATTAATCATGTAGCATGTTCCAAAGCTCACCAGCTTTATCTACAGTTTTTCATTATTACTCATTTGCCTGATTTGGGGTCACAATATTGAAACCTTGGAAACCTTAAAAGAGACCTGTTTCAGCAATAATGCATATGCATATTTTTCCCCTGGCATCTACAAATGGAGTAACTGTGGTAACAGATGCCTTCTAAATTTGACAGTATAATACATATAGATATATATAGCTATTTAAATATTTCATCAGACGACTACAGTGGTTAAAAGGACACTCCCATTTACTGAGATCAAACAGCACAGGAGCTTCATAAATTCTTTCTTGTTGATCAATTCATATTAAAAGCCCTCGGATCTAACCACATCTCAGTTTGCACACACACATAATTCTTCCTGCATAAAGTTTGGATGGCACTCTAAATATTTCTGGAATTAAGTTCTGTGTATCATTTGTGGTCACATTATCATTCTTCTCCTAGTTGTCTTTCCAGGTTTATACACCAGCTTCTAAGTGTAAGGATCCTGCCATCAAAGACCAATGACTAAATGAGTAAAAGAATGGTTATTTGCCAAGTTTATTTTCTGCCACCTTAACTCTTTACTTGCAGCAGGTCAAAGGCATAAACAAATAAGTCAAACACTAGATTAGTTTAAAATATATTTTGAAATTATATTTCAAAGAAATGAGTGTATGTAAAATAAAGTCCACATCTGGTATGTAATAGAGGTAGTGGCAGAGCAGAGCTGCTGGAAGAAAGATGGGCAATGCTGTAATCCCATCCACACCCATTCTATGGTAAATGTAGAAATCCAGTAACACTGATATTCACCTCAAATAGCACTCTTTCCTGAATGCTTGAAATGTTTCAAATGGATGTATTGCCCATATTTCCACTTCTTCCAATAGTCATTGGCAATGTACAGAGTGATGTAATTTGAGAGCTATCTTTATTTTGGGTCCATTTGAATGAGATGCAATTTACATTTTTCACTATGAACTACAGTAAACACCATTTATTTAGTATTATTATTATTAGCAGTAGTAGTAGTATTTAGGACAGAATTTCACTCTGTTGCCCAGGCTGGAGTGAAGTGGTATGATCTCAGCTCACTGCAGCCTCTGCCTCTCAAGTTCAAGCGATTCTCATGCCTCAGCCTCCCAAGAGCTGGGATTACAGGCATGTGCCAACACACCCAGCTAACTTTTGTATTTTCAGTAGAGATGGTAAAAATGTTGGCCAGGCTGGTCTCAAACTCCAGGCCTCGAATGATCCACCTACTTGGCCTTTCAAAATGCTAGGATTACAGGCATGAACAACCATGCCCAGCCAATACAATTTAATTAACCATTTTCAGAGGTTTAAATCTGTAACAAAGATAGGGTCCAGTTTTACATTACCATTCTTCAGGATCAAAGCTTAGGGAAAGAAGATAATTTTATTTATAATCACTGCTAGTTTGACTTTGCTTATCATTTCTTATAGCTGCAGGCATAGGTGAGAATGGGCCAGGTTATGCTGTGTGAATATCACCAAATATCTCTGACTTAAAACATCGGTGGTTTATACTTCACTTATATTGCGTGTCAATCTCTGATTGGCTGGGCACTCATGTTGCTCATTGTCATTACATTTCATTCTCATGGAAAAACCACTATCTGGAAATCAAAAGTTGTCATAAAAAAGAAAAGAAGAGAAAGCTCTGGAGAGTCTGTGCATGAACAATTAAATTATTCTAATGGAAGTGACGCATATTTCTTGTGCTCATTACTCTTTGGCCAGGACTGTCGCTTGCCCCAGCCAAACAAGGGAGTCTAAGAAATATAATCCTATCTGTGACTGGGAAGTAATGGGGTATAAAAGATTAATGCACAGCAATGATTACTACCATATTGCATGAGGCTTTATAACTTCAAGAGGAAGGAAGTATAAAGAGATGAGAAAACCTCAAATGGGGACTCCTCCAGTGGAATACAGTTTGGTAATGCAGGGCTTATTTCAGTCAGCCTTATTGTTAGGTTTTTATTATTACACACTCCTTTGTTTTTGTTTGTTTCTCCCTCTTATTATCTATAATTCCTGGTGATAGTCTACTACATTTTATCTTAGAATGTGTGACAGGCTCCATTTGTGGTAGGGTAGAGTTGATGTGTTTTTCTTCCTTTAATTTGCTATGTACCATGTAGAAAACTTCTTTGGTTGTCATCTTTTCTACTGTCTCTAAAATTTGGGGTTTGGGAGACATTGACTCAGAGCAAAATATCTTGTGCCTAAAAATTAAAAAGAACATGAATGTAAAAGATTATCTCCCGCTGAATAGTCCTCCATGTGATTGTGACTGCCTGACACGTCCTTATTGCCTGCTGCACAGACAAAACTAACTCATGGAGATGGTGGCATTGTGGTAAAGAAAGGTTAAATTAACAGAAAGGTAGTGGAGCAGAAGTATAGGAGTTTACTACTCAAATCAGCCTCATCAAGAATTCACCATGAACTAGAGTTTCTATGAATAATTTGGCAGGAAGGGGCTAGGGAATGTGTGCTTCTGATTGGAGATAAAATCATAGAGGTGTCAAGAATGGTCCTTGTGCACTAAGTAGCCTATGGGTGGTAGCCACAGGACTAGTTGAGTAATGACTCACAGGCCTGGGTGGAGACAGTCAGTCGCCAGAATGCAAAAGGCTGAAAAACATTTCAAAAGACCAATCATAGATTCTACAATAGTGATGTTATCTATAGGAGCAATTGAGGAAGTCACAAACATTTTGACCTATGGCCACATGACTCTTGAGTTGTAAGGGATTACAGAAAATCGATGGCTAGCTATTGTTTAACTATATCTACATCTTAGAATTCAGGCCCATATTAGTCTGTTTTCACACTGCTAATAAATACATACCCAAGGCTGGGTAATTTATAAAGAAAAAGAGGTTTGATGGACTCACAATTCCACAAGGCTGGGCAGGCCTCACCATCATGATGGACAATTAAGAAAGAGCAAAGAGACATCTTACATGTTGGCAGCCAAGACAGAGCTTAGGTAGGGGAACTCCTCTTCATAAGAACATCAGATCTCATGAGACTTATTCTGTATCATGAGAAGGGCATGGGAAAGACCTGCCCCCATGATTCAATTACCTACCACCAGGTCCCTCCCGGGACATGTGGAAATTATGGGAACTACAATCTGAGATGAGATTTGGGTGGGGACACAGCCAAACCATATCAAGGCCCCTGTCATAATCCTAATGTTATGTTTTTAAAATTAGTTTTACAAAGGTGATTTCAGTTCCCAAACTAAAAGGAAATCAAGTCAATTTTAGGGAGAGACTATCATCATCCTTGCTTCTGAGTTAAACAATAAACTAAACTACTCCCATGCTTAGCTTGGCCAACACCGAGAAATGAGCAAGGATAGCCAGCATGCAGGTATGGAAGCAAGATGGAGTCAGCCATGCTAGATTTCTTTCACTGTTACAATTTTTGCAAAAGTGGTTTAATAATAATTGGATAATTTTCTTGATAACATACTATAATAATGGAAAGATAGATTTTACCATCTCTTGAGATGACATAAATCTTTGGAGGAGAGAAATTGCTTTTATTAGAAAAGAAATCCACCAATATAAATTGGAAAATTTATGTATTTGAAAGCACATATTGCCTCTCTCTATAATATTGCCTCTCTCTATAATATAAGTCAAAAGTACAAGATTAAAGCATTTTCTGATATTCTGCAAGAAAGAGGAAGAATAGTCTTTGTTCTGCATAAACTACTGGGTGATCAACAGTTTAGGTCACTAAGGAAATGTGGCATCGACAACCAGAAAGCAGAAAAAAAGAGGAGGGGCAATAAAAATAGGATAAAAACAGAAGGGAAAAGAAAATACATAGAAGAAAATACAGCAGGTTAAATGCATTTCTTTCTTCTCATATCTAATATTGACACTGAATAAAAGGCATGTATCCAACAGATCCCCCTGTGCCTACCAATGTTTGGGCAGAGAGACTTCATTGCATTCAAGGCTCTTCATCATAGATTACTGAAATCAAGATCCACTGTGTAGTAAAGACTGACTTTGCCGGGAGAATTGTTTGGCCCTTCCTTAGGGCTCCTAAAAGATAATCTCTAAACCCTAGGTATGTCCTGCCTGATATAAGTGTCTTTGTTTACCTAAAGGCCTTGGGTCACACTAGATAGTCTAATGCTACAATGTGATTTACGTGGGGAGGCCTTGGGCCATGCTTGTCAGCTCAACTTCTGCAGAGGCTGGAGGCTAAGGGTAGTCATGTCAGAAGTCAATTTTGGGCCGGGCGCGGTGGCTCAAGCCTGTAATCCCAGCACTTTGGGAGGCCGAGACCAGCAGATCACGAGGTTAGGAGATCAAGACCATCCTGGCTAACACTGTGAAACCCCATCTCTACTAAAAAAATACAAAATCTAGCCGGTGTGGTGGTGGGCGCCTGTAGTCCCAGCTACTCGGGAGGCTGAGGCAGGAGAATGGCGTGAACTCGGGAGGCAGAGCTTGCAGTGAGCTGAGATCTGGCCACTGCACTCCAGCCTAGGTGACAGAGCGAGACTCCGTCTCAAAAAAAAAAAAAAGAAGTCAATTTTGTCATTTTGTCTGGTGACCAAGCCCCCATTAAAAATTCTAGATATCAACACTTGAGTTGGTTGTACTCAGTACTCCATATGTATTGTCACACATTATTGCTGGGCAAAGTAAGCACTATCTGCACAATTCCACTGGGAGAAGACAATTGGAAGCTCCATTCTCAGAACGCTTCAGGACCCTGCCCTATGTTCTTCTACCTTTATCTGATTCTAATCCGTATCCTTTTGCTGTACTAAGCTATAACTGAGTATAATAGCTTTCAATGAGTTTTAAGAGTTCATTTAACAAATTATCAAACTTGAAGGTGATTTTTAGGAACCCTAAACTTGCAATTGGTGTCAGAAGTAAAGGGGTTCTTGGGAACCATGAAACTTTTCACTGGTGTCAGAAGTGATGGTTGTGAGGACCCTTAAACTTGTACCACCACATCCAATCATAGGCCATTCTAATGAAGTCCTTCCATTGTAGGGGTTCTGGATTATTTAGGCTCTTTAAGACAGAAGAACAAGAAATGAGGGTCATTTAATCACTGAGACTTGACAGTGAGGATATATTGGAAGTAATATATGACAAAGTGTTGACTTCATGAAAGGGCATCCTTTATAGACAACCAGAATATGCTTTTGCGAACAATGCAATTGATTATTTTAAGAAGATATTTGTTTTCTCTTATGAATAACAAGAAGCTCTTCAATGCTTCATTACAATACTATTTAATCATTTTGGAACTAACTCTTCTCCACATCTGTTTCTACTCCATCAGCTAAGTTGCCTGTATTCTCTCTACTGCATGGGTTTATGCTTGTTCATGGGTCTGGTAAATCACAACCGCTCCTCTCATACCTGCTTTCTATCTTCCCTCTGTGTGTCTTCTGACTTTTACCTAATGCCTCTGAATTCTGCTATTTTGTATGTCAGGCAGGCACACAAAACCCTCTGAGATATGATCTAGTTGAGCAAATTTCTGCCACTTTGGACTATTCATCCTGAGAGAGCTTCTTATGCCAACCCATCCCAAAGACCAGTGGGTGACCTTTACAATTACCTAATGGAAATACAATGCAAGCCACATGAGTAATTTTTAAAACTTAATAGCCACATTCCCTTAAAAGGGAGAAAAATAGATACAATATTATATCTAAATTACATCTAAAACATTATCATTTCAACATGTGGAACTAGTTACTTTTCCATTACTGAGTAGATACATGTGGCTGGTGGCTACCATATCAGAGAGTTCAGATTTTGACAGTCAAGATCTATGTAGAATAGTGGTGAACCTCATACTTCAAAACTCAGTTACTGAGAAAAAAATATGGGATAATAATTATTATAGAAGATTCTGGAGACCACTTATACTTACTTATCATAGAATTTTAGCCATATCGCTTATTAGCGCTGTAGTCTTGTAAAAAATACTTTATACTTCAGTTAGTTTTCTCATACATAAAATAAGACGGGGCCGGATGCAGTGGTTCACGACTGTAATCCCAGCACTTTGGGAGGCCAACATGGGCTGATCACCTGAGGCCAGGAGTTCAAGACTAGCCTGGCTAACATGGTAAAATCCCATCTCTACTTAAAAATACAAAAATTAGCCAGGCTTGGTGGTGGGCACCTGTAATCCCAGCTACTCAGGAGGCTGAGGAAAGAGAATCGCTTAAACCTTGGGGACAGAGGTTGCAGTGAGCTGAGATCACACCATTGCACTCTAGCCTGGGTGACAAGAATGAGACTCCATTTCAAAATAATAATAATAAAATAATAAAAGTAGAATAAGGAGTTGTATGATATCTTTCTTATTGAGTTATGGTATCTCTTATGCTCTTGGCAGGAAATAAATTTCACTCTCAAAAAAAGTTAATAAAGTGCCTATTTACAGAAGATGTATTCAAGGTTAATGGCAGCAATAAAGAATAGTCAAGTACTCAGAGACTAAAGATAGTGACAAGTCTTCATTTACCACTGCATTGCCCATTTTGGCTTAAAAGGGATGTTGTTACCAGAGTTGGGTTGAAAGTTTGAACATTTGGAAAAAGGGTCACATCACAAGAATTGACTCAGCCACTGCCAGAAATTTTGGTAGTGAGATCAGGAGGGAGCAGGATACACATAGGTAAGCTTGCATATCTGAACCCTTCCCTCATTCTCCCCTGTCTTATGAGTGTTTCTCATCAATCAAACCCAATCAAATGTCAGGGCAAGGGATGAAATCTGAAGAAGTCAATCATGTGGGCAACAGAACAAGGTAGAGGATGAATCTGGGATAGAAGGAGGCCAATTGACAATAACCAACACAGGTTATTATGATACTTAAGTGAAAAGAAAATCTGTGTACAGCATTTAGTATAGCAGCTGGCATATAGTACATACTCAATATATGTTAACTATTATTATTAATTAAATTATATTAAGTCTACAGTTATCTTTGGGTCAATCAGCTCTTATCATGATGGTGAGGCTGTGAGTGGGTTAGACACTTAGAAGTTGATAGCCTCTTAACTGATATGAGCTCCAGTCTCTACAATACATCAACATTTCCTATCGGATACTACATATTCAGCCAGACCAAACCTAATGTTCTTCAAACTTGTCTAATTAAACAACTTTTCTTGGAAGCAGTCCAATTGAGGAAAATCAATTTATTGAAAGCCTATTCCACTTTCCAAAAGATCATTTGTCAATGACAATTTGCCAAATTCACCAAAGATACTGATTTCCCTAAAGGCTTATTTCTTCATTGCTTCTATGTATAACGTTTATGGGAATTTTTATTTAATGCTTTGACAGATTCTAGGAGGACTGCAGAGAGTCAGAATTCCGCATTCAGAAACCTCTACCCTTCTGCTTCTCTTACCTCCATACTTCAGTTTTCTTTCTTTCTGTCCTTTATCTTCTTTTTCTCAGCTCCTTAGTGTCCCCCACCCTCTCTGGGTTTTCAACTCCTTGACCTTCCTCTAAACCAAGAAGTTTCCCTTCTCCACTCCCCTCTCTGCCTCAAGACTGACCTGAAGGGATGGCATTGATGGATTCTCTTGACTTCTCCTCTCAGAAGAGTTAGGCCAATGGGAAATACCAGCAAGAAAATGAAAGAAAGGAGGATCAAAAGGCTGAAATATTTTTTCCAATGTAGTAGCTACGACTGACCCCATCCACAAACCAAAAGCCATGGCTCCTGTTGGGTGACTTTCCACACAGCTTTTCATCTACATGCTCCAGAAATTTCTTCCTCTCCTTATTCTTCAAAAATAGGGTTAGCCTTCTGCTCTTGGAATAGCAGTTCTGTGGTATTGCACTATTCTGTGTGGTTTCCCTATATTCTATTGACAACATTAAAATAATATCCTTTTACACACCTTTTGAATTATCTTAATTTGAAATTGCTACCTTTTTTTTAATCTCTACTTTATTCTGTCCCTCAGTGTCCCAAGGCCTCTGGTTTCTCTGCTCTCACCCTTTTTAAAGAGCAGCGACTGAGAGTTGCCTGTGAGCTTAGCTTCCTCTCTCTGTTTCAGTTTCTGTTTTTTGCAAGAGGAGAAAATGGGAGGAAAGAAAGGCTGAGGAGTACAAAGGAAGAGACTAGATGTAGAGAGATAAAGATAGGGGAGAGACAGAGAAAAACTAAAGGGCAAATAAATAAAGAGATGGTCAGACTGAGAGGTACAGAGAATCATGAGAAAAGCAGGACAGACTGAGAGCCTTGCACTTGTGGAATTCTAGTAGTCACAGTCATCATGCATCCAACCATTGTGAATGACTAGAAACTCAAAATTCAGTTTTAATAATTGGGTGAAAATCACGTGTCAAGTTGATTTTTGACCAGCTGGTAAATTTTACTTCTCATATTTGCTTATTTTTTGTCTTACTTTTCCTTTTGAAAATACTACTCATTAAAATCCAAAGATTTGGCTTATGTTTTCCCAGTGTTTTGAAACCTTCCATGACTTTCCCAAGAAGAGGTATATTATTCTGATGTGGAACTTTCCGGAGTATGTATCTTAGTGCTGTGAAAGCAAAAATTGCACTGGAAAAAATTAAACAGGAAGAACGAATATAATTGAAAACTAGTGCAATAGAGGGGAGAAACCTGAATGTAGTCTCAACTCTACGCTGCTCAAAGAAAGGGCAGGTGAGTTTTTAAGATCTGAGATGTTGTTTGGTGAGGGGGTCCTTAAATCCCAGGTAACCTGTGTTTGTTAATTGGCCTTACCCAAAGAAAAAGTGAACTTTCTTCTATCCTCATAACAGGAGGTAATTTTACAACTTGGAGCAAAGTACCCACCTAAGTTAAGCTCCTACCCTCCCACAGACAGGGGAGAAAGGGGTTGCATCTTCCTTAATGATTATATTTCAAAAGGTGGCTCCCAGGTCCTTGAGAAAGATAATTTTGGGTTGTAAAACTAGGAAAAACACTTTTTTCTTTTTTTTGAGACAGAGTCTCACTCTGTCACCAGGCTGGAGTACTGTGGTATGGTCTTGGCTCACTGCAACCTCTGTCTCCTGGGCTCAAGCAATTCTCATGCCTCAGCCTCCCGAGTAGCTGGGACTACAAGCATACACCACCAAGCTCAGCTAATTTTTGTATTTTTAGAGACGGGTTTTCACCACGTTGGCCAGGATGGTCTCCATCTCTTGACCTTGTGATCCACCTGTCTTGGCCTCCCAAAGTGCTGGGATTACAGGCGTGAGCCACTGCACCTGGCCGCAAAAACAGTATTTACAGATTTACATCATAAAGGAGCAGAAAAAGAGTTTAGAGTTACAAGTTTTCTAAAGTAAATGCTCTAATAAAAGGGAGAGAAGAGATTTCTGTGATTAGGCCATCTGGATTCTGTAAGGACCAGGATGAGGGCAAGTTCAGAGGCCTACAGTGAAAAAGAAGCCTGATTAAAGTTTGGTCTAGCTGAGGGAAATGATGAAGACTTCTTGGTCAGTGCCCTATCTCCTTTAAAGACATGTACCTGTCTGCCATATTTCTTGTTTTGCATTGTGAGCTTCATGAGTGCCTGGAATGTGCCTTGCCTCTGTTTGTACCTCTTGAATGGAGTGATGCAATTAAAAGGAGAAAAAGAATATGAATTAAATCAAAGTTGAGTACTAGACAGTGCTAACTCTGTGTGTGTGTTTAGGTATATATGTGAATTCATTTACTATCCCTTTCAAGGCGCTCATTTGCCCTCCATAGCAGGCAGTATTAGAGATGGAATTCTAATAATCCTTGGAATAACTCACTTTAATCTTCTGACCCCAACATGTGCTGACAAGCCACATTAATTCTCCATTTTACAGACACTTCTATGGAAGTAGATGCCATTTGCTCACAGAAAGGCTCTGTTAAAAGAGGCAGTAACGCAAGGCATTCTGCAAGGAAATACCAAGAGTATATTTCAGTTAGAAGACAGACCTTCCAGAGTCTTCTCCAGTGTCAGCTGTAGAAATAAAGAGTGATGCAGAGGAAGGTGTGGCAGAATGGGGACAGCTTGCTGAACCTACAGAGAGATCTCTTTGAAACTGCTCCATTGCTGTGACCGATTACTTATGAAAAGGAACACTGGGCAAATAGCTCCTGTATTGCTTATTCCTTCAAATTTATACCCCAAAGATATCAAGTGTCAATTATTTGCCCCTAAAAGAATAAAGCCAGGATTGGCAGAGCCTTTGAAACCCCTATGCCACAAATGCAGGAACAAACAAAAAATGAACTAAACTCCAAAAAATAAATTTCAAGGAGTCTGAGGTCCTCCTAAGACTGAAAGTGCTTTTGCTCCAGCTGTGATCATTAAAGTCTTTGCTTACTACAAATAAGAAAACAGCACGTGTGCAATAGACAGTCAATCACTCTAGAGAGTCTTTCAAATATGTTGGTCATTTGAAAGCATAAATCACCTCTAAGAGCAACCGAGATTCAATGCAGAGGTAATCTCATTTGAAGCAGTCTCATCTCCAAAATGATAATATATTGAGTTGCTTTGCTTGGAAATACAGCCAAGAAGCACTTGCTCAACATTTTATTCATATGGTACACAGAGCCAAGCTTTTCAGAGTCACTAATCCCTCTGGAACTTTTTGTTTAGAGTGAATGCAAATACATGAGACCCGTGCTTCCAACAAGAACATCAAATAACATTTTTAAGAGAAACAAACGCTAACCCTTCTTTCTATTTGATTTCATCCTTTCTCTTCTTTTCTTTGAAATGATCCATTTGGTGAACATATATTTTTGTATATTATGTTTCCAGAATAAATCAAGTGATATAAATTATGTATGGGTTGAACTGCGTGCCCTAAGAAGCCGCGTAGAAATCCTAAGCTCCGTACCTGTGAATGTGACCTTATTTGGACACAGATTCTTCGCCGATGTTATCTGGTTAAAATTAGGTCATATGTAATTAGGGTTGATCCTAATCTAATGTGACTGGTATCCCTATAAGGAGAGAAAACAGATACACAGGGAAAGAAACACCACGTGAAGAACCAAACGGACACAGACAGAGAGAAGACGTGAA
Organism: Piliocolobus tephrosceles; assembly: GCF_002776525.5. Classification (NCBI taxonomy): domain Eukaryota; kingdom Metazoa; phylum Chordata; class Mammalia; order Primates; family Cercopithecidae; genus Piliocolobus; species Piliocolobus tephrosceles. The sequence continues at coordinate 22,890,319 of NC_045446.1, read as the reverse complement.
GATAGAGGCAGAGACTGAAGTCGTGCTGCCACAAATCAAGGAACTCCTGGGGCACTGGAAGCTGGAAGAGGCAGGAAAAAATCCTTCCCTAGAGGCTTTAGGGGGAGCATGGCTTTGACACACCTAGATTTTGGAAATCTAGCCTTTCGAACCGTGAGATGATAATTTATGTGATTTTTAAGCCACCCCATTTGGAGTACTTTGTTATGGCAGTTCTAGTGAACTAATACAAATGGTTAGTTGCCTTTCAGAAAAAGAAGCCAGAAAATACCATAATATTTCCCACAATGAATATAAATTATTGCCTTGCAGGACCTAAAATTTTCTCCTGGCCTTTGTCAGTAGGCACTACCTGAAGGAAAGAAGGAATCTGTCTAATCTCTGTTCAAATTCCAGCTCTGCTCCTTTTTGGCTAAATTATCTCAGGCTAGAGATTTACCCTCTATAACCTTGACTCCTCTCGGTACAAAGTGACATAATAATAGCTATGGCACAGTGTGGATTTGTTTTAGGATAAAGGAGATAGCATATGTAAAACACCTGACATACTACACTTTCCGTTAATTTAGGTCCTTTCCTTTTCTCCTTTCCCTTCCTGGGCACATACCTTCACCCAAACCAGCCATCAACTAATCCCTCCTGAGGTTCATCTGATAATAGCTTCACATTTTATATATCCCAGAGATATCTGTAATTTAACAGACAACACTTAAAGGCAAAAAAGCGGCCAGGCGCGGTGGCTCAAGCCTGTAATCCCAGCACTTTGGGAGGCCAAGACGGGCGGATCACGAGGTCAGGAGATCGAGACCATCCTGGCTAACACAGTGAAACCCCGTCTCTACTAAAAATACAAAAAAATAACTAGCCGGGCGAGGTGGCGGGCACCTGTAGTCCCAGCTACTCGGGAGGCTGAGGCAGGAGAATGGTGTAAACCCAGGAGGTGGAGCTTGCAGTGAGCTGAGATCCAGCCACTGCACTCCAGCCTGGGCGACAGAGCGAAACTCCACCTCAAAAAAAAAAAAAAAAAAAAAAGGCAAAACAGCCCTTGAGGCCAAGGCAATAAATTCTAATAGAAAACTTCAGGGCTTCTGATAGGCAGTGGAGTAATTTTTTGAGCTGGAGAACTTTGCAGAAGGTATTCAGAACACACCTAAGAAGCGTCGGTCTTACTCGTGTGACTATCCCCGATATATAATAATTTCTGTTAAGAAAGTTCATTATTTCAGGTGTCTAATCTGTTGCTTTTTAAATGTATTCATTAATAATCAATTATTTATTTAATCTCTCATTAAATTTATTAAGTACACATTCTATACAACACATTAAGGAAGTTTTAAAAGTCAACCTAGCAAAGCTACTGCTTGGGTCCAAGGAGACTGTATTCTAGTACGGAAGAGGAGACATTCATGTAAATAGATGAATTGTGTAATTTAGGAAGTTCTGATACCCAAAATTGAGATTTTTGTTTTTTGAGGAGATTTTCCTAAATCATCATTTCATCTCAATCCTTTCCTATCTCTCTTTACTTTTTTTCCACTCCTTTTCCTTGTTTCCTCTGCCCTGTCTCTCATCTTTTTCCCCTTTGCTTCTCTTTTTATAGTTCTTCTCTCCAGTTCTTCATTTATTACATGTTTATGAGAGTAAGAGCTAATGTGCCTGTAATAAAGCCTTTTTTTTTTTTATTTTGAGATGGTGTCTCCGTCTGTTGCCCAGGCTGGAGTGTAGTGGCACAATCTCAGCTCACTGCAACCTCCGCTTCCTGGTTCAAGCGACTATATTGCCTCAACCTCCCTAGTAGCTGGGACTACAGGCGTAGGCCACTATACTCAGCTAATTCTTTTCTGTACTTTTAGTAGAGATGGGGTTTCGCCATGTTAGCCAGGATGGTCTCGATCTCCTGACCTCGTGATCCGCCCACCTCAGCCTCCCAAAGTGCTGGGATTATAGGTGTAAGCCACCGATTTTTATGTGTGTGTATAAATACATGTGTGTGTAAATGTGTGTGTAAATATGTGTGTTCCTCAGTTGGAAATATTTTGGGGGCAACTACAAAACATTGATTTTTCTCTAACAACTACTGTGTTCGCTCCTATTTTTTTTTTTTTTTTTTGGAAATGAAATAGCTGTGGTATCAGGTCCAGCCAAAGATTTCTGAAAAAATGGTCCAGAAAGAGGCTTATTTTCAGTTTCCAACAAGACCAATATCAAACATCCTGGGCTAGATCAATAATGATTTATACAATTATATTAAAATTATGTAAAGACATTTAATTAATAAGTCCATTATATAGGTTTTCTTGTAGTATTTCCCAGTCTGATATTTATCTGTAAGCCACAATTTTTTAAAAAAAAAACTTTAAAATCCAGCATCTATTATTTAGCTGTGATAATCTGTAATTGAGACTTGCTTTCTGTCATGCGAGTCTAAAATGTTTATACTATTACCTTGTCTATGTCTACTCATTGAACGTTATCCTTAATATTTTTTCTACATTAAGAAACATTTATTTATTCATTCCACGCTTATAAAACATCTTGTTAGCAAACATATGAAGAGTTTTCTTCCATTCTCTATTTCCTCTAGCTCATGTAGCATACTTTTGACAAATTGATCCTTTTTAAAGAGTTTTTTGGTTGTTTGTTTAGATGATTGCTGGATTTAGAACTAATAAGCCTGAGTTTATACTTTGCCTCTATTCTTAAATACTTGTTTGATGCTTTATCAGTTATAAAAATATAAACTTATAATAAGCAATATGTATTGAGCATTTATATACTAGATACAGTGATAAAACTCAAGAATTAAAAGAATAATTCACTAATGCAATGAGAAATATATTAAGTTTTTGATTTCTAATGTGGACTCTCAAAGGCCTTGTAAGAAACAGCTTTGAAAGTCAATGGAATTGATTTTCATGAGGCAGGTAGTTCTGAGAAAAGAGAAGTCTATTGAAAAGCAGAAAAGAAAACCTATAAGAAATAAGATATAAAATATAGAGTATATGCCTTCAAAATAGGTGAAAAAAGAAAATAAAGAAACAATTATATCCAAAGTAATTGAAATGAGAATCAATTAGTCTGGAAAGAGGTATGAGACTGAAATATGAATGGGCATGATCTTGGATATCTAGGACATGAGAGTAGATCTTGGAGTTTAAGGGGACTGCACAAATATATATACACACATACACACATATACACACACACACGTACACACACATACATATATACACACATACATACATATATACACATATACACATACATGCATATACACACATATACACATACAGATATACACATACATATATATGCTCATATACACACATGCACATATATACACATATACACACATATATACATACACATGTATACATATATACATAGTATATACACACACATATATAATACATATAACACACATATATCTGGTTAGTACAAAAGTAATTGTGGTTTTTGCCATTAAAAGCAATAACCTATAAGCCCTTGCTTTAAGATATCCCAGCTTTCTGGAGCAAACGGGCATATATTTTCCAGGTATTGATTTACGTCTTTTCCTGTTACTCCTGCTTCCCTGAAAGGTGTAAAACCAAACTGTAATCTAACCGCCTCAGGTGCGTTTTCTTAGGACTCTTGGAGACTTCGTTTTTTCTGGCTGTGGTGACTCATATTGGCTCAGAATAAATCCCTTTAAAATATCTAATTGTGTTTTGTTTTTCCATTAACATCACCATGGTCAGAAAGTTGCATGGTTGTTAATCAATGGTTATAATTTTAGCCACACATGTTGCCGTACTAGCTTTTTAGCATGCAGTTGCCTTCATTGTATAGCTGCCTGCGAGACACCCATGAGTTTTTCAGTACAAGTGACACCCATGCTTGCTCTAAGTCTCTGATTCCCTTCCAAACTGATCCATAGTAACATGCCCCATTTAACAGCACAGAACACTTATTAACACCTCCAAATAGACTGGGTGCAGTGGTTCATCCTATAATTCCAGCACTCTGGGAGGCTGAGGCATGAGGATTACTTGAGTACAGGAGTTTAAGACCAGCCTGGGTAACATAGCAAGGCCCCGTCTCTTAAAAAAAAAAAAAAAAAAAAAAAATATTTAGCAAGGTATAGTGGCACATACCTGTAGTCCTAGATGCTCAGAAGGCTGAGGTGGGAAGATGACTTGATCCCAGGAGTTTGAGGCTACAGTGAGCCATGACTGTGCCAGTACACTCCAACCTGAGTGACAGAGACAGACTCCATCATTAAAAAATAAAAATTAAAAAAAAAACCTGAAACAGTCAAGATGCCACAGAAGAGAAGACTTTAAAACCTGTAATTAAAACAGACTAAGCCCAAGTGAAAACTTACCACTGAAAACCAACCCTTGGTTTACATAGGGACATCACCTGGAACATGTTAACTTCCAGATGATCTTGGTGTAGTTTCAGATGTCTGGTCAGTAGAGTAGCATACCGAGAATAAAGAACAAACAGGTCGGGTGTGGTGGCTCAAACTTGTAATCCCAGCCCTTTGGGAGGCTGAGGCGGGTAGATCACAAGGTCAGAAGTTCAAGACCATCCCAGCCTAGATGGTGAAACCCCGTCTCTACTAAAAATACAAAAATTAACCGGGTGTGGTGGTGGGTGCCTGTAATCCCAGCTACTCAGGAGGCTGAGGAAGAGAATTGCTTGAACAGTAGGCAGAGGTTGCAGTGAGCCGAGATCGTGCCACTGTACTCCAGCCTGGGCAACAGAGTGAGACTGTCTCAAAATAAAAAATAAAAATAAAAATAAATATATTATAAATAAATATCCCACACACTTCATCTTTCAAGATGGGTACTACAGTGCCAAAAATGGTGCTTTGGAATAGAGATTATCCATCCAAAGCAGTTTGGTGATAAAGATAGTGATAAGAATTAATGCTAAGTAACATAATTTTCATGATGTTCTCTAAATTCTTTGAGGGTGTATTAGAGAGGTTCTCCTATCCCATTATGAAGAGAAAATAATATCAATGGGGATTTTATTTTCCAAAGATAACTGCAGCAATATATTTCCTCCTATATCTAACATGCTCTGTGCAGTGTGATTTTGCAGTGCTGTCTCAATCAGCCCCTATGGGTTAGTCTGGGATTTCTACCTACCGGTTATGGAGATGGCTGAACATACAACACATAACACTGGACACATGAAATCAATAGCAATTTATTAGACATGTGAACTCACAGCCTGGGAAAGGAGGATACCACATGCCATGTGCTGCCACATGGGGATTGCCCTTGGGAACAGAGTGAAAAATGGGGGGCTTTGAAAGGCAGTCTTTGTAGTGTCAAGAAGATGATGTGATCTCAGTTCCTTCAGGAGGATGTGATTGGCTTGTTTAAATAATTCTGCAGGCTAGTGGGGAACTGAAACACATTGCTCAGTAGAAACTGCCTAGTCTTCTTGATAAGGAGGGCTATTTGGTTTGAAGACCTTATGTGTGGAAGCATAGTAGTGAGAGAAATTTGTAATTAGTCTAATCAAGGACTTCTGAAGTTCAGATACCAAGACAGCTCAGAAAACAAATATTTTTTTCTATACTGTCTACTTCTGACATCAGATGCACATTGCATTTTTCCCAACACTGACCAATTTTCTGATACCAGCAGAGTGTCCTACAATTCAATTTAATTTTGATACTCTCTACCTAGAGTTATCATTAGATCCCACAAATTAAGGGCTCAGTCTCGCAAGACTCTTGTAATTTCAGATTCCAATTACAAGTTCACATCTTCCTTATTTCTGACCAACTGGCAATAAACTGGGGGTTCCAACAACGATAAGTTACTACAATTGCTCATAGAACTCAGGGAAACCCTACTCATGTCTAACAGTTTATTAGAAAGAATACAACAAAAAATATCCATAAATAGCCAGATTAAGAGATACATAGGGCAAGGTCTGGAGGTGTCCTGAGCCCAGGAGCCTCTTTGTTGAGTTAGGGTATGAGTGACTCTCCTCCCTCTCATTTACATGAATGTGTTCACCAACCCAGAAGCTCATCAATGCTTATTGTTTACACATTTTTTTATAGAGCTTAATCTTCAACTCCTCCCCCTACATTCTTCTCTAAAGTATATGAGTGGAACTTAATGTTCCAATGCTTTGATTTCTTGGTGTTTCTGGTGACTACCCCTATCCTGATGCTATCTAGGGACCCCACCTTAAGGCAATTCATTAGCATAAAATAAAGTGTCATTAAGTATGCCACCACATGAATAACAACAGACATTCCTATCATTCAGGAAATTCGTAGAGTTTTCAAAACTCTGTAGGAGGAACCAGCAACAAAGACCAAATATATTTATTATGCTACAGTTCCACCTAAGTTTGGGCCTTAATTTTAAGCCTTACCTCAAGCATGCATCCAAAACCAGGTGGTGTGTAATTCCCTCTCCTTATGACCAAAAGAATGTGTTAAAAGTGATGTCGTGTTGTTTCTAAGAAGACAGGTCATAATGCTTCTTAGAATTCTTCTCAGGACTATCTCATAACCCATCTGTGAAGCAGGGAGAAGTTCAAGCTTCTTCATGAAGAGGATCAGATCAAGGTAGCCAATTGATAGTTTCTGGATTTTCTCCTTGTAAGAACCATCTACTCAAATGAAAGAAAATGGGGAGGAAATGGGAGGAAAAAAACCCTTAAAACTAAGCATATAAACAAAGGAGACTCTTTTAAGTAAAGAGATGGCATTATCTTTTAATTGACAACTTTTAATTCTTGACATTATCTGAGGAGAGAAATCTAATTAGAAGAGAGCAGCAAGAGAACATAAGATTTACTTTTATTGAACATCTGATTTATGCTGATGAAAATATACTTGCTGCACGTACTCCCTCAGTCTCATCTGTCTCCTAATGTTCACCTCATCCTTTAATTTATTCATTTATTTAACAAAGAGTTAACACATGCTTATCTTGTGGCTGCAACAGAGTAGCTGGGAGATTGTCAGTGGGGTCTGGGACAAAGGGTCCAGAGGAAGGAAACCCTTAAGGAGTTCACAGTTGACACTGCCAAAAAGATATTGGAAGAGTACAATGTCTTGTCGTAAGTTCTTTCAGGTATATGGTGTCAATGAAAAGAGTCAAACTCTGTAAAGTATTTGAAGAGATTTAGACTAGGCACAGTGATTGATGCCTGTAATCTCAGCACTTTGGGAGGCCAAGGCAGAGGATCACGAGGTCAAGAGACTGAGACCATCCTGGCCAACATAGTGAAACCCCGTCTCTACTAAAAATACAAAAATTAGCTGGGCATGGTGGCACAGACCTATAGTCCCAGCTACTCCGGAGGCTGAGGCAGGAGAATCGCTTGAACCCGGGAGGCAGAGGTTGCAGTGAGCTGAGATCACCCTACTTGCACTCCAGCCTGGGTGACAGAACAAGACTCAGTCTCAAAAAAAAAGATTTATTCTGAGCCAAATATGAGTGACCAGCCTTTAAGAGATTCTGAGAACACGTACCCAAGGTGGTTAGACTACAGCTTGGTTTTATAAATTTTTAGGGAGACATAAGACATCAATCAGGCTGGGCACAGTGGCTCATGCCTGTAATCCCAGCACCTTGGGAGGCCGAGGTGGGTGGATTGCGAGGTCAGGAGACCAAGACCATCCAGGCTAACACGGTGAAACCCCATCTCTACTAAAAATACAAAAAAATTAGCCAGGCGTGGTGTCGGGCACCTGTAGTCCCAGCTACTCCGGAGTCTGAGACAGGAGAATGGCGTGAACCCGGGAGTGGGAGCTTGCAGTGAGCCAAGATCATGCCACTGCACTCCAGCCTGGGTGACAGAGCGAGACTCCATCTCAAAAAAAAAAAAGAAAAGAAAAGACATCAATCAATACATGTAAAATGTACATTGGTTCAGTCTGGAAAGGAAGGACAACTCGAAGTGAGGGGCGTTTCCAGGTCACAGAGAGAGTCAAAGATTTTTTGATTGGCAATTGGTTGAAAGAGGTAAGGTATTGTCCAAAGACATAGAATCAATAGAGGGGAATGTTTGGGTTAAGATAAGGGGTTGCAGAAACCAAGATTCCTATTATGCAGAGGAAGCCTCCAGGCAGCAGGCTTCAGAGAAAATCGATTGTCAATGTTTCTTATCAGAGTTGATTCTCTCCTGGATCAGGGGAAAGAAACTAATGAACTAATGGGGATTCTCTGTAGAATGTAGATTTTTCTCACAAGAGACAGCTTTGCCAGGCTATTTCAATATATGTCAGAAAAATATAATTTGGGGTAAAATACTTCAATTTCTGTCAGGGCCTGCTATCTGCCACGTGATGCTACACTAGAGTCAGGCTAGAAGTTGGTGTCTTATTGCTTCAAAGAGTCTACTTTATCAGTCTTTACATCTATTTTAATGTTAATGCTGGTCATCTGTGCCTGAATTACAAAAGACAGGAGAGTATAACGAGGCATGTCCGACTCCCCTTTCTCATCATGGCCTTGTTACTGGTGGAAGGTATCTGAGTTACCCCAAGTTACCAGCAGTGAATCTGCATGGATACACAGCAACTTCTTGCCTCCTCAGAAGAGAGACTTTGAGGGGCATAAAGCAGAAAATGATGCTGAGGGAAGTTTCCGAGCAAGAGTGGAAATTTATTTAAAAAGGCTTTAAGGCCGGGCACGGTGGCTCACACCTGTAATTCCTGCACTTTGGGAGGCCGAGGCGGATGGATCACCTGAGGTCTGGAGTTTTGAGACCAGCCTGACCAACATGGAGAAACCACATCTCTATTGAAAATACAAAATTAGCCCGGCGTGGTGGCGCATACTTGTGATACCAGCTACTCAGGAGGCTGAGGCAGGAAAACCGCTTGAACACAGAAGGCGGAGGTTGCGGTGAGCCAAGATTGCATCATTGCACTCTAGCCTGGACAACAAGAGCCAAAAAAAAAAAAAAAAGACTTTAGAACAGGAAAGAAAGGAAAGCTCACTTGGAAGAGATTCAAGAGGGCTCCTGAAGGACAAAGAGAATGTTTAACCTTGATCCTAGAGCTTAATAGGTTTGCCTGTTTCCCATGATTCTACCCTTAGGGTGGGTTTCCTGAATGCCCAGTGCCCTTCTTACCCTTGGGAACTGAGCGCTGCGCATTCATTTAGAAAGTCGCACTCACGCCCATCAGAGACTTTCTTCTCTTTTTCCAGCGGACTGTACCCGGAAGGTCATATTTCACCATTTTGTCTCTTAGTGCGCATGCCCAGGGAGTCTTTTCTCCCTGGCATCTGCTTTCAATTAACACTTTAATGTTAATAGCTGTGGCTCATCAGGAAATGGTCTCTGCCTGGCCCTGGGAAGACTGCCAAATTTTCATTTTTAGAGAGGCAGTCTGATAATTGTCAAACCATCACCTGACATTTCTAGCAGGTGGGGAAGAGCCCTCTCCTGCCCCGCCCATCCCTATCTAACTACCTGTAACAGCCTGAAATAGTTTTCAGGTTGTGAAAGGAAAATACATCTTGGGACCCCCCAAATCACTAAGCCAAAGGGTAAAGTCAATCTGGGAACTGCAACAGGCAAACCTGCCTTTCATTTTATTCCTAAATAAAAGAGCTACAAAGACTTTTTTTAAAGCCACACACCTCCCTCAAAATTTGCCCGCAAGGAAATTCCTTACGGACAAAGGACAGACCTCAAAGTCATCCCTCTTCCCACCTGAGACAAACACGTATCTGATTGCTTCCTTTGCCCTACTGTTACATTAAACCAGACTAAGGCATAAATGACTATTCCTTTACCTTTCACTCAAATGTAAATTGTGTATTTAGTTAAAGGCTAACCAGAGACTCAAAAATAAAAAATGCAATTTTGTCTCTTATCTACCTATGGCTTGGAGGCCCCCTCCCCAACTTGAACTTGTCCCACCTTCTCCAACCAAACCAAGGTATGTCATTCACGTATTGATTGATGTCTCCTGTCTCCCTAAAATGAATAAAATCAAGTTGCACCCCAACCACCTTCGGCATCAGGACCTCCTGAGACTGTGTCTCTGGTGCATCCTTAACCTTGGCAAGATAAACCTTATAAATTGATTGAGTTTCAGATACTTTTGGATTCACATGGTTAACTTTGGAATGCCGTTGGTTGAAAGGAGGGGTCTATTCAGATGACTGTTGGGGGGAGAACTTAGAAGTGTTATTTTTTATTTACAGTAGCATAGTGATGGAACCAGAGAGAGGCCCTGAAGCCAGTATTGGAGAGTAAGAAAGGGAAACATAAGCATTAAAGCAGATTTTTTTTTCTTCCCAATACTACCATTAATAAACTAGAAAGCACTACATAAATGTAAAGTGAAATAGCATTATTAAGGGATCATTCTCCTATTCCTTCATGAATCACCACTACCTACGCGCTGTCAACTGAAGAATGATGAGGTTCATAAATTTGGAAAAAAGAGCTCTTTTCTTTTCTTTCCTTTTTTTCTTTTTTTGAGACAAAGTCTCACTCTGTCACCCAGACTGGAGTGCAGTGGCACGATCTCGGCTCACTGCCACCTCCACCTCCTGGGTTCAAGCGATTTTCCTGCCTCAGCCTCCTGAGTAGCTGGGATTACAGGTGCACACCAC
>NC_045446.1:22874869-22879612 GCF_002776525.5 Piliocolobus tephrosceles | reverse complement strand
CCCCCCCCCCCCCCCCCCCCCCCCCCCCCCCCGCCGCCATTGGTTAATTTTTGCATTTTTAGCAGAGATGGGGTTTCACCATGTTGGTCAGGTTGACCTTGAATTCTTGACCTTGTGATCCTCCTGCCTCGGCCTCTCAGAGCGCAGGGATTACAGGTGTGAACCACCAACCACACCTGGCAGAGAGCTTTATTTTTCATAAAGGATTTCAGCCTGCACAGTGGCCATTCCGGCAAGCCTTATCCCCCTGTGATAGTCAATATTGAGTATCAACTTGATTGGATTGAAGGATGCAAAGTATTATTCCTGTGTGTGTCTGTAAGGGTGTTACCAAAAAAAGATTAACATTTGAGTCAGGTGTAAGAGAGGCAGACCCACCCTCAATCTGGATGAGCACCATCTAATCAGCTGCCAGCATGGCCAGAATAAAAGGAGGCAGAAGAAGGTAGAAGTAGACTGGCTAAGTCTTCTGGCCTCCATCTTTCTCTTGTGCTGGATGCTTCCTGCCTTCAAACAAAGGACTCCAAATTCTTCAGCCTTTGGACTCTTGGACTTACACCAGTGGTTTGCCAGGGGCTCTTGGGCCTTCAGCCACAGATTGAAGACTGCACTGTCAGCATCCCTACTTCTGAGGTTTGGGGACTCTGGCCTCCTTGCTCCTAAGCTTGCAGAAGGTCTATTGTGGGACTGCATCTTGTGATGGTGTGAGTCAATTCCCTGTAATAAACTCCCTTTCATATACACATCTATCCTATTAGACCTGTTCCTCTAGAGAACCATAGCAAATACAGCCCCCTCACTGGACTCGTGTACAAAATTGGTGGTGGCACCAGCATGATCTGAGGATAAAGATTTTGGCCTTCTGACATCAAAAGGTGAAGCAGAGGACAGGAAAACCCTTACTGTGCATTCTCCAAATACTGGCCAGGAGCACTCGGTAGTCCCTGGTCTGTTATCAACCATAAAATAGGGGAAGCATCAGGCTGTTGGTTGATATCAGAGGGAGTCTTTTGAAAGAGCTGGTTTCTGGTAAGTCCTTAGGGAAGAAAGCCTAGTGGTAGTGAGTGAGAAGGTTATAAGGAACTCCTATTTAGTCATGGCTGAAAACTCAGTTTTCAAGGTTACTCTGCGGTCCCCTTGGCCAAGAGATTGACTTTTCAGTCAGTTGGGGGGCTTAGAATTTTCTGTTAGGCTTACAGTGTTAAAGTCTAAACTTTCCAGATTGCCTTTACTTTACCTCTACCTGTTTATCTCTCATTATGCCTGAAGCAGAACTGAGTTTCATAGAGTCAGGAAAAAGTACCATGTCATCCTTTCAATCTATCAAGCTCAACATCACCCTTCACCTCTATCTAAGATGTGTTTCCTCACCCTCATATTCAAGAAACAATTTTGCATTTGAAAGAGCACATAATTAGGGGAAAAGAGGTTGGTATTTTTTAGAGTTTGCTTTGCCATGCATTTGCTATACTCACCCTGTCTAGTTCAGCACACGCTTACCTTAAAATGGACTGTTTGGACAAGATGGTTCTTATGGTTCTTTCTGCTCTGTAATTCTATGAATCAATGAGGTATTTTTAGTGAAAATATGCAATATAATTGGAAGAAGAGAAAGCACCTACATATTTTAGTTGTCAGGCTGTGTCTATAGAAACATTTTTTAAATGTCTCTAAATGTAATTTTTATTTCTTTTAATTTAGGGTTTCTAATATCAATCTTACAATATTTACATAAATCTTGGTTGCCAATAATAATAGAAACCTGCTTAACATAGGGAGAAAGGTAATTTATTAGACAGTTTATCAAGTGAAGTTTATCATAGACAGTTTATCAAGTGAAGAATTGTCGGTAATTAAGGAAACCTCCCCAGTTGTCAGGGTACTGCAATGATGTTCACACCACCATGGGAAGAAGGTTGTCAGTACTGGGAGCTACCACCAGCCCAGATGCCACAGCCACCATGGATGCTGACGCATCTTCGCTGCTATTACTGAATGCTACTCATGTTTTCTTATACTACTGGCTTCACTTCAAAGTGGCAGTAAGAAATAGCCAATTGGCCAATCCTAGCTCATGCGCCTACGGTGTTACTACAGAGGATGAGGAAAGAAAATATTTGAACTTGTGTACTTTTTAGTGGTAGGCTATGTTGTCATGAAGTCTCTCATATGGGGAGCCCGAAAAATATGTAAACTTTGCAATATAATGTTAAAAGGATACACAATTCCAGAAGTTATCTGAGGTATGTCATGCCAGGCACGTAGTAGGTACACAGTTTCTGGCTTCTATATTTAGGAATTAAGCTCCATGGGCTGGTTACCCCATAACTGGAGTGTTAAAGTACCTGAGTTCACCAAGGATGCTAAAAAGATCCAAAGCATGCAGTGTCTCATGATTCATAAAAAGGAAAGAAAGCCTACTGCCTGCACTCAGCAAGGACCAGAGAGAGTTGTGGCTTAAGATTTTAATAGCACTATTTGCAAATGCTGCAGTTTTCGATATTCCAATCCCCAGTGGGGAATCTGCCAGGTAATCCTCTTCTCTCCAAAGCCTCTCAGCAGAATCCATGTCAGAGACAGTGAGCAGCTGTGGGTCTGAACTGGCTGGCCAGCAAGTTGAAAGCTGTGCTTAATTGTTCTTCGTAATTGCCACCTCTAGGGAGCTGGCCTAAAGAAGTTGTTCATTTCCTCCTCTGTTAATACTCTATTTATATCCTTATACAATGCTTAGTGTAACAGATTTCACTCTTCTGGTTGATAGTGATAACTATTGTTGCCCCTCTAAAGTAGGATCTACAATTTTTTTTAGTATATTTATGAAACAGTTTGATATACATTATCACCTTTCCACCTCACCACATCATTTGAGAAAAAGAATGTTTGACTGGAAGAAGTAATTAGCTCAATCTAATCAAAGTGGCAGATTGAGAATTGAAACACAAGAGTGTATGGCCCTATAGTCCCTGTCATTTTCATTACTGCACCTCTTTCTAAACTTGCCACAGTGCAGAGCACGTGGAAGTGATGCAGTAGTATCTCTAGAAGCACAGAGCAAAGGGATTCAGAGATAGGGCATTTCTTGAATGGATGAGTAAAGGTTGGAGAGAGAAGTCCCTGGAGATTACTGGATATAACTTTTTCATAAAGTTATCTAAGTACAGGGACCATGATATGGTTTGGCTCTGTGTCCCCACCCAAATCTCATCTTGAATGGCACTCCCATAATTCCCATGTGTTATAGGAAGGACTCTGTAGGAGATAATTGAATCATGGGGCCAGTTTCCCTCATTCCATTCTCATGGTAGTGAATAAGTCTCACGAGATCTGATGGTTTTATTTTTTTTTAATTTTATGGATTTATTTTTATTATACTCTAAGTTCTAGGGTACATGTGCACAACATGCAGGTTTGATACATAGGTATACATGTGCCAGGCTGGTTTGCTGCATCCATCAATTCATCACTTACATTAGGTATTTCTCCTAATGCTATCCGTCCCCCAGACCCCCACTCCCTGACAGACACTGGTGTGTGATGTTCCCCACCAGGTGTCCAAATGTTCTCATTGTTCAATTCCCATCTTTAAGTGAAAACATACAGTGTTTGGTTTTCTGTCTTTGTGATTGTTTGCTGAGAATGATGGTTTCCAGCTTCATCCATGTCCCTACAAAGGACATGAACTCATCCTTTTTTGTGGCTGCATAGTATTCCATGGTGTATATGTGCCACATTTTCTTAATCCAGTCAATCATTGATGGACATTTGGGTTGGTTCCAAGTCTTTACTATTGTGAATAGTGCCGCAAAAAACATACGTGTGCATGCATCTTTATAGTAGCATGATTTATAATCCTTTGGGTATATACCCAGTAATGGGATTGCTGGGTCAAATGGTATTTCTAGTTCTAGATCCTTGAAGAATCACCACACTATCTTCCACAATCGAACTAATTTACACTCCCACTAACAGTGTAAAAGCATTCCTATGTCTCCACATCTTCTCTAGCATTGGTTGTTTCCTGACTTTTTAATGATTGCCATTCTAACTGGCATGAGATGGTATCTCATTGTGGTTTTGCTTTGCCTCTGATAACCAGTGATGATTACCATTTTTTCATGTGTCTCTTGCCAGTATAAATATCTCCTTTAGAGAAGTGTCTATTCATATCCTTTGCCCACGTTTTGATGGGGTTGTTTTATTCTTGTAAATTTGTTTGAGTTCTTTGTAGATTCTGGATATTAGATCTTTGTCAGATGGGTAGATTGCAAACATTTTCTCCCATTCTGTAGGTTGCCTGTTAACTCTGATGGTGGGTTCTTTTGCTGTGCAGAAGCTCTTTAGTATAATTAGATCCCATTTGTCTATTTTGGCTTTTGTTGCCATTGCTTTTGGTATTTTAGTCATGAAGTCCTTGTCCATGCCTATGTCCTGAATGGTATTGCCTGGGTTTTCTTCCAGGGTTTTTTTCTGCTTTTAGGGCTAATATTTAAGTCTTTAATCCATCCCAAGTTAATTTTTGTATAAGATGTAAGGAAGGGATCCAGTTTCAGCTTTTTACATATGGCTAGCCAATTTTCCCAGCACCATTTATTAAATAGGGAATCCTTTCCCCATTTCTTCTTGTCGTCAGGTTTGTCAAAGATCAGATGGTTGTAGATGTGTGTGGTGTTATTTCTGAGGCCTCTGTTCTGTTCCATTGGGGTGTGTGTGTGTGTGTGTGTGTATATATATATATATATATAT
>NC_045446.1:22872216-22874769 GCF_002776525.5 Piliocolobus tephrosceles | reverse complement strand
ATATATATATATATATATATATATATATATATATATATATATATAATATCTGTTTTGGTACCAGTACCCTGCTGTTTTGGGTACTCAAGCCTTGTAGTATAGTTTGAAGTCAGGTAGCACACTACCTCCAGCTTTGTTCTTTTGGCTTAGGATTGTCTTGGCAATGTGAGTCTTTTTTGATTCCATATGAACTTTAAAGCAGTTTTTTCCAATTCGGTGAAGAAAGTCATTGGTAGCTTGATAGGGATGGCATTGAATCTGTCAATTACCTTGGGCAGTATGGTCATTTTCACGATATTGATTCTTCCTATCCATGAGCATGGAATGTTCTTCCATTTGTTTGTGTCCTCTTTTAATTCATTGAGCAGTGGTTTGTAGGTCTTCTTGAAGAGGTCCTTCACATCCCTTGTAAGTTGGATTCCTAGGTATTTCATTCAGTTTGTAGCAATCACAAATGGCAGTTCACTTATGATTTGGCTCTCTGTTTGTCTGTTATTGGTGTGTAGGAATGCATGTGATTTTTGCACATTGATTTTGTATCCTGAGACTTTGCTGAAGTTGCTTACCAGCTTAAAATTATTTTGGGCTGAAACAATGAGGTTTTCTAACTATACAGTCATGTCTTTTGCAAACAGGGACACATTTGACCTCCTCTTTTTCTAATTGAATACCCTTCATTTCTTTCTCTTGCCTGATTGCTCTGGTCAGAACTTCCAACACTATGTTGAATAGGAGTCATGGTGAGAGAGGGCATCCTTGTCTTGTGCTGGTTTTCAAAGGGGATGCTTCTAGTTTTTGCCCATTCAGTATGATATTGGCTGTGGGTTTGTCAAAAATAACTTATTATTTTGAGATACGTTCCATGAATACCTAGTTTATTGAGAGTTTTTACAATGAGGGGCTGTTAAATTTTGGCGACAGCCTTTTCTGCATCTATTGAGATAATCATGTGGTTTTTGTCATTGGTTCTGTGTATGTGATGTATTACGTTTATTGATTTGCATATGTTGAACCAACCTTGCATCCCGGGGATAGCCAATGATCATGGTGTATAAGCTTTTTGATGTGCTGCTGGATTCAGTTTTCCAGTATTTTGTTGAGGATTTTTGCATTGATGTTCATCAGGAATATTGTTTTAAAATTCTCTTTTTTTGTTGTGTCTCTGCCAGGCTTTGGTATCAGAATAATCCCGGTCTCATAAAATGAGTTAAGGAGGATGCCTTCTTTTTCTATTGACTGGAATAGTTTCAGAAGGAATGGTACCAGCTCCTCTTTGTACATCTGGTAGAATTCAGCTGTGAATCCATTTGGTCCTGGACAGTTTTTTTGGTCGGTAGGCTATTAATTATTGCCTCAATTTCAGAGCCTGTTCTTGTTCTATTCAGAGATTCAACTTCTTCCTGGTTTAGTCTTGGGAGGGTGTATGTGTCTAGAAATGTATTCATTTCTTCCAGATTTTCTAGTTTATTTGCATAGAGGTGTTTATAGTATTCTCTGATGGTAGTTCGTATTTCTGTGGGATCGGTGGTGATATCTCCTTTATCAGTTTTTATTGCATCTATTTGATTCTTCTCTCTTTTCTTCTTTATTAGTCTTGCTATCAGTCTATCAATTTTGTTGAACTTTTCAAAAAACCAGCTCCTGGATTCATTACTTTTTTGAAGGGTTTTTTGTGTCTCTATCTATTTCAGTTCTGCTCTGATCTTTGTTATTTCTTGCTTTCTGCTAGCTTTTGAATTTGTTTGCTTTTGATTCGTCTAGTTCTTTTAATTGATGTTAGGGTGTCAATTTTAGGTCATTCCTGCTTTCTCTTGCGAGCATTCAGTGCTATAAATTTCCCTCTACACACTGCTTTAAATGTGTCCCAGAAATTCTGGTACATTGTGTCTTTGTTCTCAGTGGTTTCAAAGAACATCTTTATTTCTGCCTTCATTTCGTTACGTACCCAGTAGTCATTCAGAAGCATGTTGTTCAGTTTCCATGTAGTTGAGTGGTTTTAAGTGAGTTTCTCAATCCTGTGTACTAATCTGATTGCACTGTCATCTGAGAGACAGTTTGTTTTCTGTTCTTTTACATTTGCTGAGGAGTGCTTTACTTCCAATTATGCGGTCAATTTTAGAATAAGTGTGATGTGGTGCTGAGAAGAATGTATATTCTGTTGATTTTGGGTGGAGAGTTCTGTAGATGTCTATTATGTCTGCTTGATGCAGAGCTGAGTTCAAGTCCTGGATGTCCTTGTTAACCGTCTGTCTCATTGATCTGTCTAATATTGACAGTGGGGTGATAAAATCTCCCATTATTATTGTGTGGGAGTCTAAGTCTCTTTGTAGGTCTCTCAGGACTTGCTTTATAAATCTGGGTGCTCCTGTATTAGGTGCATATATATTTAGGATAGTTAGCTCTTCTTGTTGAATTGATCCTTTTACCATTATGTAATGGCCTTCTTTGTCTCTTTTGATCTTTGTTGGTTTAAAGTCTATTTTATCAGAGACTAGGATTGCAACCCCTGTTTTTTTTTTTTTTTTTTTTTTTTTTTTTTTTTTTTTTTTTTTT
>NC_045446.1:22830351-22872116 GCF_002776525.5 Piliocolobus tephrosceles | reverse complement strand
TTTTTTTTTTTTTTTTTTTTTTTTTTTTTTTTTTTTTTTCTGCTTTCCATTTGCTTGTTAGATCTTCCTCCATCCCTTTATTTTGAGCCTATGTGTGTCTCTGCCCATGAGATGGGTCTCCTGAATACAGCACACTGATGGATCTTGACTCTTTATCCAATTTGCTAATCTGTGTATTTTTATTGGGGCATTTAGCCCATTTACATTTAAGCTTAATATTGTTATGTGTGAATTTCATCCTGTCATTATGATATTAGCTGGTTATTTTGGCCATTAATTGATGCAGTTTCTTCATAGCATCAATGTTCTTTACAATTTGGCATGTTTTTTCAGTGGCTGGTACTGGTTGTTCCTTTCCATGTTTAGTGCTTCCTTCAGGAGCTCTTACAAGGCAGGCCTGGTGGTGACAAAATCTTTCAGCATTTGCTTGTCTGTAAAGAATTTTATTTCTCCTTCACTTATGAAGCTTAGCTTGGCTGGATATGAATTTCTGGGTTGAAAATTCTTTTTTTAAGAATGGTGAATGTTGGCCCCCACTCTCTTCTGACTTGTAGGGCTTCTGCCAAGAGATCCACTGTTATTCTGATGGGGCTTCCCTTTGTGGGTAACCCGACCTTTCTCTCTGGCTGCCCTTAACATTTTTTCCTTAATTTCAACCTTGGCAAATCTGACAATTATGTGTCTTGGAGTTGCTCTATTCGAGGAGTATCTTTGTGTTGTTCTCTGTATTTCCTGAATTTGAAAGTTGGCCTGCCTTGCTAGGTTGGGGAAGTTCTGGTTAATATCCTTAAGAGTGTTTTCCAACTTGGTTCCATTTTCCCTGTCACTTTCAGGTACACCTATCAAATGTAGATTTGGTCTTTTCACGTAGTCACATATTTCTTGGAGGCTTTGTTTCTTTTTACTGTTTTTTTCCTCTAACCTTGTGTTCTCACTTTATTTTGTTCATTTGATCTTCAATCACTGATACCCTTTCTTACACTTGGTCAAATCGGCTATTGAAATTTGTGTGTGCGTCATGAATTTCTCGTGCCATGGTTTTCAGCTCCATCTGGTCATTAAAGGTCATCTCTGTACTGTTTATTCTAGTTAGCCATTCATTTAACATTTTTTCAATGTTTTTAGCTTCCTTGTGATGGGCTAGAACATGTTCCTTTAGCTCAGAGAAGTTTGTTATTACTGACCTTCTGAAGCCTACTTCTGTCAGCTCATCAAAGTCATTCTCCATCCAGCTTTGTTCCATTGCTGGTGAGGAGCTGCGATCCTTTGGAGGAGAAGAGGTGCTCTGGTTTGTAGAATTTTCAGCATTTCTGCTCTGGTTTCTCCCTATCTTTGTGGTTTTATCTACCTTTGGTATTTGATGTTGATGACCTACAGATGGGGTTTTGGTGTAGATGTCCTTTTTGTTGATGTTGAGGCTACTCCTTTCTGTTGGTTAGTTTTCCTTCTAACAGTCAGGTCCCTCAGTTTCAGGTCTTTGGAGTTTTCTGGAGGTCCACTGCAGATGCTGTTTGCCTGGATATCACCAGTGGAGGCTGCAGAACACCAAATATTGCTGCCTGATCCTTCTTCTGGAAGCTCCCTCCCTGAGGGGCACCTGCCTATATGAGGTGTCTGTCGGCCACTACTGGGAGGTACCTCCCAGTTAGGTTATATCGGGGTCAGGGACCTACTTGAGGAGGCAGTGTGTCCGTTCTCAGAGCTCAAATGCCATGCTGAGAGAACTGCTGCTCTCTCTAGAGCTGTCAGACAGGGCTGTTTAAGTTTTCTGCAGAAGTTTTCTGCTGCCTTTTGTTCAGCTATGCCCTGCCCACAGAGGTGGAATCTACAGAGGCAGTAGGCCTTGCTGAGCTGTGGTGGGCTGTGCCCAGTTCAAGCTTCCCGGTAGCTTTGTTTATGTACTCACACCTCAACAATGGTGGACGCCACTCCCCCAGCCAGTCTGCTACTTCACAGTTCCATCTCAGACTGCTGTGCCAGCAGTGAGCAAGGCTCCACAGGCATGGGACCTGCCAAGCCAAGCACAGGAGAGAGTCTCCTTGTCTGCCAGTTTCTAAGACCTTGGGAAAAGCACAGAATTTGGGTGAAAGTGTCCTGTTTTTCCAGGTACAGTCTGTCACGGCTTCCTTTGGCTAGGAAAGAAAAATCCCCCAACCCCTTGTACTTCCTGGGCTAGGCAACACCCCACCCTGCTTCTGCTCACCCTCCATGGGCTGCACCCACTGTCCAACCAGTCCCAATGAAATGAACCACGTACCTCAGTTGGAAATGCAGAAATCACCTGTCTTCTGAGTTGATCACACTAGGAGCTACAGAACACAGCTGTTCCTATTCGGCCATCTTGGAACATACCTCCTGATGGTTTTATTAAGGGGATTTCCACTTTCACTGCTGCTTCATTCCCTCTTGCTGCCACCATGTAAGAAGATCCTTTCTCTTCCACCATGACCGTGAGGCCTCCCCAGCCACATGAAACTGTGAGTTCATTAAATCTATTTTTTTCTCATTTTTGGGTCTGTCTATCAGCAGCATAAAAAATGGGCTAATAAAGACTATCTCTGAAAACATTAGTAATATTCTGAGGTTAATATAATGTGCACAGCACAATGTGTATGATTGTTGCCGTAGAGTTTCATTTTGTTGTTGCTGGTGTTGCTTTTTCATTACTTTTGTTTACATAACTTTTTTCTATTATTTTCAAATGACTTGTAATAATTGCACATATATATGGAATAGAGTGATATTTCTATACATGTATACACTAATGATCAAATTAGGGTAATTAGCATATCTATCACTTAAATATCACTTCTTTGTGTTGTGAACACTCAAAATCCTCTTTCAACTTTTTGAAAATATACACTAGATCAGGTGTGGTGGCTCATGCCTGTAATCCTAGCACTTTGGGAGGCCGAGGAGGGCAGATTATGAGGTCAGGAGTTCAAGATCAGCCTGGCCAACATGAGAAACCCCATAACTACTAAAAATACAAAAATTAGCCGGGCGTGGTGGTGGGCACCTATAATCCCAGCTACTTGGGAGGCTGACGCAGGAGAATCACTTGAAATCGGAAGGTGGAGGTTGCAGTGAGCTGAGATTGTGCCACTGCACTGCAGCCTGGGCAACAAGAGTGAAATTGTCTCAAAAAAAGGAAATATACACTAAATTATTATTGAATATAATCATTGTACAGCAGTACAAGACACTAGGATTTATTGGTCCCATGAGCTGTAACTTTGTGTCTATTAAAAAGCATATTTCTATCTTTTCTTTCCCCCTGAATTTCCCAGCCTCAAATAACCACAATTCTTCATTCTACTTCTGTAAGTACAACTTTTTTTTTTTTTCCTCAGCTCTCACATATGAGTGAGAACATGTGGTACTTATCTTACTGAGCCAGATGTACTTCACTTAACATAATGTCCTCCAGGCTCATTATGTTGCTGTAAATGACATACTTTCATTGTTTTCTTAAATGGCTGAATACTATTCCATTGTCCATATTGTGAACCCTGGAGATATGAGTCAGGTCTCAGTTAATTTAGAAAGTTTTATTTTGCCAAAGTTCAGGACCTGCACCTGTGACACTGCCTCAGGAGGTCCTAATGACATGTGCCCAATGTGGTAGGGCCACAGCTTGATTTTTAACATTTTAGGAAGACATGAGACATCAATCAATATGTGTAAGACATACATTGGTTCAACTGGAAAAGTGAGACAACTCAAGGTGAAGGCGAGACACCTCGAAGTTGGGAAGGGGTTTCCAGGTCGTAGGGACACATAATATTTCATTCTTTGAGTTTCTGATTAGCCTCTCCAAATGAGGCAGATACGCATTTATCTCAGTGAGAAGAGGGATAACTTTGAATAGAAGGCATGTTTGCCTTAAGCAGTTCCCAGCTTGACTACTTTCTTTAGCTTAGTGATTTGGGGGCCCCAAGCTTTATTTTCCTTTCACAATACATACCATATTTTCTTCATCTGTTCATCTGTTGATGAATATTTAGATTGATTCTTAACCTTGGCTATTGTGAATAGTGCTGTGATAAACGTGGTAGTGCAGGTATCCCTTTAATATAGTGATTTCCTTTCCTTTGAATAAATACCCAGTGGCAGGATTGCTGGATACTATGGTAGTTTTATTTTTAGTGTTTTGTGAGACCTCCATTCTGTTTTCCAAAGTAGCTGCACTAATTTACATTCCCAACTACAGTGTATAAATGTTTCCTTTCCTTCACATCCCCACCAGTGCTTGCTTTTTTTTTATTTTTGATGACAGCCCTTCTAACTGGAGTAAGATGACGTGTCACTATGGTTTTGATTTGCATTTTCCTGGTGATGTTGAACATTTTTTGATTGACGTGTTGGCCATTTATGTCTCCCTTTGAGAAATCCTATGTCCATTTTCAGTCAAATTATTTGTTTTATGCTGTCGAGTTATTTGAGTTCCTCATATATTCTGGACATTAGTCACTTATTGGATAAATAGTATGCAAATATTTTCTCCCATTTTCAAGCTGTGTCTTTACTCTGTTGATTGTTTCATTTGCTGTGCAGAAGCTTTTTCATTTACTATTAATCCCACTTGTCTATTTTGTTTTTGTTGTCTAAGCTTTTGAAGTCTTATCTATATAATTTTTGCCTAGACCAATGACCTGAAGTGTTTCCCCTATGTTTTATTCTGGTAGTTTTATAGTCTGGGGTCTCACATTTAAGTCATTAATCCCCTTTGGTTTGATTTTTTCTATATAGCAAATGATAGGGGTCTGGTTGTATTCTTGTGCATATGAATATCCAGTTTTCACAACACCATTTATTGAAGAGGGTGTCCTTTCTTTTGCTGAAAATCAGTTGGCTATAAATATTTAGATTTATTTCTGGATATTCTGTTCTGTTCCATTTTTCTATGTGTCTGTGTTTATAGCAATGCCATGAGGTTTTTTGTCTATAGATTTGTAGCGTATTTTGAAGTCAGGCAATGTGAAGCATCCAATAAGGAGATCTATATGCATAGAATCTGGAATATGAAACCTAACTTGGCATCTTGGATCTGCCACTTCTCTGATTTCTCAAGAACTTGAAGCTTCAAGTGTCCCCTGTAAAACCCACATTTTGTGTTCACATGGTTAGTACTTATCATGACGGGTACTGATTCTATGGCACCTCATACTCTCTGAATTTCAAGTATTTCATTACTAATTCCCTTTTTAACTGCAAAACACAAGAAAGACTAACTTGCATTCCAGACAGTATAGAGGTAGCTAATTTCTTTCTGATTTTGACCCTAAGTTCTATCAACACCAAAGCATCATAGGCGCCTTAGAAAGAAGGAAGAACGATCTTGAGGAATTCACTTTTCCCTTCATTGTCTGAATAAGAGTAAAACAGAAAGATTGTCAGCATTCATTGTTTTTGCATAAGATTGAGAAGTTGCTCTCATGTTTATTTGATTTTAACTTCCAAAGCTAGGTGGTGTGTCTGTAAGGCTGTAAGAATGGGGTCATGGAGAATTCCAGGATACAGCAAACTCCACTAAAGAATGGTTGGGTTTTACACATTTCAAGGGCTTTCATTTGCTAGACTGAGTATCATTTTCAAGTTTTTGTACTTCAAAGGCTGTGAGGCCTTTCTGTTAGTTGAAACTCTGGAAAATTACTTCATGAAAATTTAGAGTACCTTGATAAGCTGATATAGACTGTTTCCTAGAATGTTACAAAAGTCAAGACCTCAGTTATACATTTATTTCCTTTATTCTGTTTCCTAAACTCAAGCTACTCATTACCTAAGGTCAATGAAAAAGTTAGTAAACACAGGAAAAGGACAGTGATAGAGATGAAGACATCTTGATATGACAAGAGGAATTAACAAAGCTCATGTTGTGATGATTTCAAGCTACTGACTTGGAGTTCAGCCTGTTTTTGCTATAATCTAGTATAGGGAACAGTGATCTATCATTTCACATTCATTTTAAACTAGGAAACTTCACACTTTACAGTGGAGATTGAGTGGGACCTTGAAGGGTGAGTATTATGTCTATTTGTCAGTAAGAAATGAGGGAGTTTTCTAGTCAAAAGAAACAGCTTAGGGGTATAAAAATATAATGATGAACCATCACCAAATAATTGGGAATAGGGCCACTAGCATCAAATGATATAAAATGGTACACAGCTATATTCATAACTCAATTCATGAATGATTTGCTTTAGTTATAGTGTTTGTCATATTTAAACTTAAAACATAATAAAATACATGGTACACTTACCCTTTCATTAGTACACTTGCATTTTTTTCTTTACCTATTCTATTGATCAAAAAGTTTGATGTATCTGTGGTTGTGTGGTTGGGTAATTAATTATGACCCTAAGGAACTGACAGTCTAATAATCACACTTCTGTGGTGCCATTTGCAGCATGAGTGCTGCAGAATCCTAGGTAGGAAAATAGTGACATGCCAAGTTCTATTAAATGCAATAACCAAAGGCAGTAGAATCGTAGGCCAGCTGTATCTGCATTAATTCAGATCTTGTTAGATTTCAAATTCTTGGATCCGACTCAAGCCCTACTAAATCAGAAGCTCTAGAAGTGGGACCCAGCAGTCTGTTTTAACAAGTTCTCCACATAATTTCAATGTACGTTTATGTTTGAAAAATTTTATTCTAGTGGTAGGGAATACAGACTTCCTCAATTCAAATAATAGCTATGCTATTAACACCTGAGTGACATTAGGCATTGATATAATGATATAATCGATATAATGAGGATAACATTAATATCTGCTTTAGAGGGTTATTATGAGAATCAAGTGAATCAGCATTTCCTGGCCCCTACTAAGTATCATATAAACACTAGTTCTTGCCTCTAGGGGAAGAAATGGCATGATCCTTTAGTTCTGCCACGGCCTCTCTTTTAGACATCTTGAAAATCTTGCTTTTGTACTATTTGGCTATTTTCAGTTATACAATGAAAACAACAAATTGTCACCACTTTCCTTTAACATTTGAAATAGATTCTCCAATAAGGAGTTGCTTTTTCTATCCTTAATTGAAAGAAAAATGTCCCTTACTTTCTGATACTGAAAAATATACTCATTACATCTGATCTACTCTTACCACAAGCCTCAAGACGCATCTTTCCAGAGTGAATTACAAGAGCCACAGGCAGCAACTATTGCTTTCCAAGCAGCTCAATAATCCATCATTCCACCTTTGCTTATTCCACTGAAATTCACCTGGATGCACAGAAATTTCCTCCCAAATTTATTGAAACATTAAAAATTCAGTCTCTAAGCTAAAATCCTTGTCTTCAATTTGTTTAATATTTTGAAGAGTCTAACTCTTTGGTATTGATTAACTATCTAAGCAGGCAATCAAAATGCTTAATCAATAACAGTCACTCATGTGTGACCTGTTGTCCTTCCAGAACACTAGGTAGTTAAACCCTCTTGACCTTCTCTTAATTAATTCTGGCCTTTATTAAGAAGAACCTTTCTAGCCTCCAACCTGCAAAATTGCAACTTTCAAGAAGGAAGTTTACCCTCTTTTTGTCTTCCTGAAATCAGAGGGAAGCCAAAGCCACAGGAAGCACAGCCAGAATGGGGACATAGGAAGAAGGGGGCTCCCATGAGTTGACCTGACAGCTGAGAGATGGCAACCTAGACCTTGGGGTAAATCACTGTCAAATGTGCTCTACCCTGCTACTTGGCTCAGGGCAGATTATGGAATGACTAATTGGTAGTGTTTCTGACTTCATTGCTTTTACCCAGAAGCAAAAGTCATTGAAACAGGAAAAAGTAATTTAGGTTCCCATAAAGAGCACCTGTAATTCTACGTAGTGTGTACAATTAGAAGTCAAGAAAACTTACTGCCAATAATGAGAATGTGTAATTTTTGCCAAGTTGCTTCTTCTGCATGAACCTCAGTTTCTTCATCCCTCCAATGACAGGCTCTTTTAGGACAGTCTCTTGGGTTCTCCTTTATTTCTGATTTTTCATAATTACTTCATCTCTGGGAACCAACTCTCTCACAGCAGAAGTAATTAACAGGGTGAGGTTTGCATAGATCTGGGTACTCTGAAAAAATGCCAGTTTCATTCCCTTATGAATTGTTTCTCAGCACATTACAGATGTTGCACACGGATGACCATATTTGACTGCTCTAGTCAATGAAGATATATTCAGGTTTAAAGGGCTGAAAATTCATCATTACAGATGTTAAATTCTTTCATTTGGAGTATTTTCATAAAAGTTAGAAGATTAAAATAAAAAAATAGTATGGATAGTATAATGTGTAACTATATGTACCACCTAAAATAAATAATAGTATTTTGTGAAATTTGCTTTGTCTATTTTTTAATCATAAAAGCATATACATTACAAATGAAGTTGAATTTACTTTCCAGTTCCATCTCAGCAAACTGCATTCCCATCCCCAAGCAACTATGTTCATAAATTTAATGTGTATTATTCTAGCCCATTTAAAAATATTTTAGATGGATGAATATAGCAATGGGTTGATTGAAAGATCAATAGATTCATGAATGTGTAAAGATTCCTAGTAGGTAAATAGATAGACAAACCCATTTATATAGATTTGTAAATAGTATTATCTTTAAATTCACATATACATGATAGGTAAATAGACACACTTATTTATATAGATTTGTGTCTAGTATTATCTTTAAATTCACATATACATTATATTATGTCTCATTCTTTAAATTGCCTATTTTCCTCAACATTTGTTTTCAAGTCTACCTATGACTCAAGAAATCTAGTTCATTTCTTTTAATTGATATGAAGCATTGAATTGTACAAATATATCACATTTAATTTTCTATTCTCCCCGTATTTAGCAATTTGGCCATTTTTACTGTGTCACTATTAACACAATGCTGCCCCAAATATCCTGAGACAGAAATATTGTATGTGTTAGAAAATTTCTATACTATGTAATCAAGTACAATTGCCATTCATAGAGTTTACAGATTACCAGTTTAATTAAGTTTTGTGATTATGTGGGAGGCTCAGGCAGGAGAATGGCTTGAACCCAGGAGGAAGAGGTTGCAGTGAGCTGAGATGATGCCAATCCTGCCTGGGCAAAATAGTGAGACTCTATCTCAAAACAAAAATGAAAACGAAAACTACATTCTACTGTCAAATTTTATTTTTGCTTAGCTAATGGATATAAAATGGGTCATTTTGTATATTTCATTTATGTTTGTCTCATGTTTATAATTCCTAGACCAGTGAAGTAGAACAATTTTTTATATGATTAATGAATGCTATATTTTGAGTGTTTGTCTATGTTAGTTTGTCCTCACATTGCTGTAAAGAAATACCTGAGACTGGGTAATTTATAAAGAAAAGAGGTTTAATTGGCTCATAGTTCTGCAGTCTGTACAGGAAGCATGATGCTGGCATTCACTTGGCTTCTGGGGAAGCCTCAGGAAACTTAGTCATGATGGAGGGTGAAGGGGCAGCAGGCACATCATATGGCCAGAGCAGGAGCAAGAGAGAGAAAGGTAGGGGTTACTACACATTTTAAAATAAGCAGATCTCACAATAACACATTATCATTAGGAGAGTACCAAGAGGGATGCTGCTAAACCATTCATGAGAAATTTGTACCCATAATCCAATCATTTCCCACCAGGACCCACTTCCAACACTGGGAATTACATTTCAATATGAGATTTGGGTGGAGACACACATTCAAACTATATCACTGTCCCTGAAATTTCATGTTAAAATTTAATCCCCAATGCAATAGTATTAAGAATTGGGTACTCTAGGAGGTGATAAGATCATGAGAGCTTCCACCTTCATAAATAGATGAGTGCTCCTTCTAATAGGGTTCCAGGGAACTAACTTGCCCTTTTTTGCCCCTCCATCCCTCTCACCATGTGTGGAAGCAGCAAGAAGTTTTCCTCACCAGACACCAAGTCTCCTGGCATGGTGATATTGGCCTTCCAACACTCCGGGAATTTGAGAAAATACATTTCTGTTCTTTATACATTACCCAGCCTCAGGTATTTTGTTGTAGCAGTACAATCAAACTAAAATGACATTTCAGCATTCTCCTCTATGAATAGTCTTTTCATAACCCTTGCTTTTTTATTCAAGTGATTTTATTTAATAATTATGTATATATGTGACTATTTACTTGTTTTATTTGTTACAAGGTATTCAAATTCAAAAAGTTAATCCCTGTTGAATTACTTTAGAAAGAGCTACTACTGTTTTGTTCTCTGTAAGTTCATTTTCACATTGCTACAAACTACCTGAGATTGGGTAATTTATGAAAAAAAGAGGGTTTATTGACTCCCAGTTCTGCAGGCTTAACAGGAAGCCTCAGGAAACTTACAATCATGACAGAAGATGAAGGGGAAGCAAAAATCTTCTCATGATGGCAGGAGAGAGAGAGAGAGAGAGAGACATAAGGGAAAGGTACCATATACTTTTAACACTTTTAAATAACCAGATCTCATGAGAACTCTGTAACAAGACAGAACTAGGGGGATGGTGCTAAGCCATTAGAAACAAACCTCATGATCTGCTTACCTCCCACCAGGCTCCACCTCCAACACTAGGGATTACAACTCAACATGAGACTTGGGTGAGGACACAGACCCAAAGTACATTATTCCACCCCTGGCCCCTCCCAAATCTCATGTCCTTCTCACATTTCAAAATCTATCATGCCTTCCCAACAGTTCCCTAAAGTCTTAACTCATTCCAGCATTAACATAAAAGTCCATGTCCAAAGTCTCATCTGATACAAGATAAATCCCTTCTGCCTATGAGCCTGTAAAATAAAAATAAGTTAGTTGCTTCCAAGATATCATGAGGGTACAGGCATTGGTTAAATGTTCCAATTCCAAATGGGAGAAACTGGCCAAAACAAAGTGGCTACAGGCCCCATAGAGGTCCAAATTCCAGCAGCACAGTTATTATATTTTAAAGCTCCAAAATATTCCCCTTTGACTCCATGTCTCACATCCAGGCTGCACTGATGCAAAACACGGGCTTCCAAGGCATTGAGGAGCTCCACTCCTTTGTTCTGCAGTGTACAGCCCCCGTAGCTGATTTCACTGGCTAGCATTGAGTACTTGTAGCTTTTCAAGGTGCATGATGCAAGCTGTCAGTGGACCTTCCATTCTGGGGTCTGGAGGATGTTGGCCCTCTTCTCACAGCTTCACTAGGCAGTGCCCCAAGAGGGACTCTGTGTGGGAGCTCCAACCCCACATTTTCCCTCTCTGCTGTCCTAGTAGAGGTTCTCCATGAGGGCTCTGCCCCTGCAGCAGACATCTCTGGGATCATCCAGGCATTTCCGTACATCTTCTGAAATCCTGATGGAGGCTCCCAAGCCTCAACTCTTGCCCTCTATGCACCTGCAGGCTTAAAAAGATGTGGAAGCCATCAAGGCTTCTAATGGCTTGCACCCTCTGGAGCAGAAGCCTGAGACATGTCTGGGGCCCTTTTAGCCACAGCTGAAGCTGGAACAGCTGGGATGCAGGGCATCATGTCCCCAGACTGCACATAGCAGCGGGGTCCTGGGCCTGGTCCATGAAATCATTTTTCCCTCCTATGCCTTCAGGCCTTTGATTGGAGAGGCTGTCACATATGTCTCTGAAATGCTCTGGAGGCATTTTTTTCCATTGTCTTGGCTATTCACATTTGGCTCCTTTTTACTTTTACAAATTTCTGCAGCCAGCTTGAATTCTCCAAAAGAAAATGGGTTTCTCTTTTCTCCCACATGGCCAGGCTGCAAATTTTCTAAACTCTTATCCTCTGTGTCTCTTTTAAATATAACTTCCAGTTTCAGATAATCTTTTTACTCATAAATATCAGCATTCACTCTCAGAAGCAATCAGGCCACATCTTTAACACTTTGCTCCTTATACATTTCTTCTGCCAGATACCCTAAATTGTCTCTCTCAAGTTCAAAGTTTCACAGATTTCTAGATCAGGAGCACAATGCTGCCAGTCTCTTTGCTAAAGCACAGAAAGAGTGACTTTTACTCTAGTTCCCAATAAGCTTCTGATCTCCATTTGAGACCTCCTCAGCTTGGACATTACTGTTCATATCACTATTAGCATTTTGGTCACCACCATTCAACAGGTTTCTAGGAAATTCCAAAGTTTCTCTCATTTTCCTGTCTTCTGATTCCTCCAAGCTGTTCCAACCTCTGCTTATTACCCAGTTCCAAAGTTGCTTACACATTTTCAGGTATCTTTATAGCAATGCTTCACTTCTCTAGTATACATTTTTGTATTAGTTACATTCTCACAATGTTATAAATACATACCTGAGACTGGGTAATTTACAGAGGAAAGGGATTTAATTGGCTCACAGTTTTGAGGGCTGTACAGGCATCCACTTTTGAGGAGGTCTCAGGAAACTTACAATGATGGTGGAAGGGGAAGGAGAAGCAGCCATGCTTTCCACATGACTGACAAGAGAGAGAGAGGGAGGGGGAAGGTGCCACATACTTTACAGCAATCAGATCTTGTGAGAACTCTATCACAATTCAGCACTAGGGGACTCATGCTAAACTATTAGAAACTGACCCCATGATCTAATCACCTCCCACCAGGCCTCTCCTCCAACACTGAGATTACAATTCAACATGAGATTTGAATGGGGACACAGAGCCAAACCATATCAAGTATAAAGGGTTTGGTACTATCTGTATACAGTTTCAGATATCCACTGGAGGTCTTGGGAAGTATTTTCTCACAAAGGAATGGGCTTCTGTACATATTTTTCTCAAGTGCATTTGGGAAATTTCCCAGGATAGACCATATGTTAATCCAAAAGTCAAGTCACAATAGATTTAATAAGACAGAAATTATACAAAATATTGTTTTCAACCACAACAGGATGAAGTTAAAAAATCAACAACAAAAGTAAAGTGGAAAATGTACAAATTTATGGAGATTAAACAACACACTCTTAGACATCCAATGGATCAATAAGAAAGCAAAAGAGACAGTGGAATATACTTGAGATGGAAGAAAATGAAAACATAACATACAAAAGCGTATGACACATACAAAAGCACTGCTAGTGGTGAATTTATAGCTATAAATACTTAT
Organism: Piliocolobus tephrosceles; assembly: GCF_002776525.5. Lineage (NCBI taxonomy): Eukaryota > Metazoa > Chordata > Mammalia > Primates > Cercopithecidae > Piliocolobus > Piliocolobus tephrosceles. Next base: position 22,859,021 of record NC_045446.1, on the reverse strand, counting down.
AAAAAAGAAAGATCTTGATTTTACTTAACCTAATTTTTACAATTTAAGAAACCAGAAAAAGAAGAACATACTAAATCTATGCTTGCATTGGAAAGGATATAATAAGTATTAGAGCAGACATAAATAGATGCTAGAAAACAATAAAGAAAATCAATAAAATCAAAAGCTTTTTTAAAAAGTCAAAATTTACAAATATTTAGCTAGATGAACTAAGAAAAAGAAGATTCAAATTACTAAAATCAGAAATGAAAGTGGGAACATTACTACTCTACTAATTCTAAGAAAAAATTGATTATTAGGGTACTATAAACAATTGTATGTCCCCAAAATGGATAACCTAGGTGAAATTTAAAATATTCTAGATTTATAAAACCTACCATCAGTAAATTATGAAGAGGAGATAGAAAATCTAAATAAATCTATAACCAGTAAGGAGATTAAATCAGTAATCAAAAATCTCCACACACACACAAAAACCCTAAACCTAATGACTTCACTAGTGAATTCTACCAAACATTTAAATAAGGACTAACGCTAATCCTCAATCTTTTTCAGAATATTAGAAGGTAAATTTCAAAGTCATTTTATGAGACCAGAATTACTCTGATAACCAAAGTCAGTCAAAGGCAGTACAAGAAAATAAAACTACAGACTATACATTTTATGAACATTAATGCAAAAATATTTAACAAATACTATCAAACTAAATTCAACAACATGTTATCAGGATTATACACGATATTATCAGAAGTATACATTCTAGAATGCAAAGATGGTTCAACATATAAAAATTAATCTATGTAATCACCATATTAACAGAACAAAGGGGAGAAAATCACAACATGACTTCCGTTGCTGCAGAAAAAGCATTTGTTAAAATGCAACACTTTTATTATTAAAAAACACTCAACAAACTAGAAATACAAGAAAACTACTTTATCTTAATAAAAGCCATATATAAAAAACCCACAGCAAACATCCTACTTGATGGATAAAGACCTTTTCTCTAAGATCAGAAACAAGGCCAAGATTCCCGCTTTTGCCATTTATAATCCACATTGTTCTGGAAGTTTTAACCAAAGCAATTAGGAAAAAAAATTGAAATATAAAAAACTAAGCAGCATTCAAATTGAGAAGGAAGGCAGAAAATGATGTCTGTTTGGAGATTATATAATTCTATATGTAGAGAATCCTAAAAGTTCTACAAAAATTTTAGAACTAATGAAAAAAATAATTTGGCAAAGTATTACAATACACTATATAGAATGAACAATCTGAAAAGAAATTGTGAAAATAATCTCATTTACCATATCATAATAAATATAAAATACTTAGATCATTTTATATTAAATGTCCAAGAGAGACAAATCAATAGAGATAGAAAGTAGATTAAGGGGTGCCTAAGGCTGGGAGAGGGGTTGAATTGAAATGGGAATGACTCCCATTTTTTTTTTTTTTTGAGAGACAAAAACATTTTAAAAGTGAATCATGGTGGCCAAATGTAAAACCCTACAAATATACTAAAAACTTGAATTATGTATATCAAGTATGTGAATTGTACTGCCTGTTTATTATATCTCAGTATAGCTGTTTTTTAAAAAAGAATGAGATATTTAGGAATTAAGGTGATAAAAAACTTATAACTTCAAACTATGAAAAAGGCTGAAAAAAATTTAAAAAGCCATAAGTAAATGGAAATGTATCTTGCATTTATGAATTGGAAGACAATATTATAAAGATATCAATACGATTCACAGTAATTTACAGATTTACTGCAAGCTCTGTCAATTCCAATGACCTTTTTTTTTAACAAAAATAGAAAAGGCCATCCAAAATTTATATGGAATCTCAAGGAACCCTGAATAGCAACAGCAATATTAAATGAAAACAAAGCTGGAGGACTCAAAATTCCTTATTTCAAAACTCACTACAAAGATACAGTAATTAAAATACTGTGCTATTGGCATAAAGAAAGACATATAGAGCAATGGAATAGAACAAAAACCCAGAAATAAACTTCCACTCATATGAACAAATGATTTTTAACAAGAATGCCAAGACATTCAATGAGAAAATAACAGTTTTTCAACAAGTAATGCTGGGAAAACTGGATGTTCACATGCAAAACAAAACAAAAAAATGAAGTCGAATCCTTAACACCATATGCAAAACTTAAAATGAATCAAAGTTCAAAACATAAGACATAAAGCTATAAAACTCTTAGAAGAAAATCCAGGTCAAAGTCTTTCCAACACCAGATTTGGCAGTAATGTCTTGTATATGACATCAAAGGCACAGGCCACAACAAAAAATTGTAGACAAATGTAGATTTCATAAAAATTGAAAAACCAAACAACACTATTGATGGAGTGAAAAGTTAACCCTAAATTGGACAAAATATTGCAAATCATATATCTGGTAAGTTATTGAAATCAAGAATATATAGAGAACTTCTAAAACCCAGTAACAAAATCCAGTTCAAATATGAGCAAAATACTTGAATGGACATTTCTCTAAAGATATGCAGATGATCCATATGAAAATTGAAACATGTTCAACCTCATGATCATTACAGAAATACAAATCAAAACTACAATAAAACATCAACACACACCCATTACAATGGTTATTATAAAAAATAAAAAAACAGAAAATGAGTGTTGGCAAGGATGTTATAAAAAACTTTGAAAACTTGCGCACTGGGAATAAAAATAATATAGGCTGCTATGGAAAACAGTATGCTACCGAAAAAAATAAAAATAAAATTGCCACACAATCCAGCAATTCCACTTTTGTGTATATACTGAAAAGTATTACAAACAGGCTCTCAAAGAGATATTTGCACACCCAGATTCATAGCAGCAATATTCATTAAAGCTAAAATGTAAAGCAACCCAAGTATCCATTCATAGAATGGATAAGGAAAATATAGTATATACGTACAACAAGAAATTATTCAACCTTAAGAAGGAAGGAAATTCCAACACATTCTATAACCATGATGAATCTTGGAGACATTAGTGGTAAGTGAAATAAATCAGGAACAAAAAGACCAATACTGCATGATTGCATTTATATGAAGTAGAATAGTCAACATCATAGAGATACAGTAGAATATTGGTTGCCAGGAGGTGATGGGACAGGGAAATGGGAAGTTACAGTTTAATGGGTACAGAGTCTTAGTTTTGCAAGAAGAAAGGGTTATGGAGACTGATGTTAGTGATTGCTGAACAATGTCATGTATATTTAAAACCACTGAACTGTGTACTTGAAAATAGTGAAGATGGTAAATTTTATGTTGTGTGTATTTTATCAGTATAAAAGTAATACATTTTTTTAAAATTTATTTTTTAGTATAATTCTAAATTTTGGAAAGCATACGTTCAGGGGGGCTCTTACTTTAAATTGTAATCATTTATTTTCAGTTCTAGAAATTAATGGAATTGAGACCTATGATTTTTGCTATATAAATATTATGGAATATAGAAAACAATCATTAAGACATTATTTAGCAAGATTTAACATGTAAAAATATTTGTTGGAGGCAGTTCTCTGAATGTAAAGAGAATAGCCGTGGAAGCAGAGTTGAAAGAAGATATAAACTATTTTTGAATCACATTATTTGACTCACTACCTCAAGCCTCTTTACAGTTCTTATTGCAATCAGATTGATAAAACTCTGCATTTCCTTATTTTATACAACAAATTTGATTTGCATTTTCTATTATTGACATGAAAAAGAATCCTAACTATGATAACTGTATATATATATAACCTTATTCTGATATCTGAATAAGAAAGAGAGACCGGGCTCCATGGCTCATGCCTGTAATCCCAGCAGTTTGGGAGGCCAAAGCAGGTGGATTACCTGAGGTCAGGAGTTCGAGACTAGCTTGACCAACATGGAGAAACCCCATCTCTACTAAAAATACAAAAGTAGCCAGGTGCGGTGGCACATGCTTGTAATCCCAGCTGCTCGGAAGGCTGAGACAAGAGAATTTCTTGAACCCGGGAGGCGGAGGTTGCAATGAGCTGAGATTGCACCATTGCACTCCAGCCTGGGCAACAGGAGTGAAACCTTGTCTCAAAAAAAAAAAAAAGAAAAAAAGAAAAAAAAGAATAGTTTCACCAGTTGCCTAAACTATAACCATTAGTGTAATCTCCAGAGAGGTCTCAACCAACCACCACCTTCCTTATTTCTATTTTCATCATGTGATCCTGATACATTTTATTTTTTAATATATTATTTATCACATATATTCCATTTTTTAAAATTTTTTATTTCATTGGATTTTTGAGGAGCAGGTGGTGCTTGGTTACATGAATAAGTTCTTTAGTAGTGATTTCTGAGATTTTGGTAAACCCATCGTCACCCAAGCAGTGTACACTGCACCCAATGTGTAGTCTTTTTTCTCACCTCCCTCAGAGTCCCCAATGTCCATTGTATCATTCTTATGCCTTTGCATCCTCATAGCATAGCTCTCAATTATGACTGAGAACATACAATGTTTGGTTTTCCATTTCTGAGTTACTTCACTTAGAATAATAGTCTCCAATTCCATCCAGGTTGCTGCAAATGCCATTATTTCATTTCTTTATATTGTTCAGTAATATTAGTCCTTTGTCAATATAGATTGTGAAGATTTTCTCGCACTATGTGGGTTGTCTGTTAACTCTGCTGATTGCTTCTTTTGCTCTGCAGAAGATTTTTTGTTTAATTAAGTCCCATCTATTTATCTTTATTTTTTGTTGCATTTACTTTTGGCTTCTTGGTTATGATGTATTTACCTAAAGCAATGTCTAGAAGGGTTTTTCCAATGTTATCTTCTAGAATTTTTAGTTTCAGGTCTTAGATTTATGTCTTTGATCCATCTTGAGTTGATTTTTGTATGAGGTGAGAGATGAGAATCCAGTTTCATTCTTCTACATGTGGCTTGACAATTTACCTAGCACCGTTTGTTGAGTAAGGTGTTGTTTCCCACTGTATGTTTTTGTTTGCTTTGTTGAAGATCAGTTGGCTGTAAGTATTTGGCTTTATTTCTGGGTTCTCTATTTTGTTCCATTGGTCTTTGTGCCTATTTTTATACAAGTACCATGCTAGTTTGGTGATTATGGCCTTATAGTATAGTTTGAAGTCAGGTAATGTGATGATCCAGATTTGTTCTTTCTGCTTAGTCTTTTTAAATTTTATTTTATTTTTATTTTTATTTTTTGGCTATGTGGGCTCTTTTGGGGTTCCGTATGAATTTTAGAATTGTTTTCTTCTAGTTCTGCGAAGAATGATGGTGAAATTTTGATGGGAATTGCATGGAATTTGTAGATTACTTTTGGCAGTATGGTTATTTTCACGACATTGATTCTACCCATCCATGAGCATGGGATGTGTTTCTATTTGTTTGTGTCATCTGTGATTTCTTTCAGCAGTGTTTTGTAGTTTTCATTGTAGAGGTCTTTCACCTCTTTGTTTAGGTATATTCCTAAGTTTTGTTTTTGCAGCTATTGTAAATGTGGTTGTGGTTGAATTTTTAATTTGATTCGCAGCTTGATCACTGTTGGTGCATGGCAGAGCTACTGATTTGTGTACATTAATTTTTTTATCCTAAAACTTTGCTGAATCATTTACCAATGCTAGGAGATTTTTGAATGTGTCTTTAGGGTTTTCTAGGTATATGACTGTATCATCTGCAAATAGCAAGAGTATTACTTCCTCTTTACTGATTTGGATGTGCTTTATTTCTTTCCTTTGTCTGATTGCTCTTGGTAGGACTTCCAATATTATGTTGAATAGAAGTGATGAAAGCGGGCCTTCTTGTCTCATTCTAGTTCTCAGAAGGAATGCTTTCAACTTTTCCTGTCCAGTATAATGTCGGCTGTGAGCTCGTCATAGATGGCTTTTGTTATCTTATATGTCTCCTCCTTGCCAATTTTTTTGAGGGTTTTAATCATAAAGGTATGCTGGATTGTGTCAAATGCTTCTTTCTGCATCTATTGAAATGGCCATGTGATGTCTGTTCTATTTATGTGGTATTTGTTCTCTTTATGTTATGTGTATCACATTTATTGACTTGCAATACTGCCAGTGGAGTATTGAAGTCCTCCACAGTTATTACAATGCTGTCTCATTTCTTAGATCTAGTAGTAATTGTTTTACAAACATGGCACTCAGTGTTAGATCCATATGTATATTTAAGATTTTTTAGGATTTTTAGGATTCTGATATTTTCCTATTAGGCTAGACCTTTTATTATTATATAATATCCCTCTTTGTCTTTTTTAACTTTCATTGTTTTAAAGTTTGCTTTGTCTGTTATAAGAATAGCTACTGCTGCTTTCCTTTGGTGTCCATTTGCATGGAATATCTTTTTCAACTCCTTAACCTTAAGTTTATGTGAGTCCTTATGTGTTAGGTTAGTCTCCTGAAGACAGCAGAAACTTGGCTGGTGAATTCTTATACATTCTGCCATTCTGTATTTTTTTAAGTGGATCATTAAGGCCATTCGCATTCAACCTTAGTACTGAGATGTGAGGTACTACTCTACTCATTGTACTATTTGTTGCCTGAAAATCTTTTTTTTTTTTTTTTTTCATTGTGTTATTGTTATATTGGTCCTGTGAGATTTATGGTTTAAGGAGGTTTTATTATGGTGTATTCTGAGGATTTGTTTCAAGACTTAAAGCTTCTTTTAGCAGTTCCTGTAGTGCTGGCTTGGTAGTGGTAAATTATCTCAGTATTTGTCTGTAGAAAACAGAATCTTTCCTTCATTTATAAAACTTAGTTTCACTGGATACAAATTCCTGGCTGATAATTGTTTTGTTTAAGGAGGCTATAAATAGAAGCCCAATTCCTTCCAGCTTGTAGGGTTTCTGCTGAGAAATCTGCTGTTACTCTAGTAGGTTTTCCTTTATAAGTTACTTGATGCTTTTGCTTCACAGCTGTTAAGACTCTTTCAGGCTGGGTGCAGTGGCTCACGCCTGTAATCCTGGCACTTTGGGAGGCTGAGGTGAGCAGATCATGAGGTCAGGAGTTTGAGACCAGCCTGATCAACATGGAGAAGCCCTATCTCTACTAAAAATACAAGTAAGTCAGAAGTGGTGGTGCATGCCTGTAATCCCAGCTACTCAGGAGGCTGAGGCAGGAGAATCACTTCAACCTGGGAGGTGGAGGTTGCAGTGAGCCGAGATCACAGCACTGCATTCCAGCCTGGGCAACATGAGTGAAACTCCATCTCAAAGAAATAAAAAAAAATTTTATAAAGAATCTTTCCTTCATCTTGCATTTGGATAACCTGATGACTATGTGTGCCTAGGTGATTGTCTTTTTGTGATGAGGTTCCCAGATGTTCTTTGAGCTTCTTATATTTGAATTTGTAGATCTCTAGCAAGGCCAGGGAAGTTTTTCTCAATTATTCTTTCGAATAAATTTTCCAGGCTTTTCTTCGTCTTTGATGGACTGGGTTAATTTGAAAGCCTTGTTCTTGAGCTCTGAAGTCATTCTTCTGTTTGTTCGATTCTATTGCTGAGATTTTCAGTGCATTTTTCATTTCTCTAAGTGTGCCCTTTCTGGAAATCACCATTTCTAGAAGTTGTGATTGTTTTTTGTTTATGCTATTTCACTGAAGATTTTTTCTCCTGTATTCTCACATCCTGTAACATGTTTTTTATTTTCTTTCTTTCTTTTCTTTCTTTTTTTTTCTTTTCTTTTTTTTTTTTTTTTTGGAGTCTCTCTCTATCACCCAGGCTGGAGTGCAATGGCACAATCTTGGCTCACTGCAGCTTCCGCCTCCCAGGTTCAAGTGATTCTTCTGTCTCAGCCTCCTGAATAGCTGGGGCTACAGGCGTGTGCCCCCACACCCAGCTAATTTTTCTATTTTTGGCAGAGACGGGGTTTCACCATGTTGGTCAGGATGGTCTCAATCTCTTGACCTTGTGATCTGCCCCCCTCAGCCTCCCAAAGTGCTAGGATTACAGACGTGGGCCACCGCGCCTGTCTTGTTTTTGATTTTTTAAAGGTGAACTTCATTTTTCTCTGATGCCTCCTTGATTAGTTTAATTATTAACCTTCTGAATTTTTTTTCTGGCAATTCAGAGATTTCGTCTTGGTTTGAATTCATTGCTGGTAATCTGGTGTGATCTTTTGGGGATGTTGAAAGAACCTTGTTTTGTCATATTACCAGAATTGTTTTTTGGTTCCTCCTCATGTGGGTAGACTATGTCAGAGGGAAGATCTGGGACTCAAGGGCTGCTGTTCAGATTGTTTTGTCCCATGGCATGCTCCCTTGACGTGAGTGCTCTCCTGCTTCCCATAGGAATGGAGCTTCCTGAGAGCCAAATTGCAGTGATTGTTTTTGCCCTTCTGGGTCTAGCCACCCAGCAGAGCTACCAGGCTCTGGGGTGGTACTGTGGAGTATCTGCAAAGAGTCCTGTGATGTGATCTCTCTTCAGGTCTTTCAGCCAAGGATATTAACACCTGCTCTGGTGAAGGCACCAGGGATGTGAAGTGGACTCTGTTAGAGTCCTTTACTGTATTTTTGTTTAGTGTGCTAGTTTTGTGTTGATTGTGGTGCAGCCAGGATGTATGTTTTCAAGAGTGCATCAACTGTGGTACTATAGGGAGAAAGCAAACTTGCCCTATGGTGGGCTGGTTAAGTATTCAGATTTCTCAGGTGGGTAAGGCCATGGAGCTCTCAAGGGATTGTGTCCTTTGTCTTTTGCTACCAGGGCCAGTAGAGAAAGGTCACCAGGTGGGGGCAGGGTTAGGAGTGTCTGAGCTCAGACTGTCCTTGGGTGGGGCTTGCTGAAGCTGCTGTGGGGGATGGGAATGTGATTCTCAGACCAATGGAGTTATGTTCCAAGGGGGATTATGGCTGCCTCTGCTGTGTCATACAGGTCACCAGGGAAATGGGGGAAAGCCGTCTGTCACAGGCCCCACCCCACCCCCATGCAGCCCATAGTCCTAAAGGCCAATCTCATTCCTGCTGTGCCCCACAAACAGCACTGAGTCTACTTCCAGGAAGCTGGTGACCAGGGCTGAGAGCTTGCCCCAAACCACCAGCCTCCCCTCTGAAAAAATAAGCCAACTCACAGTTTTTTGGCATCTCAGAAAGCCTGTAGCAGTGACCAATTTCTTCAAAGGGCCTGTGGATTCTCTCAGCTTTCCTGTTATGTTGCTGTGGTAGTTCTTGGGGCAAGAGTTTATCATGTGAGTTTCCACATGCTGCTCGTCTGTCCCAGTGGGATCTGCAAGCTAGTCCTACCTTCTATCCTCCCTCATTCATTTTATTAATAGTAACATCTCTCAATCGTCTTCACCTTTAAATTACTCTGAAACAAATTTGTCATGTTATATATCAGCTTAAAAGTTCTTTAACTGTTTTCCATTTCCTTCCAGAAGAAGTACAACATTCTTAATATTGTTTCTGACGACTTTCATGTTCTTAGTCCCTACATGATTTTCCAGGATAATTTTCCAGTATGCTCCATCCTTTCCATCTTGCCTCCATCAGCCATACATAGTCTCTATCCAAGTGCCACCAGTTACCTTCCATATCTCAACCATTTCTGAGGTATAAATGCTTTTGTGAGTATCTTCTCCCCTTCCTTGGATCTATTTTTCTATGTTCATCTGAAAACTTTGAAGGCTCAGTGCAATATTATTCAATTGTTAAAGTCTTTTTAAAAATTCTGAATAAACTCTCATTTGAAATTTTATATTACTTTTTACTTATTATTAGAGCCTCATTTACTCCTATTAAATATTTGTCTATTTCCTCCAATAAAAGATCTGAACCTTAAGAGACCATGTATTAATTATGTGTATATTACCCCATCTTACACCATGACAGAGTAGATACTCAATGGCTACTTGAAGAAAGGAAGTTTAAATAATTGAATATCCTTTGAGTAAATTATTTATATCTTATTAAAATTTTCACATTCTGAAATGTGTATTTTTTTCTTATAAAACATTTTCTACTGTGCTTCTGTATGCTGAATAGCATCCTTAAAAATAATGCTTCTTGGAATTATATAGCATAAATAATTTTCATAGTCCTCAAATACTTATTAATGCTTTGCTGTACTACTTTTCTTATGAATTACCAAAGGACCAAAACCATACTGAGATTCTCTATTAATATAGGTTAGTAATTTTTAAAAAGTTTACTGTTGTGTATTGTGTATTTACTAACATACTACATAGAATTTATCAAATTTATTAAATTTAATAATACTTATTTAATAATATTAATGATTTATTTAAAATTTAATAATTTATTAAAAATATTTAATACTTCATTAAAATTATTTATTAAAATAAATGGTGTAGTCAGGGTTGTACCATTGTTGCTTCTATATAATTTATTTTCATTTACTGGTCAATTAAAAATATGGCAATTCTACATGAATATATTTGTTTTCCATGACTGCTGTAATACATTGCTATGAACATAGTGGCTTAAAAACAACACAAATTGATTATATTACAGTTCTAGAAGTAATAAATCCAAAATGGGTTCCACCAGACTTACATCAATGTATTGGTATGAATGTTTTCTTTCTGGAGGCTGTAGGAGAGAATCCATTTATTTGCCTTTTCCAGACTCTAAACGTCACCCACATTTCCTGGCTCATTGTCCTTTTCTTTTATTTTCAAAGTCAGCAACATCTGGCCAAGTCCTTCTCACATCATGATGCTCTGGTTTGTCATCTGCCTCCATCTCTAAGGACAACTGATTAGCAACCTTAATTCCATCTGCAAACTTAATTCTCTTTGCCAGATTAACTATAATTGATTCTAGGTTGTTGAAACCTTTTAGGATGATGTTATTCTTCATACTGTAATGGAAATATACAGGAGCAGCCTAGTTTTAGCCAGCCTGAAATCATGACAAGTTTCCCTAAAGAATCTTCACAGAAGGATTGAGTTCTAACAAATGAATTAGGCATTGCATAAATGGTCAGATTGCATATATCAAGACTGTGTTTACAAAATGAAGGGTTTTAAAACTCTCTTTCCTCTCTTCCAACCTCCCTCTTTTTTTTTCATTTCTTCTTTTCAAAATGTTTACTAAACGTGTACTATGTGTTAGGCCCTGGAATGGGTGTTGAAAATAAAATGACAAAGACAACAAAATTCCCATGATTGGGGAGTCACAGTGTTACAGTGTTTTTTATATATATGTATATATAATACACACACATGCACACACACTTACATATGTAATTTGATTGTCTTTGGCTATATATATATATACATATATATATGTAAAAACTGTGTTGTTCCTGCGTATTTTTATTGTATTAGGAAGAATAATGTCCTCCTCCAAAAGATCTCCACATCCTAGAACCTGTTACAATTAGTTTGTCTGGCAAATGGAGTTAAGATTGCAAAGGGAATGAAGATAATTAATCAAATAATTATAGTGTAAAAATGGTAAGGCAGGTTTATTAAACATATGTTATGAAATACTTGTCCCAGAAATTGTTTTATATAAGGACTTCTAAGTTAAGTATATTAAGAAATGTTCTACTTTATAATTCTCCCTGTGTCTTATTCAACTTATGTTCTATCCCTGGGAGGTTCACAAGGCACATTAGTATACTAGAAATTCTCATGATTACTGCAACAGGGAAATCTGTTTATTAGGTAAGTCCTTTCCAAATTTAAATATTTTGTTTCATTTTCTGTAATGGGCCTATTCACTTCCTCAACACATCTGCAAACATACTATGAAAACACTCTTCTAAAAGAATGAAGACAAGAACATAATTTACTTTACTTGGTGATTTTGAGAGTTTAAGACAGTCTCAGCTGGGCATGTTGGCTCACACCTGTAATTCCAGCACTTTGGGAGGCGAAGGCAGGCAAATCGCTTGAGGTCAGGAGTTTAAGACCAGCCTGGCCAACATGGCGAAACCCTGTCTCTACTAAAAAGAAAAAATATTACCTAGACGTGGTGGCATGCACCTATAATCCCAGCTACTCAGGAGGCTGAGGTGGGAGAATTGCTTGAACTCAGGAGGCGGAGGTTGAAGTGAGCTGAGATTGTACCACTACGCTCCAGCCTGGGTGACAGAGCGAGATTCTATCTCAATGAAAAAAATATTAATTAATTAAAAATAAATAAGTAAAAGACAGCCTGACTGAAAATTGAGATATTGAAGCTTCAGTTATGCCACAGCAGGTGATCTTCAAAGAAGAGCCATACAAACCTCCTATCACACCACCACCACCACTTAAATATGTAGGCTGCTCCTCAGATGTTCCTCATATAAAGAAGAGAGCTTAAAAAAAAAAAAAAGAAGAGAGCTTATTTTCTCTCCCTATAAATATAAGTTGGACTTGTAACCTTCTTGACCAAGAGTATACAGCAGATGTAAAGTTTGGGGACTTCCAAGTCTTAAAAAGTCAAGCAGCTTGCACTTCTTCCCATTGAAGTCTAGCTGTCATTCTATGAGAAAACCAAGCCACATGGAGTAGAACAAAGATGTCCTTGTGAATGGGCTCCAGTTGAACACCCATTTGACAGTGACAACTTAAGTCATGGATGTATGACCCAAGTCAACTTCTTCCTGGTAGTCCCCAGCTTTCGTGCTACTCTGGCTGACACTGTATTAAGCAGAAGTGGGAGATGCTTCTACCAAGTGTTGAGCAAATTGCAAATTAATGAGCAAGTAATATGGTTCTTGAAAGTCGCTAAATTTTGGAATAGTTTGTTACATATCAATAGATAATTGAAATATATGACTTGAAAGAGAAATAGAAATTTGGCTAGTATTCTTAATACAAAAAACACCACACACAAAGGAAGGTGTATAAATGACTATGACGTGTTCCAGAAACAAGTGGCTCAATGTGACTGAAATATTGGGTGAAGGGAGGGGAGTACTGCCTTTAGGGCTTTGGAGATAAATAGGGTACGAATAGTAATAGGTTTTTGGACTAGCATAAAGCTTTAATTAAACTATTCTAAATATATTCTGTTGTGTCATTTTGTCTTCCATAGATTTCCCTTTCTTTTCCTAGTAAAAATCTTCTATTTTTCTTCTGGGAAACTACTCCTTTGTCGCTTTCAATCTACATATCTTGAGTGGAGCAAACCTATATGAACAGTTTTATTCAAAAACAAAAAAATGTACACTTATGAGAGGTCCATGCTTGATTAATCAGATCAGTTTTCCCCTGGCCATAGTTTGGCTATAAAATAAATCTATACGTTACTCAAATTGGATAAATCTGGGTTAATCCTAGAAATTTTGCTTAGATTACCAAGGATGCTAAACTGGGAAAAAAGTGATTTTGGAATTACAGGAAAGCACATGACTAAGAAATGAGCCAACAGAAAACATTAGGGCTGAAAAATAGAAAGAAACATAATTCTATGGAATTTTACATTCAGCTCTAATCTGTTTAGTTATGTTGGCCAATAGTTAACTTTAAAAAAAATTCAGCTGGCTTGAGTTGGGTTTCTGTCACTTACAACCAAAAGGCTCTTGATTAATAAAGGGGAACATTATTAGATATAGAAATAATATAATTGGTTGTGCTCTAGAAAGATAACTCTGGTTTTCCTAAGAAAGCAAAGATAGAACAAGGGTAAAAATTGCAGCAAATAACTAATGAGGACTTTCCAAAATACAATGTGAAAGTGAGTTACTTGCTTCTTAATCTTTTCCCTATGGTGACAAAACAAAGATAGTAGAAGAAAGAATGAGACAACAAAATTGTCAATAATTGTAGGTATATAATAAATCATATTTTAATAAGTTATTCATTCAAGAAATATTAATCTCTACCTATGTTTGACCATGGATTCTCAATCCTGCTCCTTTTAAAATCAAATTTCTGGGGTTATTCTTGACTACTGGCATTAAAAAAAATCACCAGAAAATTTTTGTGCAGCTAGGATTGCACCTTGATAAGCATAAAAATTATACAATAAGCTTCTTTAAAACATTGATTTACTAGCCATTACCTAGACACTCTTTTTAATTTAAAAATTTTTAATTATTATGGACACATATTGTATATATTTATGGGGTACATGTGATGTTCAAACGTTCTTAGTAAGATTATAGTAAAATGGAGAATCAGTATTCTCCAAGAAAAATCATGTAAAAACTTTGACCTACAAAGTTAGCACTTTCCAGTTCTTGACTCAGTTTTGAGCAGAGATACTAGCAAATCATCAATTTAAGATCTGTCACCTTAAGAGGATCTGTTCCTGTTTCTGTGGATGCAGCAGGAGGAAAGTAGAGTAAGTCACAGGAGTTTTTGTGTCCACTAAACTGCCGTCTTTTTAAATGGTCTACTTTTTGCGACAAGGTACAGGTTTATTTCTTTCACCACTTCCCAGACCTTTTAACAGTTCTCATGCCAACCAGAATAGAAGCCCTTCTTTCAATTAATTAACTGAATGTTGGCAACTTATTTTGTTTGTGTTAAGAACTCCCATGCTGATAGAGTGCCTGCTTTAAAAAAAGAAAAATAAATCACAAGATGACCAGTGTGACTAAAGCAGAATCAAAGAATGAGAAAATCAAGAGATTAAGTCAAAGAATCAGTTTAGGTCCAAACTGCATAATGACTCATAGGTTGTAACAAGAACTTTGACTTTACTCTGAGAGCAATGAAAGATCATTGGAGGACTTTCCCCACAAATGTGACTTATTCATATATTTAATACGATGATTCTAGATGCTCAGTTTAGAACAGAATAAATTGAGTGAAGAATAGAGGCACAGAGACCAGTCGGAAAGTAATTATAGTAATTTAGACAGGACATCATGGTGTGTTTGTCCGAACTGAGAGCAAGAAATGGCTAAATTGGTCAGATTCGAGAAATAATTTAAGAATAGGGTCAACAGAATTTGCTAATTGCATGAAGGTATGTTAGAGGAGAGTCAACTATGACCCCAGAGTTTAAGGACTATGTAGGTAAAATAATTATTTTGTAATTGAAATAGAAAAGACTGAAAGACTAAGAGGTTTGGAATGGAAAGATCAGATGTACATTTTTAAGTTTGAGATTGCTGTTAGGAACACAATTAAAAATATTGAATTTTAAGTTAGATATTTTTTGTTACTGACCCAAAGTTCAGGGTCAGTTCTGGGCAGAGAGTTTAAAACCTGGGATGATAAGGATATAAATATTATTTAAAGGCATGGGATTAAATGAGATCACAATGGGAAGGAGTATAAACGGAACTTAAGAAAAGATTAAATACTGAGTCCCCAGAAAATCTTACATTAAGGCAGAGTTTTCCGAGCTATTGCTTGACTGGAGTAGCTTTAATAAAGAATAAGGAAATAGAGACAATGAGTAAAAAACTCTTCTTCAGACTTTTCTGTAGAGGAAAGTAGAAAAAGGACATGTAATTGTAACATAAATTGGGATAAAGAGGTAGTTATTTTTTAATTGAGAAAATATACTTTTTCACGTGGTATAGGAGACAAATATTAATGTTGATATTGATTGATATTGTTTCCTCAGAGATGGAAAACAAATGAGGTAAATCCTGCTCTTGTCTCAGCTTACTATAGTACTATCTTGATATGGGTTTTTTTTTTGTTTGTTTGTTTGTTTTTGCCAAATTGCAGGGAGGGGAAATCCAGGAAAAAGCAGATGGATTGTATGAGTTGAGGAGATAAATTCAAAAGTCCAGAGAGACAAAAGGAGGAGTGCAGAGGCTACAGTTCACAGGGCACAGTCCCAGGGAAGAGAGAGCTCTGCAAAGAGATAATTCTAGATATTGAGAGGCATTTCTCAAATATTTAGCAGAGTGCTAATTGGCACATGAATTTAAGAAACTGCCTGACAATGGAGAAAGAACCTCTTTGAGGGTTAGTGGTAATAGTTTAAAGTGCACATAAATGGCTGGCGGTTGTGCCTCTTCCCACTAGAAGAAAAAAAAATGCCTCATGATTAGTGGAGCATTCAGTAGAGCACTAAGAAGGTTCTTGCCCCCATAATGGGAGATAATGAGCCCTAGAACAATATTGCTGTAGTTGAACCTATCAAATATAAAAAGATCAAATGGTTTCCAAGCCATTTAACCATGTCCCAGAACAAAATTGAAGAATATTTATAGGCATACAAAAAATTTCAGCACTCAACAAGCTAGAACTCAAAAATGACCAGAAGTGTGTTAAAAATTGCTAGTTAAGAGCAGGAAAATACAAACCATAATAAGGATAAGAACCAACAAATCAAAAGGGACCCAGTAATGATGCAGATATTAGAGTTAGCAGACACAGATAGTAAATAGTTAATACATCTGAGTTTCAGTTTTCCAAAAAGTTAAATAGAACCATGGACAATTTTTTAAAGAATCAATGGAAATTCTAGAGATAAAACTGGTGATATCTGAAGTGAAATAACACTGAATAGGATTAATGGCAAATTAAACTTTGCAAAAGATTGGTAAACTTGAAGACATGGCAAAGAAACCCATTCAAAATTAAACAAAGAGAAAAAAAAACCTAAAAAAATTGAGGAGACCATCAGCAAGCTGTCGGAAAACTTTAAGCACTATGTAATTGGAGACCTCCCCCAGTAAAGAAGAGCAATAGGGACATAACAATCATTTGAAGAAATAATGTCCAAAGTTTTAAATTTTGATGAAAACTCTAACCAAAGAATTCAAGAAAATTCACATAAGCACAGAAAACATGATTAAAAATACTCAGAAACACATCATAATCAGATTACTTATAACCAGTGATGAAAGGACTATCTCAAGAAGCCAGAGCACAAAAGACAGAGGAGCAAAGATAATAATGAGAACAGACTTACCACCAGGAACCTTGCAAGTGAGAAGACAGTAGAGCAGTGTTGCTTTAGTCCATTTTGTGTTGCTGTAAAAGATTACTTGAGGCTGGGTCATTCATAAAGAAAATACATTGACTTAGCTCACAGTTCTGCAGCTGAACAAGAAGCATGGCATCATCATCTGCTTCTGGTGAGGGCTTTAGGCTGCTTTCATTCATGGTGGAAAGCAAAGGGAATCTGGTATGTGATAACATGGTGAGAGAGAAAGCACAGAAGAAGGGGAAGATGCCAGGCTCTTTTTAATAGCCCGCTCTCAGGGAACTCTCAGTGGAAGTAATATACCTGGAAACCAACAAATTGAGAACTCAATTGCTACTACAGGAATGGCATCAAGTCATTTAGAAGGGATCCATCTCTATGATCCAAACACCTTCCATTAGGCCACACCTTCAGCAATAGGGAGGTTTGGAAGGCCAAATATCCAAACTATAGCATCCTACCCTTGTACCCTAAACCTCATGTCTTTGTCACGTTACAAAATACATCAATTTCTTCCCAAAAATCCCCCAAAATTCTTAACTTGTTCTAGCACCAACCCCAAAGTCCTAAGTCCAAAGTCTCATCTGAAACTCAAGATAAGTTTCTTCTGGCTATACGCCTGTAAAATGAAAAACAAGTTATTAACTTCAAAGATACGATGGTGGAAGAGACATTGGGTAAATGTTCCCATTCCAAAATGGAGACATGACAAAAGAAAGGGGTAACAGGCCCATACATGTCTAAAACACAGTGGAACAGACATTAAATCCTTAAGCTGTAAAATAATTGCTTTTGATTCCATATCCCACACTGGTGCAAAGAATGCACCTCCAAAACCTTGGGCAAGCCCTGTCTTGGTTGTAGCCCACATGGCTATTTCCATGGGTTAGAATTGAATGCCTACAGCTTTTCAGATTGCATGCTGCTCTTTTCTCTACAATTCTGGTGTCTGGAGGGCAGCAGCCTCATTTCCAAATAATTTTTTTTGCATGAAGTAGCATAATATCACTGGAATGTAGACTAGGATAAAGATGTGTACCATAAATCTTAACCACTAACTTTAAAAAAACAACAGTAACGACAAGAGTTATTACAATAGGTCAACAAACAAGATGAAATGAAATCATAGAACAGTGAGAAAGAGTAATAAAGATAAGTTGAGGCAAATAGAAAACAAATAGAAAGATGATATATACAACTAATCATATCAATTGCATTATATGTACATAATCTCAACACTCCAATAAAAAAGACAGATTATCAGATAGGATATAAAAGCAAAACTTAAGTATTTGGTGGTTATAAGCAACATTCTTTAAATAAAAAAACCTAAATGTATTAAAGTACTTTATTTGTGTTAGAAAACATGAACCATGTTAACACCAGTTAAGGAAAGATTAATTAGCTATATTCACACTAGAAAAAGTGGATTTCAAAGAAAAATATAATAAAGTATCACCCTTTTAAATATAAACCTGAAGCCTAGATGTGAGATTTATGTATTTCAGCAAATAATTGAATAACTTACCTCTGAAAATAAAGTTATGTTATAAGTATCATTATCCAATTGACATAAGTTGCAAAAAAAAAAAAAAGAAAGAAAAAAGAAAAAGAAAATGCATAGGATGCATATGGCAAGAATAACAGTATAATTACGATGGAAGACACTAAGTTAATTCCCTGATAAATATTTGCTTGTGGTATATAGATAATAATACAGAAGGATAAAAAAGATTCATCATAATTCATATTTTCTTTCTTCAGTACATTAGGTCCCATGAACTTAAACATACAAGCTTATGGGATTGTCAATAAATCAAAAGATTATCTTTCTCTTTGTAGTACAAGAACTGAATTCCAATGGGATCCATAAGATATTAGACATAGATGGAACACTTAGCAATATTTATGCCAAGACATTGTCTAAAAGTATAACCAAATTATTTCTGAAGATTGTTTCTGAAGGTTTACCCAATAATATCCTTATACTTTGACACTCTCACATATGCAAGATCTCCACATTGGCATATCATTTCAGCTTTGGTTTTATAAGCTAAATCTTTTTATTCACTGAAACACTTATTTGAGAATTAGGTCAAGAGACACAGTTCTTGCAAAATCTTACTATTATGGCCATAGGAATTCTGGTATACACTCCATCTTTTCTTTAAAAAAATTGCGTAAGATCTTAAACTATGAATATTTACCTTCTTTTTTGTTTCTCTCTATGGGTTACATTTTGGTATCACTCTACATGTTTTTAAAAGAATCTTCTTGCATCTTCCTATAGTTTATAATGGAATACTACAAGTCTCACATTTGGAGAAAACACATTTAGAAAGATTAAATAATTTCTCCAATGTAACACAGTCAGTATTTGACGGAGTTGAGATGAAAACTTATTTATTTACTCAACAAAACTTTATTGAATGACTAGTACATTCCCATCACTGTTCTTGGTTTTCAGGTTGCATCAATAAATAAAATGAAAAAAGAGGAAAATAAATCCTGTCCTTTGAAATGTAGATCTATCTAATGGGGAATCACATGATACTATTATTGTCTCATATAGCTTCTCCATCAAAGAAAGGCGAAGTTTTCGATTTATTTCCTCGAACATAATGTTCAACAATGTATTTGATATTTCTGTGAAAATGCTGCTAGAATTTTGATAGGATTACATTGAATCTATAGATCATTTTGGGTAGTTCTTACTACGTGTTGCTATAAAGAAATATGTGAGGCTGAGTAATTTATAAAGAAAAGAGGCTCATTTGGTTCACAGATTTGCAGGTAGAAGCATGGTACTACCATCTTCTTCTGGTGAATGCCTCAGACTCCTTCCAGTCATGGCAGATGGAGGACACCCAATATATGCAGAGATCACATTGCAAAAAAAGAAGCAGTGGACAGGGAGATATCAGCCTTTTAAAAAATATTTTATTTTAACAACCAGATTTCACAGGAACTAACAGAGCAAAATCTTACCCATTATCACAAGGATGGCACCAAGCCATTTACTAGGATTCCACCCCCAAGACTCAAACACCTCCCATTAGGCCCTGTCTCCCACACTGGGGATCATATTTCAATGTGAGGTTTGGGAGAACATATCTCCAAACTGTAGCAGGGAGCATGGGCATTTTTAATAATAATAAGTCTTACAATTCATGAACACAGGATATATTTCCATTAATTTGTATATTCTCCAATTTATTTTATCAATGTCATAGTTCTCAGAGTACAAATCTTTTACCTCCTTGGTTAAATTTATTCTTAAAATTTGTATGCAACCAAAAAGACCCCAAATAGCCAAGGCATTCTTGAGGAAGAATAAAGATGGAGGCATCATACTTTTCAATTTCAAACTATATTGTAAAACCATAGTAATCAAATCAGTATGGTACTGTCATATAAACAGATACATAAACAAATGGAACAGAATAGAGAGTTCAGAAATACATCCATGTGTATGTAGCCACTAATGTTTGAGAAGGGTACCAAGAATACAAACTAAGGAAAGTAAAATTTTTCAATAAGTGATATTTGAAAAACTGGATGTCCATGTATTAAAAAAAAAGATGATCGGATTCCTGTTTTACATCACTCTCCCGAAAATTATTCAAAACGGATTCCAGACTTAATTACACCACCTGGAATTTTTAAAACTCCTAAAAATGAGAAAAACTCCTTGACATTGATCCTGACAATGACTTTTGGATATAACATCAAAAACACAGACAACATAAAAAGAAATAAATGTGATTATATCAAACTAGAAAGCTTCTGCTCTGCAAAGGAAACAATTAGCAAAATGAAAAGGCAACCTGTAACATGAGAGAAAATATTTGGAAACCATATAGTTGATAATGTGTTAATATCTGAAATACATAAGAAAATTATACAATATTGTAGCAAACAAACACACACAAAAACCAACAAATATTCAGATTACAAAATGATCAAAGGAGTAGGTAAAGAAAATGTACAAATGGCCAACAGGTATATGGAAATGTTTCTAATATCACTAATTATCAGGGAAATGCAAATTAAAATCACAATGAGATGTCACTTCACACTTGCAAGGATGGACATTATCAAAATGATAAGAGATAACAAGTGCTGGAGAGGATGTGGAGGAAAGAAAACTCTTGTACACTGTTGGCTGTTGGTGGGAATGTAAATTGGTATATTTGAAAAAGAGTTTAGAGTTGTGGAAAACAGTATAAAGGCTCCTGAAAAAATTATAAAGATCTACAATACAGCCCAGCAATCCTAGTTCTGGGTATATCTTCAAAGGCAATGTAATCAGTATCTCAAAGAAATATCTGCACTCCCATGTTCATTGCAGCATTATTCACAATGGCCAAAACATGGAAACAGACTATGTGTCTGCTGCTGAATGAGTGGGTAAACAGAATGTGGTGTGTGTATACAATGAAATATTATTCAGCCTTAAACAAGAAGGAAATCCTTCCATTTGCAAGAATATGGATAAATATGGCAGGCCAAGTGAACTAAGCCAGTTAGAGAAAAGCTAATACTGTATGATCTCACTTGCACGTAAAATCTTAAAATGTCAAACTCAGAAAGCAGAACTGTGGTTGCCAAGGGTTAGGGAGTGGGGGAAACTGTGAGATGATGGTAAAAGAGTATAAACTTTCATTTACGTGTAGAATATGTTCCATGGATCTAATGCATAGTGACTATAATTAATAATACTGTATTGTATATTTAAGTACTCTTCCCCCCTTAAGGAGTACAATGTGATTATTTGATATTGGCATATATTGTGAAATGAACACAACAATCAAGTTAGCCCATCTATCACCTCATGCAGTTACAATTTTATTAGTTAATTACACCTCAATAAAGGGGAAAAGAAAGCTTGTACTTGATATTGATAGCGACAGGAGACAGGCAAATTCCTAGGCAGACAGGGACAGGTACCCAGTGAAACTCCACCTTCAAGCTAAGGGCTGTCTTAAGTCTGAAAACTGAGCTACCTACCAGTCCTGGATAGAATCCACAGACTGGGCCAGGCGCGATGGCTCATACCTGTAATCCCAGCACTTTGGGAGGCCAAGGGAGGTGGGTCACTTGAGGTCAGGAGTTCAAGACCAGCCTGGCCAACTTGGCAAAACCCCGTCTTTACTAAAAAATACAAACCAGGCATGGTAGTGGGTGCCTGTAATCCCAGCTACTTGGGAGGCTGAGGCAGGATAATCTCTTGAACCTGGGAGGCAGAGGTTGCAGTGAGCTGACATCACACCATTGTACTCCAGCCTGGGAATCAGAGAAAGACTCTATCTCAAAAAAAAAAAAAAAAAAAAAAAAAGAACCCAATGGAGTGAGGTCTTCTTCCATCCTGTCTTACTGTGTCTTGATTGGTTCTTTCTGAATGATGTCTTTTAACCAATCAAATGGTGCCTCTTCCAAGCCCACCCATAAACCAATCAGCAAGTATTCCCCAATTCTAAGCCCATGAAAACTCCAGACTCAGCCTCACAGATAGCTACCCATGTTCAGGTCCCTTCTCACTGTTGAGAACTTTTCTTTCACTCAGTAAATTCTATTCTGTCTTACCCTCTCTGCATACCTTATTCCTCTCAGTTGCAGGACAAGAACCTGGAACTTGCCAAACTGCCAAAGCAAAAGAGCTGTAATGCTCCTGCTTGCCAAATGATGGGAGTAAAAAAGCCACAACAATATATTACACAAGCAAAAACACTCTGAATTAACAATTATTAGTAATATTTTAAGAAAGTCTACTGGGGTAGTGAAATGGCCTGTAGACATAGGATTGTCTGATCTGCCAGCATGGTGATCACCTGTCTGACCTGGTATACACTTACACCCTTCATCATTCCTGGGAAATAAACTCCTGATATTCTTCCACTAAGTAAATTAGTAATTTTTATTTTTTCTCATTAATAACTTTTGAATGATAATTCCTACATCTGTAGTAAAATGTGGCATCCCTTGAAGAAATGGATAGACAAACTACAATGAGGAGAAGCAGCTCAGGAAAGGGTGTTGATTGCACAGCAAAAACAATGAACCTGTGTATTAGGTGAATCTCTTTTGAGTATAACCATCAGAAATCTAATTAGATCTATCTCAGAAACAAACAAAAAACATGTGAGGTAAGTCTGTCCTCAGGTGCTCTTGCAATGTCAGTTGCATATTGTTCTCCAGGTCCTCAACTGGATATCTTCTCTCTGACTTTCTTCTACATAAAGCATTCTCTGTACAGCACTCTCTATTTGATGGGAAATGTGACCACTTGAAACTCTAGCTTTATGCAGTAATTATAGCTCTTACTCTCAGAGGGAGTGGATGCTACTGAAGTAGGATAACATCAAGGTTGCTTGACCTGAGAGCAGGATTGATGGTAAATACCTGCTGTTAGATAAAAAACAATAGGTTAACAGGAAATCTTAGAGGACTTCCTGGAGCTGGGGCTAGTCAGAAACCAACATGGCAAATTAGCATCCAAGATGGAGTTGCTTTAGCCTCCACATCAGCTAAGATGTGAACCCAGAATCTGAGCTTCTCTCAGGCACTATGCTATCTTTCTGTTAGTATAGCAGGGAGAAATTAGGTAACATTACAATGCTTATTCAAAATTGTATACATTTATCTTTATTCTTACTGAACACTGTGCTTTCTAAAATGGCATGGTATAATAAAAGATCCCAAAGACTAACAGTCATACATGAATTCAAACTCCAATTCCACCACTCTCTAGCTGCAAAAATTTAGGTACTCAGCTCAACTGCATACATGAGTTTCATAAAACATAAAAATGGAATAACATCTACATCAGAGTATTCTGTGAGAATTAAGGGAAATAGTCAATTGTTTAGATAGTGGGGAAATTATACAGTAGTGAGGAAACAACATTAATTTTACACAAATATAATTTTACAGGTAAAGCATAAAACTTGTTTGTTTAAAGTTATTAGCAAGTTTCTGAAACAGTAAAGAAGTTCTCACATTCCTCTGGAATGTAAAATGGTATAACCACTTTGGAAAACTATTTACTGATATTATAAAAACACAAATACACACCTATCACATGACCTGCAGAGTCTACTATGTATTTACCTAAAAGAAATGCTTTATTTACAGGAGCCCTAAGTTGGAAACAACCACAATTGAATTGATAAACAATGTTATATCTATACAGTAGAGGAAATATAAAGGAATTAACTATTGATAAACACAGTAACATAGATGAATCTCAAAATCATTATACTGAATGAAAGAAGCCAGATATGTAGCAAATACACAATAATTTCTTGTGACAAGAAACAGATCAGTTTTGTCTGCAGCTAAAAGCTGAGGGAGGAATGAACCACAAAGAAATATGGGGATCTTTAGAAGCTGAAGGAAATTTTATGTGTCTTGAGTGTGGTGATGGTTTTATGGGTATGCATCTGTCAACTTTAGCAAACTGAACACTTTAAATGGAAGGAGTTTATTGTGTAAATTATATCACAATAAAGTTAATTTTAAAGATGAAGAAACATTTATTGTGCATGGATTGAAGGACTCAGTATTTTAAAGACATAAATTCTCTCCAAATTTATCTGTAGATTAAAATGCCTTTCAAATAAAATAACCAGATGTGTGTGTATGTATATGTGTGCATGCGTGCAATACGTGTGTGTGTGTGTGTGTGAAAATTAAGACTCTGAATCTAAAAGTTGTACAGACATTTTTGCAAAGGACACAGAATAACTAAGGCCATATTGAATAATGAAGTCAGAGGACTATCATATCAATGCCCACTTTACATAATGCTGTAGTAAGAATTAAAATAGTGTGGTGTTGACATACAGAGAAGCACATTGACCAAAGTAACTGGAGAAAATCTAGAACTGGACTCACTTAGATGTCAGTGATCTCTTTATTTATTGCAGGAAACACTGCAATTCAGTGGGGAAAAAGTGGTATTTTCAATAAATGGTATAAGTTTTAATAAATATTCACATAGAAAAATAATGAATCTTATCTCGTACCTTACACTATATACCAGAATCAACTGACTTGGCGCAGTGACTCATGTCTGTAATCCCAGCACTTTGGGAGGCCAAGGCAAGCAGGTCATCTGAGGTCAGGAGTTCGAGACCAGCCTGGCAAACATGGTGAAACCCTGTCTCTACTAAAAATACAAAATTAGCTGAGTGTAGTGGTGAACGCCTGTAATCCCAGCTACTTGGGAGGCTGAGGCAGGAGAATTACTTGAACCTGAGAGACAGAGGTTGCAGTGAGCCGAGATTGTGCGATTGCACTCTAGCCTGGGTGACAAGAACGAGACTGCATCTCAAAAAAAAAAAAAAAAAAAAAAAGGAATCAACTTTAGGTGATTTGTAGATCTAAATGTGGAAAAAACAATAAAGCTTTTAGAAAAATATAAAAATACCCTTACTATTTTTAGATAGTCAATTTTTTTTAATAAGAACAGAAAATATTCATTTAAAGAGAAAACTTGATAAAGAGGTGTATACTAAAGTTAAAATGAATTCAAAGACACAACTAAGAGTGTCACTATTGGGGGAACCTACCCCTAATATTTCAATGTAGGTTCTTTCTATTTTCCGTAAGTGTCAGCTGGGTGATAAATAAAGAGAGACAGTACAAAGAGAAGAATTTTACAGCTGGGCTGCCAGGGTGACATTACATATCGGTAGGACTGTGATGCCCACCTGAGTCTCAGACCAGCAAGTTTTTATTAAGGGTTTCTAAAGGGGAGGGGGTGTAAGAACAGGGAGTATGTACAAAGATCACATGCTTCAAAGGGCAAAAAGCAAAAATACTAATAAGGGTCTAACAAAGATCACATGCTTCTGAGGGAGCAGGACAAAGGGCAAAAGCAGAACTACTGATAAAAGTCTATGTTCAGCAGTGCATGTATTGTCTTGATAAACATCTTAAGCAACAGAAAACAGGGCTCGAGAGCAGAGAACCAGTCTGACCACAAATTTACGAGGGTGGAGTTTTTCCCCACCCTAGTAAGCCTGAGGGTACTGCAGGAGACCAGGGCATATCTCAGTCCTTATCTCAACCACATAAGACAAACATTCCCAGAGCAGCTGTTTATAGACCTCCTCTGAGGAATGCATCCCTTCCCCAGGGTATTAATATTAATATTCCCTTCTAGGAAAAGAATTTAGCAGTATCTTCACTACTTGTATGTCCATTTATAGGCTCTCTGCAAGAAGAAAAATATGGCTCTTTTTGCCCAACCCTGCAGGCAGTCAGACCTTATGGTTGTCTTCAGTGTTCCCCCCAAATTGTTGTTATTCTGTTCTTTTTCAAGGTGCACTGATTTCATCTTGTTCAAACACACATTTTACAATCAATGTGTACAGTTAACACAATTATCACAGTGGTCTTGAGGTGACATACATCCTCAGTTTACGAAGATAACAGGATTAAGAGATTAAAGACACACATAAGAAATTATATAATTATTATTTGGGAACTGATAAATGTCCATGAAGGCTTCACAATTTATGTTCCTGTGCCGCAGCTCCAGCTTGACTCCAGTTGGTCTCTCTGTTCGGAGTCCCTGACTTCCCACAACATGTCACAAGCAAGCTAATGTGAGAGAAAATAGTTCTAAAATAGTTCTAATGTATATATCTGTTAAAAGAACAATATTAACGATGTATAAAGAATTTTATACCTAAATGTGAAAATGACAAATCAATAGTAAAAAAATGGACAACATTCTTACACAGATATTTAATTTTTAGAAATATCCAAATGTACAGTAAACTTGGGAAAATATATTTAACATTTTATGCCATCAAGGAAATGCAAATTAAAACTCCCAGAAAGACTAAAATGAATAAATAAGTTTGACAATTCTAAATGTTAGTAAGCATCTTCATACTTTTCTGGTGAGAGTATAAATTGAGAGAGCCACTTTAGAAAACTCATTGGCAGTATATACTAAAACCGAATTAGCTCACAATTTAGGGCACAGTA
Organism: Piliocolobus tephrosceles; assembly: GCF_002776525.5. Taxonomy (NCBI): domain Eukaryota; kingdom Metazoa; phylum Chordata; class Mammalia; order Primates; family Cercopithecidae; genus Piliocolobus; species Piliocolobus tephrosceles. The sequence continues at coordinate 22,832,211 of NC_045446.1, read as the reverse complement.
ATTCCATTCCCTGGTGTATATCCAAAAGAACTCCATACTTACACTCACCAAAATATTACACAAGTATGTTCATAGCATTATTTGTAATAGACTAAAAAGGGAAACAACCATAAATAATGGAAAGGATTATAATGAAATGGAATCCAGTAATGAAAGTAAATAAACTGCAATTACATGCAGCAACATGGGTGGATTTCAAAAACAACATGTTGAGCAAAAAAAGTCAGGATACAAACATAGTACATAATACATGATTCCGTTAACATAAAATTGAAGACCAGGAAACATTATTTAAATGCACTGAAATGAGAGTAATAGTTGCCCTTGTGTGTCTGGTGACAGGGATGGGGAGTGAGGGTGACTGCTGGGATGCAGATGATGCTCTATTTTTTTTCAAAATTAATAAACAATTTTAAATTTATATACCAACAATAAGCATCTAAAAATAAAAAATTTAAAATATATTACAATAGTATCAAAATATTAATATTGCTTAATTCAGACAATATTAATATTTCTTGTTACATGAGTGTGATCCCTTTTTGGAAATCCATTGTACTGCACACCCAAGATATGTACTCTTTTATTTATGCATGCTATACTTCAATAAAAAGGAAAAAAGATGAAAATAACACACATAGCCAAAGAACCCCATTTATTTAAAAAATTACATTTGGTTTCACAAATGTTTTATTCATTGCTAGAAATTTATTCATTGCTAGAAATTATCTGTGTAATTTAGTAGAACTCAGAGGAAAAAAACCTCAAACTATTTTATATTTGAATATTTAGCATAATCAACTCCAGACACTGGGAAAAATGAGGAAAATCAAAGGAAGAACAAAGTACATATTACATATAATGAGGAAACATTTCAGCCTCCAAGGTCTTCAAAAATTATTTAGAAATAAATTATCAGAATAGAGAGTGATACTAACGTAAGTTTCTATCTTGGAAAAATATAAATTGGGATTGACAAATAAGTGTTAATTTTTATTTTTGTGTTCATGAAAATATATAAATGTGTGATGTTAAATGTGCTGCACACACAAACTTACGCCCCTCATCCTGCCTAAAATGAATGTAGAGTCCTGAAATGTCAGTGTATGAGTATAGAGTCATTTCTGCAGTGGTTTAAATTTTCTAAACAATGTAGTTCCACTCCAACTTTGATGCCCTCATTAGTAATTTGAACATTTCAAGGCTATTTGGAAACAAGCCCTGGCTGAAAGCAATAGCTGATATTATTGACCTGCAAGCTCAAAGAAAGAAAAACCCAATAATCATTTATTCTCTAGGACATACACCAATCATAATAAATGACCTAGATCTCTTCAGAGAAGAATTAGAGAACTATTTTTTATACATTTGTAGTAGCTTTTCAGGATTCTTTTTCATAATTACACTCAGCTTCTCTTTGAATCAATAGGCTCTAGAGCTCAACTGATTTAGCTCTAGAAACTGGGCTAGGGCGAGTTATTTTTCATTCAGTGGCTGACTAGAGTTCTCAATTTTTTCTTTCTGTTTCTCTTTCTTTCTTTCTTTTTGTCTTTCTTTCTTTCTGTTTCTCTTTCTTTCTTTTTCTTCTTTCTTTCATCCTTCCTTCCTTCCCTCTTTCTCCTTCCTTCCTTCCCTCCTTCCTTCCTTCTCTCTTCCTTCCTTCCTTCCCTCCCGCCCTCCCTTCTCTTTCTTCTCTTTCTTTCTTTCTTTCTTCTTCTTTCTCTTTCTTCTCTCTCTTTCCTTTCTTTTCTTTCTTTCTTTCTTCTTTTCTCTTTCTTCTCTCTCTCTTTCCTTTCTTTCTTTTCTCTTTCTTTCTTTCTTTCTTTCTTTCTTTCTTTCTTTCTTTCTTTCTTTCTTTCT
>NC_045446.1:22806818-22830341 GCF_002776525.5 Piliocolobus tephrosceles | reverse complement strand
TCTTTCTTTCTTTCTTTCTTTCTTTCTTTCTTTCTTTCTTTCTTTCTCTTCCTTCCTTCCTTCCTTCCTCCCTCCCTCCCTCCCTTCCTTCTCTCTCTCTCTTCATTCCTCCCTCTCTCTGCTTTCTTTCTATTACACAAATCAATGCCATGGTTGGGTTAACAATACATTTTGTTCATAGGAACATTATTATCTATTAGCCATCATCCTAGATTCCTACAGGTAAAGCCAACCCTATGTTCACTCTAGCTTCCATGTCAATTCAGTGTTGTCAATTGTAGTCTGCCATTATGAGATTTTTTCATCTCTGTAATATTAGAAACACCAATTTCATGTGGCATCTCTCACTATGAGCCCCAGCCTTCAGAAAATAGGCAACTCCAAGCTTTTCCAACATGCTGGTGCACAACTGTATTCCTTAAAATCTTACTAAAGGTACTATCTGTTCAGTCTACACTAAAAGTGTGGTTCTCATATCAGGAGCACAATCTCAAGTCCGACTCCAGATATACTGAATAAGGATTTGCATTTTAACAAAATCTCTGGGTACTTTTGGTGCACATTTTGGACTAAGATCTGATTTTGTTTTTTTCTTATCTTGCCCAAATTCCTATCTAAGTGGTCTGGGGAGTCATGCCCTACAAACATGACTTACCTTCCAATCTGACTCTGGCATAACCTTATGTGACCAAGAAGAAAGTCAAAATATTTTATCCCAAAGCATGTTTCTTTTCCTTGTTTTGAAATGGTCTTGCAAAGTTATCCTTTGTGGGGGAAAATTTGCAGCTGTAATGAATCTCTATTAAGCTCACTAGATCTTTTTCTTAAAGGCTCTCCTAATCCTAAGGAGAGTAACTAAGAGTCTAGCACTTTTTAAAGGTCTGAATAGGAAACATTTGTCATCTATTGTCTTTCGAACAGAAGCCACTATAAGACTTCAAAAGAACCATTCTGAGCAAACTGTCGCAAAGACAGAAAACCAAACACCGCATGTCCTCACTCATAGGTGGGAACTGAACAATGAGAACACCTGGACAGAGGGCAGGGAACATCACACACCAAGGTCTGTCATGGGGTGGGGGGAGGGGGGAGGGATAGCATTAGGAGACATACCTAATGTAAATGACGAGTTAATGGGTGCAGCAAACCAACAAGGCACATGTATACATATGTAAGAAACCTGCATGTTGTGCATATGTACCCTAGAACTTAAAGTACAATAAAAAAAAATACACCAAAATAAACAAATAAATAAAAAAGAACCTTGGTCTCCACAATCTTTTGTCTTAACCAGAACATTTCCTTTCTATTGATCCCAGGTCTTTAGATAAACTCAAACAATTGTCAACCAGAAAATATTTAAATTTACCTATATACTGCAAGCCCCACAACCCCACTTCCCCAACCTTTAAGTTGTCCCACCTTTCTGGACCAAACCAATGTATTTCTTAAACATATTTGATTGATGTCTGATGCTGCACCCTGACCACCTTGGGCATGTGTTCTCAGGACCTCCTGAGGGCTTTGTCATGGGCCAGGGTCACTCATATTTGGCTCAGAATAAATCTCTTCAAATATTTTACAGAGTTTAACTCTTTTTGTCGACAACATTAAAGTTGTAGAGCTAGTATTTTAAGCATTCCCTGAGAACATGTTTAAGTGGAAGTAGGTTATTTTTCTTTTTCTTTTTCTTTTCTTTTTTTTTTTTTTTTTTTTTTTTTGAGACAGAGTCTCACTCTGTCACCCAGGCTGGAATACAGTGGCGTGATCTCTGCTTGCTGCAAGCTCCACCTCCCAGGTTCATGCTATTCTCCTGCCTCAGCCTCTCCAGCAGCTGGGACTATAGGTGTCCACCACCATGCCCATCTACTTTTTTTGTATTTTTAGTAGAGATGGGGATTTCACCATGTTAGCAAGGATGGTCTCCATCTCCTGACCTCGTGATCCACACACCCCGGACTCCCAAAGTGCTGCAAGTGGTAGGTTCTTAAGTCTTGTTTAATGAATCTTTTCTAACAGCCCACCTCCTTGACCTTCTGGTCCCTTCATCTCTCCTCTTCAAAAGAAGTTTGGTGCCTCCACTTCTTTGACTGAAAACCATTTTCTTATTCCAATTTTAAAAGGCTATCTCAATGTTAAAGGAAAATAAAAACTCAGGACCCCAATTCTCTATGCCGAAAGGAAAAAAATAAGCTGAAATCTGTCAGGCAAGAAATTGCCTTTTCTTTTATTCCTAAGCAGAGAGTCCAAATAAAGATTAAATATCTCCACAGGTAGCTACTTTAAGTTCACCTTATCTTATGTAAAATGCTGATTTACTGAGCATAAGTGACAATTCCTCTACTCCTTTTCTCTTGCAACTCGCAGATTACCATATTCTCCCTCTTTTCCCATCAGCCCACTTTCTTTCTTTAAATATTGAAGTTCTCAAAATCATTTTTGGAGAAAAGCCACGGACTTTAGACTGTTTCAGTAAATCTGTGTTCTTTTCTTCTGGGTATGTCCTTAACCTTGGCAAAATAAACTTCTAAATTTATTGAGACCTACCTCAGATACTTTTTGTTTACACCAACAAACATTAGAAGCAGCTCCACCTGTCCTCAATGCAACACTGAATCCTAAATCATAACTGAGTGTGCTCATATCAAAAAGCGCTCCCGTATTCATGCCCCAGCCTCAACAGTAAAACATCGTCAACACCTTACCTTGGTTTACAGTGGTGATAGTTCCCACAGCTCCTTTAGCAGGAGGCTATTACTTCCTGGAGCAAAGTTCACATTGCTCTGCTTAGGTTACATTGAAACTAATTTTGTTTTTATTTTTTTCTGGATACAATAATATTGGAATGAAACTTGTGGGAAACCATCATTTTGGAAGATATCAACTCCAGATGTTGAATTGCCACATAAAATACATTGTACCCAGTTAAATTTGAAATTTAGATAAACAACCCCCCATTTTTTATTTTACTATAAATACACCACAGATGCATGGGGAATACTCATATAAAAAAAGTGTACCTTTATTGTCTGAATTTCAATTTTTCTGAACATTTAAAAAAAATCTCAATAACCTTTATATTTTAGAACAGTTCCATATTTACAGAATTTATATTTACAGACAAACTGCAAAGATAGTATGGAGATTGTCCATATACTGTATACAGTTTCCCTCATTATCATCATCAAATGTTAGTATGACACATTGGTTATGATTAATAAACCAATATTGATACATTGTTAACTGAAGTCCATACTTCATTCAGATTTCATTCACTCATTCAGTTTTTATTTATTTATTTATTTTATTATTATTGTTATTTTTGAGACAGAGTTTTGCTCTGTCACTCAGCCTAGAGTGCAGTGGTGCAATCTCGGCTCACCGCAAGCTCCACCTCTGGGGTTCGTGCCATTCTTCTGCCTCAGCCTCCCTATTTATTTACTTTTTGAGATGGAGTTTTGCTCTGATGGTCAGGCTGGAGTGCAGTGGTGTCATCTCAGCTCACTGCAACCTCCACCTCCTGGGTTCAAGCAATTCTCCTGCCTCAGCCTCCTGAGTAGCTTGGATTACAGGTGTGTACCACCACACCTGGCTAATTTTTGTATTTTTAGTAGAGACGGGGTTTCACCATGTTGGTCAGGCTGGTCTCAGACTCTTCACCTCATGATTTGCCCTCCTCAGCCTCCCAAAGTTCTGGGATTACAGGCATGAGCCACCACATCCGGCCATTCATTCAGTTTTTGACTACTGTCTTCTTTCTCTTCCAGCCTACCATCTAGGATACTACATTATATTTGTTTCTCAAGTCTCCTTAGGCTCCTTTTGTCTGTCACAGTTTTTCAGTCTTTACTGGTTTTTGATTACCCTCAGAATTTTAAGAAGTACTGGTCAGATATTTTGTAGGTTATTTCTTTACTGGTATTTGTCTGATGCTTTTAGCATGATTACACGAAGGTGATGTGTTTTGGGGAGGAAATCCACAAATCTAAAGTGCCATTTTCATGACATCTATCAAAGGCATATATAGTATTAATATGACTCAACTTTGAAACTTATTTTTTTGAGATTCTGTGTTTGGAGGTTACTGTGTTCTGAAAATACAAAAATGGGACACTTAGATCTCGTGCCATTATACCTGGAAACATTTTCTTTATCTCCATTTGTCCCAAGACCTTACATTTAGTAAATGCATGTAGTCTGTTTAGGGAATAGATCATCAATGCTCTGTCTATCATACTATAAAAATATCATATCTGAGAATATATTGTTCATACAGCTAATCATTAATATTTAATCTGACGGAAACACCCAAAGGGTAAATTTTTCTATTACCTTTCTATCCATGAATGTATTTAAATGTTGACAAATTATCTTCCTTTCTTTTTAATAGCCAAGAAATAAAGAAGGAAATGATGGCTCTGGGTACCAGCTGGCAGATTCTCCACATAGTATAAAGCAGTAAATACCTATGAAAACATAGTTCTTAAGACATCTGTAGTCAGCTCCCCAAAGACAGTTAAATCCACGTTGTTCAGGTTGCAGTTATTAGAGTAAGCAGTCTAAGAAGGGCTCCAGGGGAACTGGGAAATTTCTGAATCAGGGGATATATATGAATGCTAATATTGACACCCCGTCTTATTATTTTTCTAGATAGATGAGTTCATCTTTCTATACAGATGAGTTTGTTAGACTCTATATCAGTCTAGCAAATATTTATTTTCCTGAATATCTTTTTGAGTGTTTTGTCCTAGAGCACAAAGTTCATAACTCTTGCAGCATCTGCTACAATATTTTATCTATTTTGCCAGTCATTTGGAAAATATGTTACTTTTTACCCTGTGTGCCTTTGCTATTACCTGAACTTGTCACAGTTTTTTAGAGACTTTCAAAAATTTTCTTTATTCCTTTGTGACCCCTAACTTTCTGCTTGTTGACATCATTAAACACTCTGCCCAGTATTGAACTTGGTAAGGAAACAAACAAAATTATACAAACAATATTTGTTGAAACACTACTATGTGCTAGGCATAATGGTGAGCTCTCAGATAACAAAAATGAATAGCACAAAATCTCAGAATCCAGGGTACTCACATCAAATCATAGGGTTAGAACTGCATACAGTGGTATATACAAAGCACTATGCAAAAATATAAGACAAATGGGCAGGAATGGAGAAGTACCAAATACATGTTCACACAGAAAAATAGAAGAATAAGTAAAATGTTATGTAGTGGGGAGGAAAGCAAGGATAGTCTGGAAAGAGAGATTAAACAATACATTTTACAAAAATATGAAAGAAGAGCATGATATACCTCCGGAATAATAAGTAGTTTAATGAGATTGAAACACAATGAATACGGACAGAGAGGTAAAGATAAAGCTAGAAAGATAACATCTGATTGGATCACAAAAAGCCTGGGGCATCATTTTAAATGTTGTGAACTTTATTTTAAGCATGAGTAAATCTCAGCTTCTTGAAAGCTTCATGGGTAGCTATATGGAGAAGAAAGAAATAGAAGTTAAATGACCTGCCCTGAGATAGATGAAAATCTATTTGAGAAGGCAAGACTTATGAAAACAGGGTAAGGCATAATTCAAAATGGAGTACGGTCAAGTGGAAAATCCTGGTCTAGAAAATATATGATTCACAACTACTGAAGTCCCTTTAATCCATTTTCCTTACTCCAGCTAGGGCTCTCTTATAAGGCATAAATCAACCACTTCAATCTCTGCATACCATGGCCCCTGAAATCTTTCAATAATTTTCTAATGTTTATAGAGAAACAAAATCAAACTTTTTATGCAAGTCTTAGAAAGCTTTACACTATAGTTATAAGCAAAATTCCTCTTTCTTTTGGCATTTCAGTCACACTGGCTTTTAAAGGCCCCCATGTAGCAATATTTACCTTTACTATAAGGCCTTTGCATAGGCTGTTCCATATGTGAAAATGCCCTTCCTGTCCTAGCCCTTCTTTCTTGTTAACAATTCCAAGTGTTTAACCTGAAACGATACCTTTGGGAAAGCTTTCATCAGCCTCTCTAATTTTTGCAAACCTTCACCCTTCAGTTTCATAATATACTATAGAGTTCTTCTTCACAGTGTCAGTTGCAATTTGACATTATTGGTAGTGATTTGCTGTTTGACTCTCACTAGACTGTAGGCTTCATGATAGCAAGATCCATATTTGTTGATGATCACTGTTGCATAATGAGCACCTCAAACAATCTCTCATGTGCAGTCAATATAAAGCAAGCATTCTAAAATAAATGGTCTTCACATACATTATCTCTGTATTTTTTCTTTAGTAGTAAACACTGCACACTTCAACTCTCTTTTTATCCTGAAATTTAGCCCCCAGGGTTGGCTTAAAGTCTCCTATGCCTATGAAATGTTGCATTTGTTGCCCAATTTTAGAGACGTTAGGAAGAGTTTCCTAAAAAATTATACCTTGTAAATGAGTTAATTATTTTTGTTTGGATTGTGGTGATTCTGTAATTGTAGATTAATTGGTTCCATCTGCTCTGTGATTTTCCAATTAATAGGTAATAGCTTTCAAAAGTCAGTTCATTTCTGACATGTGTAGGAATGTATTTAAGATGGTAATTTTTCCCCCTAAAGGTCTCTGTTGCTACTTTTTTTTTTAATCCTCTTCAAGTCTTGAGGCAAACAGTACTTTTTTTTTTTTCCTGTTAGTTGAGGCCTTTCCAGGACAAGTCTTTCTGAACAGAGTCATAAACTTTTTTCTTTGCCATTGGTGTTCTAGGTTCATTTATTATTTGCCGCTGTTCCCAGTACTGATTAATGACAGTAATTTTTAAGGCTAGAGGTGTTTTATTATTTTTTTAATTTAAAAATTGACTGACTGTTTGATTAAGTTTTCTCCAGCTGAGTTTTCATATTAATAGAGATTCCTGGCTGCAGAATGCCTGCTGTAAGTGGAAGGGGAGTGGGAAATAAAGGGAGGAGAGATTTCAAAATTATTTAAGCATATATATTCAAGTCTATCTCTTCCTACAAGAAAGCTGACCTTAAATGTTCTATTACCTAATTGTAGATTTTTATGAAACCCTTGAAGTTTTGGAATACTCTGTTACCTTTTCCTCTTGAGATATTGTGATATAATAAAGGATAGATATCTTTATTTTGTTTCCTGGCACACTACTTCTAAAATATTTGAAATCTCCAGTGATGAGTCTTTTTGTATGCTAGTGAGATGACTGGTAGCTGGGTGCTCCTGGAGAATGGGGGCTGGCAGTCAGGGAACCAATCAGGTGATTAGAGGATTACAACTCTTGTCCCACCACTGACCTCCTGGGACTGAGAGGACCTGAAGGTTGAGTTGATCACCAGTGACCAGTGATATTTAATCATACCTAGTAATGAAACCTCCAGACAAACACAAAAAATGGGTTTCAGAGAGCATCCAACTTGGCAAACACATAGTACTGGGAGGGTGGCATGGAATCTCTGCACCCTTCCCCATACTTTGCCCTATGCATCTCTTCTATATGGCTGTTTCTGAGTTGTATCCTTTGTAGTAAACCAGGAATCTAGTAAGTAAACCGTGATTCTGAGTTCTGTGAGCCATTCTAACAAACAACTGATACTGAGGAGGGTGTAAAACTCTGATTTATACCTGGTTTGTCAGAAACACAAGTGGTGACCTGGACTTATGACTCACATCTGAAGTGGGAGTGGAGGACAGTATTGTGAAGTCCTTAACCTGTGAGATCTGCACTAACTCCAGGTAGATAGTGTTGGAATTGAATTGAATTATAGGACATATAGCTTGTGTTCCCAGAGAATTGGAGAATTGCTTGCTGTGGGAAAAAATCCTTTACATCTGGTGTCAGAAAGAAAGTATTCTGGAAGTATCAGATGTAAGCATGGCAGAGAGAAAAGAGTTGGTTTTTCTTTATACCTCTTTATCATCATAAATATGATCATTAAGGTTAAATAATTTTTAAAACTTTCCAAGTATTAATTTATATAAATTTGCTAAACAGTGGCAAAGTGTTGGCTATATGGAAACTAGTCAAGTAGATAAAAATTTTCATTTGGACCAGAGTTTTCTCTGAAAAATGAAAATAATATACTATAAAGAATGAGAACACATACTATCAAATGATACTAATTTATTCATTTGCTTATTCATCCAACAACTATACTTTTAACATTTATTACGTACCAGAAACTATTCTAGATGATTGGCATACCTCAGCAAATAAATCCATAATAGGTATCTGAAGCCCTTATTAAGCTTACATTTTAGTATAGGTAAGACTTTTACGAAGTACATAAAGTAAATGAGTAAATTAAAGACATTCACTTCAGGACATAATGGAGTTAACAAGGACTGGATTTATCTTCCTGTAAAAAACAATTAGAAAATCAGATCAAATATACAAAACAAGAGTTTTCAGACAGTGGAAAGCAGGCAGCACAAAACTCGATACCTGAGAGAACATTAACAAACCCTGCGATTACACAAACTTACTGTATAGAAGCAGTTTCCAGGCCACAAGGCAGAGGGGAAGAATTCAAATAAAGCCCACATGTTTTGTTGCGGTGAGAAATCAGAGTAGAGAATATACAGAGGACAAAATTGCTAGAATTTATGGATGAGAGCAGTGGAGTCAAATGTAAAAATGTGACATACAAAATGGCATCACTCTGGTTGACAGCTCTAAAATGGAATAGGAAAGCCATTTTAAAACGGACTACCTGCAAGGCCTGCAATGTTGCAAAAACAAAACAAAACAAACAAACATAAAACACAGGAAATTGCCTTGAACTTTTGAGCTGGGCCAAGCTACTACAACCACAATATCCCAGCAAATAGCTGAATTTCACCAGCACTGCAACTCCTGAACAGAAACTAACCCATGAAATATGGACACATGTGCAAAGCTAGCTGCCTTCAACAATGATAATTCTTTCAAAGCAACTTGTGTCATCACTTTTAGCTTCCTTTTCAAAACCCCCTACTGCTCTCCATCTCTTTGGAACACAATTTAGCATCTAGTCAAATCTGTGTCTCACAAATTGTAATTCTTAAGACCCCAATAAACACCTTAACTTACTGCTTTACAGTTTGGTCTTTTGCCTTTTCTTGGTCGACACTACGTGGTGTTCAAATAGAGTGGGATAAAAAGTGATTTTCCTTTTCTGTGTTCCAGTGCGACTGCAGACTCGAGCACAGAACCTGCAAGATCCTCTTGTGTTTCATCGCCTCCCAGATGCCCTACACCTTGTTGGTGAGTCCTCTTATTTCCCTCACCTCCCACTTTTGTTAGGGTCGGGCCTTTATTGAGGGTCCTTTGTTGCCAGTTACCAACAAAGTGATTTTTCCCCTTTTGGGGAGTACTCATGGAGACTTTATTTCTAAGGGTATAGGTGCTGAGTCACCCTCTTCTGGAACCTCTGCTGGTTTCATGCACAAAAATTATAGTACTTCATCTTGTAAATTTCTTTCTCAATGGACCAACATCAGTAGAAGTGTTCTGTAATGACAGTGATGAACTGGGATCTTTTGATTTCCCAAAACTTGTTTTCCTTCCTGGAAAATTTGAGCAGCTAAATGGAAAGATTAAACAGCCTGAAAGGAACTTCTACTTTAATTTGTTATCTTGAGGTATCTAAAAGACTCTAAGAACCTGAATGAGAAACTGTAAGAGATATAGATGCCAAATTAAAAACTGGGGGGGGGGGGATCAAAAGCTTCTAAGAAGAAAAGAAATCCTAAATCAAGTATGCCTTTATCTATTTTTCATTATCCTGTGTCACCTACCCCTCCTAGCTCTACCCATCCCATACCACTGACATCCTCTGCACCCTCTTGCTCATATGGTGAAAACTTATCATAAACCTTAGAATTATTTCCCAGGTTCAATGAAGAGGCTTATTGAATTGAGTTACTGTTAGAATATGTACGCCATTGGAAATTCCGGTTGTCAGTGGCCAAAAGAGCGATGTTTTAAATTTGAATGACTCCTATATTTAAAAAATATTTTCTTGATCCCTCATTTTAAACAATTGCCTTATTTGTATTTATGGAAAGATGAAATAACTTTTAAAAAGATGCTTAATAGTGTCACGACTAGACTTAGAAACTATCTCAATATAATAAAAGAGCAGACTCTGACCTAAAAACAAGTTAAAATCCCTTCTATGCTCAAACTACCTCCCTTGATTCCCTGTGGAATTTGAAAAATAAGACACTCCACCCTGTGGTCTAGTGGCTGGGATTTGCACTTTCACTGCCAAGGCTCAGGTTTGACTCCTGTTCAGGGAAACAGTCTCTGCAGATATAGGTCCTTTAACTCAGCAAAAGAAAGATTGAGTAAAACATTGGTCAGATATTTGTGTAACTCTTGACTTTTTGGGATATCTATTTGTTATGGATCCTTTCCCTTCCTTTTCATTTCCTGTGTTATCAACTATCTCTTTTAGTCTTTCATCTACAGGGCACATGGTCAGTGTCTGTTTGGAGAAGGTCAGCTGAGAAGCTAAGATTCTAGAGAACATGTCCAGACAAGACAAAAATGTGTATTGTATCCCAGTTGTGGTTAGCAAAACTTTTGTTTCTTTGACGTGTCTTTGAGTGGTTCTGGATGTTGAGAGGACTCCTTGGCACCTCTTTGAAGATGCTTGTGCGTTCTTGGTTAAGGTATAACCTTAGTTAAGGCTTTTTTGTTTTGATGAGTCCTTTGGATGATACATTTAGTAAAAAGTTCAAAAGCCAAGCATATTGTAATTTTTTCCTGGATAAAATCGAGATTTGGAAAAAAATTTATAAGAAGTCAGCTATGGTTAGAAGTCAGCTTAATGAAAAGATGATATTCAGGCTACATATATATATGTGTGTGTGTGTGTGTTATATATATGTGTGTGTATATATAAACAGAAAGGTCCATATATACATATATGTATATGAACCTTTCTGTTTTTTTTCTTCCGGGTCCTGTTTCTGAGATTTTTTTTTAAGTCAACTAGAGCCACTTTTTAATTATATACTTGATCCTTCTGCTTGCTTCTTTTTTTGTTGGCATAATTTTTGCCGAGAAAAGTGTAAAATTCATTGGCCTTTCTGGGAAACTTAAAATCTCTAAATTAGCTCTTCTAAGACTTGTTCTTTCATTTCCTTCCACTTCTCTTTTCTCTTTTCCACCTTCAATTCAACAGAAATAGATCTGGAAGAAATGTCTAGTGACTCTGAGACTTTTTGAGGAAAATGAAAAAGGTACCACAAATCTCCTTTTTAGGCTTTTGTTTTCTTCATGGAGCTCCCAAAACAATGGGAAGGTTTTTCTCAGTTCTAAACCTCTGCTCTCATTTGCATTGAATGGCCTAATTTTTTTTTGTTTTTGGGGGTACCTGGTATTGATACAGAATGGGGGCAGGGAAGTACTGGGTGGAGAAGGGTGGGTCTCTGTCTAGGGCTCCACACCCAGGGTTATGCCCATGGACCTAGCAGAGGACAGGCATTCCTGCCTTTGCACCCAAATGTTGCATTTCCCAAGATCACCCTGGCCTGTCATGCCCCCATCTTGTGCCTATGAAAATTCCAAGACCCTAATGGGCAGATGCACAAGTGGCTGGATGTCAAGAGGAACACATCGCCGGAAGAAGATACAAGCAGCTGGACGGTGAGAAGACATCAAGGGGAGCACACAGGCAGAAAAGCACATGACAGATGCTGACATGCCAGCAGGCCATCGATCAGGGGAAGGAGATGGAGTTTGGCCAGGGCAGTCAGAGGAGCCTGAGCAGCCTGACTCCAGGGAAAAACTATCTCCCTTCTGGCTCCCCCATCTGCTGAGAGCTACGTCCACTCGATAAAACCTTGCACTTATTCTCCAAACCCATGTGTGATCTGATTCTTCTGGTACACCAAGGCAAAAATCTTGGGGTACAGAAAGCCCACTGTCCTTGATATAAGACAGGGGTCCAGTTGACTGACTAACACAAGCTGCCTATGGACAGCTAAACTAAAAGTGCGCTCTGTAACACATGCCCACTGAGGCTTCAGCTGTAAATGTTCACCGTAGACACTGCTGTGGGGTTGGAGTCCTACAGCCTGCCCATCTGTATACTCCCCTAGAGGTCTGAGCAGCAGGGTGCTGAATAAGTGAGCCACATCCCCATTGCATGCCCTGCAATGGTGAAACGGGAACTTTTCCCATTTCAACTGGTGGCTCGTCCAGGATTGTGGAAGGTGAGTGTTGAGTGAATGTGAAACTGTCAGGTCTGCCTCTTTTCCAAGACCCTGCCACCTTTCTCTCTTTCCTCTGAGCAGGAGGCTCTGTTTCACTTCACAGAGTTTTTAAAAACCCTGCCCTAAAACCAGGCCAGTCAAAACCCCCAGATTTTGCCTCTTTTTCTCCCTCACACGGTTTAAAACAGCTATTATCTCTTTATGTTAAAAGTTTTGCTACAGGCTGTGGCAATAAAATGAGCATTTGGTTCAGCTGCCAAAGGTGCAAATCAGACAAATTTTTCCTAGAGATGCCATGTATGCCTTCACCTGGACAGTCACAGGTACATATAGCTCAAGGTATCTCCTCCTGACCTTTACCTTCCCAGCTCTGGCACCTGGGCATGCCAACAGCAGGCAAAGGCCTAGTCCAATGGCCACGAGTGGCCAATGGACGGGCACTTCTCACCTGCCACTCTAACAGAAGATTTCTGCCCTGGCCGAGGAATTGAATCCAGTTTGAACTGTGGGGAAGGATTAAAGGAATCCACAATCCACCTGCGTTAAGTGAGGGATTCTTCTCCCAAGATCTTCCCATTTTGCCCCTTAAACTGTTTTTCTTTTTATTTATTTATTTTTCTTTTCTAAGTGAGAGGGCTCCCCACTGCCAGCTGTGTTTTCGATTGGTAAGTTAGCAGAGGAAGAGGCACAACCCCTGCTGGCTGAGAAATGCAAATATAGTAGGGGACATTTGAGACACTCTAAACAGATAAAAATAGCCTCTAAAATATCTTTTGAGTCCCAAACTTGATTCCAAGCTTCAGGCTGAAGCCCTAGAAAGAAAAAACCAGGTCCGAGGTATCCAAAGCCAGGAAACAGGCACAATGTAAGTGGGCAAGGCCAATTCCTGCTGACTCAACACCACCCCATGGAAGGAGCCCGTACTTCGTGGCATAAACAGGCCCAGGAAACTCAAGATTTGCTGACAGCAGGGAGAAATGGAGGCATAGGTGAGGGTGGTTAATTCCTGTTATCCAGGTTTTCCCTGCTTCATGGGTACATATCACATTAGTACCTATGGCTGGCACCTGCCAAGGTCACGAGGGCTCAGGGATAAGGGATAGAAAGTGAAGAGAGAATGCTTGCTTTCTCTCTCCATCACATGCTGAGTGTTAGCTGAAAGAAGGAAGGGAATGAGGGACACCCCTATTCCCTGTCTTTCAGAATGGGCAACCAGTTCTCTTTAGCACCCCCAGCTTAAACTTAAATAGAGTAGATCCTGAACCATTGGGACTGCTTTGACTCTCAGAATCTGGAGGAAAAGTGCCTCATTGCCCTCTGCACAAGGGTCTGGCCAAATTATGATTTACAGGGAGGACCGGCTTGGCCTCATGAAGGAAGCATTCATTTTGATACCATCCAGCAGTTGGAACTTTTCTGTAGCTGTGAGGACAGATGGTCTGAGGCCCCATATATGCCTTACCTTGCAAGGCAATCGAGACCTTTGCTGACAACATAGGATTGATCCAGCCCTCCTGTTTGCCATCTCAGGGAAGGCTGCAAGGGGCAAGCCCAGAGGATTAAAGACTCATGTCCCAGGGGCACTCCCAGCAGAGGAGCCAGCTCCTCAAGCCCTGCTCCTCAAGGTCCATCTTGACCTTCCTATCCAGCTTCAGCCTGTCACTTTTCCCCTCCTAGAAATACTCGCCTTAAGCCCCAGTCTCACTATTCCCCCTCCAGTGAGTGCCCAATGAATTTGGGCCCAGTGAGGTCCAGGTCCCTTTCTCCATACAGGACTTAAAGCAAATTAAGGAGGATCATGGCAAATTATCAGATGACCCTGACAGAGATATAGATGCTTTCCAGAATTTCACTCAAATATTTGAACTCTCCTTGAGAGATGTTATGTTACTTTTGAATCAGATCCTGCTGGTCACTGAGAAACAGGCTGCTCTGAAAGCAGCAGAGAGATTTGGGGATGAGCTTTGTGTCACATATAGTGTCGGGGAAGGGGTGAATATTATCCAACTGGAAAAGAAGCAGTACCAGTGCATGACCCTAAATGGGATCCCAGTGACGAGACGGAAGATTGGAAGCGGAGACATGTTCAGGTATGCATAATGGAGGGCTTACATAGGACTAAGACCAAGCCTCTCAGTTATACTAAATTGTCCATGATCGACCAGGGATTTGATGAAAATCCCACTGCCTTCCTGGAAAGGCTAAGAGAGGTCTTGGTAAAGCATACCTCTCTATCTCCTGATTCAGTCGAGGGACAACTAATCCTACAGGATAAATTTATTAATCAGCCAGCTCCTGACATCAAGAGGGAGTTGCAGAAATGGGCCGTGGACCAGACAGTACACTGTAGTACACCTCCTGAAACTGGCCACCTCTGTCTTTTATAATAGAGACAGGGAGGCCCAGGAAAAAGAGAGGAAATACAGGAAAAACAAAACAGAACAAGAAAAAAAAAAAAGAAGCTTTAATGGCCACCAGGCAAGCCCACAAACCCCAGAATTCCCAGCGTGCACCTGTTAACTGCTAAAGATATGGCAAGAACACTCATCTCTCTTCTAAAGTTTAACTGCTCCCATACAAGATTTAATTTCTTTCTACAAGGTGGAACAGCTCAAGATACAATGTTGTTGTTAGTATATTTTTCTTCTTGTCTCTGAATCTATGACATTAACTTTTTTCCTTGTATAATACACATGTTTAACCCATGCATACTTAACCTTATAACATTTTTTTTTTCTCTCATGCCTAGAAGCCATCAAACTCTAAATGGTCAGGCAACCGGAGCCCTGGTTGATGGTTCCCCTTTGCTGGGAATCCTTAGATAGACCCCTGCTGTAGGAATCTGACTGTTGTTATCCCCCAAAACAATGCCCCTTGTCAGCAGGAATCAGCTAAAACTGGTCATCTTCCATATTCTAACAGCAGTTAGATGTACCTCTTCAGAGCGGGGAAATGATATGGGAGAAGGAGGCCTGGACCTTACTGGGCCCAAATTCATTGGACATTTGTTGGAGGGGTAAGAATGAGACTGGGGCATGTTTAAGGCAAGTATTTCTAGGAATGGGCAAGTGAAAGGCTGAAACTGGATAGGAAGATTGGGGTGGTCCTGGAGGAACAGGGCTTAAGGGAGCTGACTCCAAGCCCAATACCTCCCCTCTGGCCCAGGTGTGCCTCCTGGCCATGCTGAAAAGGATTAGATTCTCTGAGGATTGTCTTAATAGCTGTGCCTCTCTCCAGGACTCTTGATACATAACAATTAAAATTGCTTGCCTCCTAGGTTTTTCACTGGAAATTACGGTGATGTTTAAGACTGCAGTGAATATATGTAATGAAAACTACTAGATATAAGAGAAAAAATTTTACACACAAAGTACGAAAGAAAAGTAAGACGTGTTTTTCATTAGGATGGTTATAAAACAAATAATATTATTTTTGTTAAAGGAAAAATTATTTTGTCTAGTTTAGAGATTATTTAAAGACTGTTTCAAATTGAAGGAATAGAAAATGAATGATAGATAAAACTGCATGGATATAGAAAGGGAATAAAAAATTATAAGAAGATAGGAAAGGGTTACAAAAATTTTATCATATGTGGGAAAAAAGTGACTGAGATTGCATGAATTTGTTTATAAGATTTTGTTAGAATTACATTTAGTATTAATAACACACTGATGCAAACATAGAATGTGATTTTTTTAAATAAAAATTTTGTGCAGTATTAATATGAAATAGTAAAATACTTGTTCATCTTTGCAGTAAACTGCAAAAATAAAACAGGAGAGTTTGCCTTTTTTTTTTTTTTTTTTTTTTGTTAAAACAAGGTCTTGCTTTATTGCTCGGGTTAGAGTTCAGTGGTATGATCATGGCTCATTGCAATCTCAACCCAAACCTTTGGGCTCAAGCAATCCTCCTGCCTCAGCCTTCTCAGTATTTGGGTCTATAGGTATGTGCCACCACACCTGGCAATTTTTTTTTTTTTTTTTTTTTGGTAGAGATGGGGTTTTGCCATGTTACCCAGGTTAGTCTCAAACTACTGGACTCAAGTAATCCTCCTGCCTTGGCCTCCCACATTGTTGGGGTTACCGGCATGAGCCACCACACCTGGCCTTTCATACTACCTTAATTAGGTCATTTGAGTTTTGAGAAAACCAAAGTTACTCTCTATCAAAGAGTAAAGTTGTTAGTTTTGTTTGTTTTGCTTTTACAAATCTTTTATCAATTTGGCTGAATGAATCACTATTATTTTACAGTGATCTGTGACCCCATTTTACTACCAAATGTTTTAAAATATTGATATTTGATAAACTTTCCCCAAATCAAATTCCTGTTTTTTTTTTTTTTTTTTTTTTTTTTTTTTGTGAGACGGAGTCTTGCTCTGTCACCCAGGCTGGAGTACAGTGGCACGATCTCGGCTCACTGCAAGCTCTGCTTCCAGGGTTCACGCTATCCTCCTGCCTCTGCCTCCTGAGCAGCTGGGACTACAGTTGCCCGCCACCACACCTGGCTAATTTTTTGTATTTTTTAGTAGAGATGGGGTTTCACTGTGTGTTAGGCAGGATGGTCTTGATCTCCTGACCTCATGACCCACCTGCCTCAGACTCCCAAAGTGCTGGGATTACAGGCATGAGCCACCATGCCCGGGCCTTTTTTTTTTTTTTTTTTTTTTTTTGTGAGACAGGATCTTGCTCTTTCCCCCAGGCTGGAGTACAATGGCACAACCTTAGCTCACTGCAGCCTTAAACTGCTGGGCTCAAGCGATCCTCCCACCTCAGCCTCCCAAGTAGCTGGGACTACAGGCACACACCACCATACCTAGCCAATGTTTTAAAAAACAATTTTTTGTAGGGAGCAAGCCCTGACTCTCACTTTGTGGCCCAGGCTGGTCTTGAATTCCTGGTTTCCTGTGATCCTCCTACCTCGGTATCCCAAAGTGCTGAGATTACACGTGTGAGCCACATCCAGCCTCAAATTTCAAATTCTAAATTAAGTCTTTCTGACCTCAAATTACTGTTGGACATTTCAAAAAGAGCCCATGGAGCTCTAAGAGAGGCATATTAGGCTTATTTGAGATGTTAATATCTTACAAGAATCATTGTTAAATAAGAAATGGTTTAATGAGATCCTTCATCACTCAGCTATTAACCCCATTTTTCTCTCCATAGCCACCAACTAAGTCTTTAGTGTGTAAATTTCCAGGGAAGTTTCAGATAGGGGAATGTTGGGGAACAGAAAATGATTCCCCAAAATATGGCTCTTGGGCTTGGCGAGTGCTTTTGAAAATTAAAAGGCCTCAGAAATAAGTCTCAGAATCAAGGTCCATCTACTCTTGTTTTGTTCCTTCCTCTTCATGGCAGGGAGAGACTCTCTCTGGAATTTCCTAATCTGACCAAGAAAGCTTCTTACCAAAAGAAACACTATTGCTTTCTATCCCCTTCCAGAAATCTCATTATTTCAGAAAAGAGGAGTAAAGAGTGGAACCATAGCCAGATGAAATTTTTAACAAGATAATATCTGCCTCTGGGGCTCATTAAAATTCCAAAGTAATTTATTTACAAATTAATTTATGTCTCCCTGGTCCCTTCATTCTCCCTAATTGTCTATATGTCCCATCTCCTCTATCTCTTATAAAAAATGACTTATATAAGCTTCTGTGCCCCATTAGGGGTTGGGAATAATTACTCTATGTTCTGTCCCCATGCACATTAATAAAATTTGTAAGCCTTTTCTCTTATTAATTTGGCTTTTGGCAGTTAATTTTTAGCAACTCTTCAGAGAGCAAAGGGAAGTTTTCTTTTTTGCTCCTACAGTTTTAGTGCATCAGGATATCAAAGTTGATCTGCTTATCTGGAAGCTACAATCAAGGGAATCGAGGCTCTGACAAGCTAGCAGAGAAATTTTTATTGCACCATCTGAACTTTCTGTTGCTGCTAGCCTATCCAGGATATTAAAATAATAATGTCACAATGTTTAGACATGATTAATTAAATACATGCTTCTTCTGGTGTAGAGCTTATCATCATAGAATAATACAGGCCTCCTAGTTAGAGTGGCTCCCTTGTCATTCATGTTTGGCCAATCTCTGAAGTCTTGGAAGTACATTAACTTCCAATAGTCTCTCATGGGACACAACACTCTAGATAAACAGGCATTTCCAAGGGCAATCAATTACACATCTGTGCCAATCAAATGGCAATTGATTAGTGATACTTCCTCATGTCAGACCTTGATCAAAAGGGAAATGTGGAATGTGATATACAGCATGGTTTCACTCTGGTTCAGAGCTCTAAAGTGGAGTTAGGAAACCGTTCTAAGGAGGACTACCTGGCCATCCTGCAATAATGCAAAAACCCAGGAGACTGTTTTAAACTTTTGAACTGGACCAAACTGCTCCAACTACAACATCCCAGGAAGCAGTTGAGCATCACCAGCTCTGCACAGCAACAACCAATGAACTATGGATTCGTGTACTAAGCCAGACAACTAAACCAATGGCAATTCCTTCAAAATAACTTCTGTTATCACCCTCATCTTCAAAAAAAAAAAAAAAAAAAAAAAACTTCCATGACTATCCCTCTTTTTGGAACACAATTTGGCTTCTAATTGAGTTGGTGTATTCTGAATTGTGATTCCTAAGACCCAATGAATGCCTTGTCTTATTGCTTTGCAATCTAGGCTTTTGCCTCTTCTTCGCTGACACAAGTGGAAGACACAGAAATGAACGGTTGGAGAGTTGCATTAGGTACTCTCAGGTTTTGGGCTGAAAAATTATCTGTGTAAATATGATGAAAACCACTCAGTAAAAGAGTAACCAGAAAGCAGTAAACAAAACAATTTCAAAAGCTAATATAGCTATGAATGCTCATGTTTCCTTCAGCTGAGTAGAAAGAATTGTAGTAAATGGGCTGGGAATAGAAACCTCAGAAAGTTATCACCTTCCTAATGAGGCTGAATTAGTCCTAGAGTAAGGCTTTCCCTGCATCTGCTCAAAGAAAATTTAAAAGTAGGACTAAAATATGTGAAACCAATTCCAAGTAACTTAATTGTGTTTCTTTAAGAACCACTAACACTATTTAAAGAAAAACAACAAAATCCAGCACCTAACTACAAAAAATTCATAGTATTTGATATTCAAGTAAAAGCAGTCAGTCATCCAAATAAGAAAATCTCACCTTTAACCAGGAGGGAATCAATAGAAAGAGACATAGAAAGTATACAGATGATGGAATCTGGCAGGCAAGCAGTTTAAAAGAGTTATTATGAATAGCAACATATGTTCAAGAAGGTAAGTTGAAAAGAAGAGAAACAGAATATTTTTAAAATACCAACATAAAATTTCTGAAATTGAAAAATAAATATTTCAAATAAATGTATGAAAACACAGAATCATAATTAAAAGACTAAAATAATACCCATAGTATAGAATCAAGTAGTTAAATATATGCATATTTGGATTCCTAGAAGAGGGAAGTAGGGACAGAAAAAAAATTTTGAAGAAATAATGGTCAGTTTCCAAATTTTAAGAAAATTATGTAACCACAAAAACAAGAAGGCCAATAAACCACAAGCTGAGTGAATGTAAAGACAATATGCCAAAACACAGAATAATCAAATTTCTAGATATCAGTGATACACTTAAACAAATAAATTAATAAATAAAATCAGCCATAAGTGAAGGGAGACACACATAATATACAGAAGAGAAAGGTGAGGAAGGACAACAGACGTTATATCAGAAACTATTAATGCCAAAAGACAAAAGGGGAGATACATTATTAAATACATAGAATTCTATATTTATTAAAATTGTCTTTTAGAAATGAAGATAAGAGTTATTCTATGAACAGTCTTGGGGAATGAAGAATAAGGATCATGACAGGGTAGGTTGAAGAAAGAGAAGAAATAATTTCATGGATATTTTCAATTCCTCCTACTCTGTTAGATCCAGTTATAGAGAAGTCAATGCCTCACTCCAGCAGAGAAGAGGGGAGAGGACAGGGCCTGACTCATGAGTGTAATTCTCTTGGACACTTTGAACAGATCATCTAGCAACTGAACTACCGAATATTTTATGGTCAGCTCTGTGACTCACTGTAATAGGGAAAACACTTGGTTAAGCCCACTTCTCTGTGCTGACAGCATATGGAACACAATTCTGAACCCTGCTCTGTGTCAGAGGGAGATTAGACCATGAGTATGATCCAGTTGGTAATAAGGTATCGGCAATGGAGGCCTTTGCCACATTGAATTACATGATGTAAATTCCACCCTTAGGCTGAGGGGGGAAGATGCTGTGAGTGTCTTCTGGCAGCCCTTCATCTGCACTTGAATCCTCTTGTTAAGGCAGGTAAACATGACCTGAAATCAAGGATTCTGTCCATGCCTTTCCAAGTGAGGAGGTCCAAGAGCAAAGTGCCAACATGCAGAACTCCTTTTGGGTGCAGTCACTGAGACAAAGCATCATAAGCTTAGCCATCAGTTCCATCCAGAGTGGCAAGCAGAAGCCAACTCCCATAAGCTCATCAGGGTGCAGTAACTTGGACCAGCAAGCACCCTTCCTCACGAGATGTCTTCAGATAATAAGAACAATTAGTCTGTAGAGAAGGGGGCTAGACAGTGCCTCCAATTCATTCTAATGCATCTGCCATTTCAGACACTAAACCAGAGAATGAGCTACAATAGTTCACTCTAGGAATGAGTTCCTTTTCCCAGATTTCCTAAATAACTGTCAACAACCTTGAATCAGATGGTGTAATTAACAACCGGAAAACCAGTACCATCATGTTTGACCAATTTTTTGGTGCTCAAGACATCTTTATGATCAGCCACTGTGATACCAGGGTTGTCAATAAGGCATAATTTCCCATGACATTTGACATAGAAAAATGTTTTGATGTGAAAACTGTGGCTGTGAAAAGAAGCTTTTAATGTTAAAATTCTGTAGTTGGTCTCCATGAGAAGGTACACGTGAGAATGGTGGCCAAATCAGAATTCCTGAGTTCCGTAAGCTTCGGGATAATGTGAGTGAAGAAACTTCACAAGCAGAAGACAGTGAATCTGGGATGTGGGAGGAGCTGTGATCGGTGCTGAGAAAGTAAACCTCAGAGAACTTTAGGTCTCCAGACTAGCACTGGCAGGTTAGGTCATATTCATATTCAGGAGTACACAAATAACCTAGGACACATGCCAAATTTTATAATTTTAAATTTGCTTTAAAAAAGCAAAGGGATTAACTTTAGCACATACCAAAATAGCTATGATAATATCCCAAACATCACTAGTAACTGCACTAGTTGAGTCCAGAGGCCCTTATCTGCCCCTGGATCTAACATGGGGAACCTGCTCAGTAAGCCCACAGATTTCATTTTGTTAGGCCTGTGTAGGAAATGCATGTAGGAAAGGCCTATGTGGACATGCCATGTGTGCAGACTTTAGGCTACCAAAGGAAACACTTTGGAATCTATTTTTCCAGATTTGGTCTAGAGCTCTACCCTTCTACCTCCACAACAATGATAGACTTCCCAAAAGAAGGAGCAGTAATTTTTTATATTATCAACACAATGCTAATTTTAACTTTCTCCCAAATCTTATAGATCGCCCCTAAGTTCCACCACTTCCTGACAGTGATGAATGGGGTGACATCCTCAGAAGAACATGGCCGTCCTTGTCGGCTTGGACTTAAACACCTGTAATGAGGGCGTCTGTTGTTGCACTGTCCAAGTGCAAAAAGGCCTTACTGGAACACAATGTCTTGATTATAAAGGGAGCTCACAAAAGTGCCCATAAAATCTGCTTCAAGACCTTGATAGCTTGCAAGAAACACATACACTGTTGACACAGCTAAACATCTCTTCACCTACTTAAGAAGTTGCAAGAAGTTTAAGCAGTCCAACAATTTATATATTCAAAGACTATCTACAGGGCAGCAATATTCCTGACTCTTTGTTCCTACGCTGCACTCTTGAGACAATGCTGATGCCAATTGTAGGATTGAAACATAACTTCTTTTGCTAGACAGTTAACGGCATTGAGTTTGAAGCTTCTGGCTAAACAATAGCTTTTGTAATTTCAAAGAACAAGTAAGTGGAGAACTATAGCCCTGTGCTGTTACATTTTTAAGCAAATGTGTTGAGGTACAGGGTTAGAATCCTTGAAAAAAAGTTTTGTTAGGTTTGAGTGATGCAATTAGAAAGTAGTCTGTAACTGATTTGTCCAAAGTAGCATGTGTAAAATTTTTTTTAAAAGTGCAAAAAAGTCTTTAAAAGTTTTATACAGTTCTGTAAAGTTTTAAATAACATTTTAATGTCTTCTAAGAGGAATATCATATATATGTCTAACGATGTAAAATACGTTTTTGTGTAACCAGTAGTAACTATGTGCCTATCTAAAAGAAAAGTTTTAGAGGATGAAATGTTTGTCTGCCAAAATATTTGAAAGCATGTAATGAAGATAGTCCTAGGTATTAGAAAATACTGTATTTTTATTTTGCATGATTTGTAGCACCTACACTGTGTTTTGGTGGTGCTGAAACTGCATGCTGAGTGAGCATTCTCTTGGATTGTTAGGCAGATGTATTTTTAAAAGTAATATTCCTGAATAAAAAATAAGCTCTACTGGGCCAGGCTTGGTGGCTCATGCCTGTAATCCCAGCACTTTGGGAGGCCGAGGCAGGCGGATCACCTGAGGCCAGGAGTTCAAAACCAGTCTAGCCAATATGGTGAAACCCTGTCTCTACTAAAAATACAAAAATTAGCCAGGCGTGGTGGCACATGCCTGTAGTCCCAGTTACTTAAGAGGCTGGGGCAAGAGAATTGCTTGAACCCAGGAGGCAGAGGTTGCAGTGAGCTGAGATCGTACCACTACACTCCAGCCTGAGTGATAGAGTGAGACTCCGTCTCAACAAAACAAAACAAAAAAGCTCTACTGGTTTTTTTATTTTTATTTTTATTTTTTATTATACTTTAAGTTCTAGGGTACATGTGCACAATGTGCAGGTTTGTTACATATATATACTTGTGCCATGTTGGTGTGCTGCACTCATCAACTTGTCAGCACCCATCAACTCGTCATTTACATCAGGTATAACTCCTGATGCAATCCCTCCCCCCAACTCCCTCCCCATAATAGGCCCCGGTGTGTGATGTTCCTCTTCCAGAGTCCAAGTGATCTCATTGATCAATTCCCACCTATGAGTGAGAACATGCGGTATTTGGTTTTCTGTTCTTGCGATAGCTTGCTGAGAATGATGGTTTCCAGCTGCATCCATGTCCCTACAAAGGACACGAACTCATCCTTTTTTATGGCTGCT